>NW_017728949.1:71592172-71624937 GCF_001723895.1 Crocodylus porosus
GATGCCACATTCCTGCTCCCAAGGTAGTGGCAGCAGGGCACAGAGCCCAGCCCACAGTGGCAGCTCGCTTCCACCCCACACACAAATCTGGGAGGCACAGTGGCGGGAGCCCACCCATGCCCTTGAACGAGCCACCTAGGCTCAAAACATCCCAAGACCCACCCCAGGGCCCCATTCACTCTATCCCCTGCCCCTGCTTCTTCCCCACTCCCTCCCTAACTGTGGGGCCTTCGATCTGTCCCCCCAACACATATCTCTTCCCTGACTTACCTGTTGTGGTGGGCAGTGCTCCGCATGCTGTCTGGCTGCAATCCCGGACATCTGCAGGCTCCATGTCTGTCTGTGCATGGTCCTCCTCCTCCCCTCTGCTGCAGCCACCCAGAGCCTGCACCTGAGCTGACCTGCATTTGTTGAGACTAAGCCACATTAACCCTGGCCTTCTGCCACCTATGCTCGTGACCCTTAAAAATTGCAGCATGGGGTGAATTTCACTATTTCTGCACAGTCCACAAATCACAATTTTTTCAGGTCCCTACTTATGAATCATGCTTGCACACTTACCAGTGCTCACATTATGTGGTACCTTAAGGCACCCTTGTAAGCATCTCAAGGACCCCTATGTATTGTGGCACCCTGGTTGAGAATCATTGGTCTATAACCAGATTATTGGAGAAAAAGAGAATCGGATTAGTATGTAAATAAGGGGATAAATAGAGTGCCCTTATTGCTTTAATGATTTCAGTTACTATATAACTGTCGGATGGGAATGCCTATATTCTGACTATGATTATCAAGGGACGGTGGAAAAAAAAAACAATAAAATAAATTCACTCAAGTATTGCATACATGTTCAGCTAAAACATACGCTGTGATGTTTGGGAGCATCTGTCTATGGAAAGAGCATTATGTTTCATTTTATGAACTACTGCATGATGGAATGCCTCACTGGGTATAAAACTAGTCCAGTGAAGTCAGGACTGGTGTCAGCTCCACTGATGGGATGAGAGAGATTTTGTATCTGAAGGAGCTTCTGCTGCCTGCCTCTGCCCCTGCCCCTGGTATGGGGCTGAAGCAGCTTGTGTCCATGCTGCTTGGAGAACTAGAAAGGGGTGTGCACTGTTTGGCATGATGTAGATACCTGGCACCATGCAATGTGTAGGGCACAAGGGTGCTGCCATGGTGCAACGGGGGTGCCCATCACATAGTGCAGGGGAGGCAGGACACTTGCAGCATGGCAGAAGGCCCACAGTGCAAGCAGCCTGGGGGGTATATGCCCCCTGCAAGGATGTAGCAAGGGGGACCTGTAGTCTCTGGGCATGTAGGACTTGGACACCTCTGCCTTAGAGGATTAGGGCCAAAGCCCAAAATATGCTCAAGAATGATAGGGTCACCGAGGCCTGGAAATATATAAGCTACTTATTGTTTTGTCTGCAACTGTATATTACTTGGGTTATCCAAGTAAAATGATGCATATTGATTCTTCAACTACCACTCATTCCTAGAGGCACAGTTTGCTATTTCAGTACCCTGGGCAAAGTGACAAGGATGTGTGCCAGGGTGGGTGGCAAAGATTTACCTGTCACAGAACGGGCTCTGATTACTGATGCTGAGACAACAGCTTGGGCTTCCGTGGCTGCGGTGGGGAGAAGCTCCCTGCACGCTGGCCCCACCACAGCACAGCACAGGCTCCTCAGGTGCTGCCATTCTTGCACCCCTCTAAAAGTGGAACCTGGGGCTGTTGCTCCCATCTTTTGCCCTAGTTACACTACTGCTTATTCCTGATGAGGTGTAGCGTAGTCCCTAAGATCAGAGCTCTGGGAAAGCCTTGTTTATAATATCAGTGGCTTAAGCGACTGGGGAGGAAACATGAGTACTTGTTCTAGGAGTTTAGGAAAACTGAGTTGCAAGGTTTCATGAAGGGATAATAGACAGAGAGTCTGCACCAGGAGTATGTTAAGAGAGGCCAAGGAAAGAAAGTGCCAGCACCTACTCAGATGCTAAAGAACGCGTGTGCACTGTGTAAGGTTCCAAAAAAGCAACTTAAGTCTGGCTGGACCATACCAGAGAGGGGACATATTCCTGAGGTTATTCTTTTCCTTTAAAATGTTCTGAAACCTAGTCATTTCATATAATATTTCACCATATTGCTTTCTACTCCAACACAATGTGGTATACTTGCAGCAATGTTCCTATTTGACCCCAAGAATACTGCCCATCTCTACTGCATCATCCTAGTTATATGACCTCAGTTTCATAGCTTCATATCTTAGGTCACTTAAATAAATCTACCACACTTACTTTATGCTGGGCTACAAGCTTGATTTACCATATCAGAGGGAAATAATGAACATTTTTTTTTTTTTTAATCAGAAGAACCTGAGGTCCCTAATCACATCGCTGAAGATTGAACATTTGGTACTTGCCTGAGTCACAGTGCCATTTGCTGCTAATGCATCTTCCATTTTTGCATACAAACTGAGTTAGTGATTCACAAGTTGGGAATTCTGCGGAAAGTGTGAAAGTGTCCAATAAGAAATGTGTTAATGGTTGCATCAGCATTAATGCGTACCCCACGTATTATTAATGACCCCCCTCCCTTGTATATGCATAAACATTCAGAAAACCTTTACAATCACTTGCATTCATGTCAAATATATGCATCATAATATTAATGATATCATGTAGCCTGATAGTCTCAAGAAATATTGGATTTTAATATTTTTAACATAAAATATGCCATGTCATAGTTTGGCTGCTGGCAAAAAATATGAGATGGAATAATTAGAAAATGAAGACAAGTGATAAAAAAGGAAACATTAAAAATGCATATAGGAATTGCGAGCTGGCAGTTGTATGACAATTAAAAAAATCAGCCTTTACATATGGCTACTATGGATAGTATAAATTACTGTCACCAGTCGTTCGAGGAGCAATGAACAATTTTGATGTTGGAAATCTACAAGTCCAGTGTTCGTACAAAAAAAAGAAGGACTTGTAAAGGTGTATAAACCAAGTCAGAAACACTGAAAGTACACTTGCCCGCTACCCACATTTTAGGATGCATTTGGTCAATCGCTCTCTTCAATGCTAGGGCAATGAACAAGTGCTGTTCTTGCTGTTACAGCACTGATTTCTGTCCTCACAGCAACATTCTGCAACGTTCCTTCAATCCTTTCAGCAGCTATGCAGGGTGCATGCAGATGTTCCTGGGACCTTGTGGCAGGTTGTCTGTTTACACAATACGGGCCTTTATTTCCCTGGGAAAACGTGCCCCACAAGACGCAGCATAACCCATTGACCAAGCACAGATATAAACAACAAACACTTATCTCAAACCTGATGGTCTTTTCCCAGATCCTGAGAGGGTGCTCTAACTCGGTGCTACAGCTCTCCTTCTCTCTCACCTCTCTTTCCTAGCAGCCTTTCCTCTTCATCAGCCACATCTCCTCCTCAGCTGCCCCAGTCCTCCTAAGCAGGAATGCAATCTTTCCTCTGCTATGTGCAGGCTGCTACCAGCCTGATCTACGATTGCACGGTTTGCTCTAAGCTGTGTGATCATAGATTGGGTCCTGCTTGTGCACACATTTGCCCGTGCCAGAAGCGGTGCCAGGAACACCGTCTAAGCTGGGGGCGGGGGGTCAGGCCCTAGTTAAGTCAATGTAAGTGTAACGTTTCCATGTAGCTGCAACATCTCCTGTGTTTTCAATTAATACTTTGCTTCAAGCTACTAGAATTTTGAAATTTTACAAAACTGTATTATAAAGAATTGTATACTAAATTGTATACCACATCTCAGTTGACACTGAATCATAAAAATATAGGGCTGGAAGGGGCCCGGCGGTCATCTAATTTAACACCTTGCTTAAGACAGAAGCAGCCAGCTGTTTGCCTGCTTGCACTTAGCAACTTCTAAGGATGGAGATTTCACAACCTCCCTAGGTAACCTTTTCCAGAACATAATCACACCCAGAGTTAGAAAGCTCTTCCTAGATCTTCCTTTTTGTAATCTTCCTTTTTGTAACTTAAGCCTGCACAGAGAATAGTGATCACCATCCTTTTCATAACAACACTTTTTTATTTGAAGCTTCAGTCTTCTATTCTCCAAACTAAATAATCCCAGTTCTTCTTTGCACTTCATGATTTCTAGACTACTGTCACTTTTGTTACTGTCCTCTTCCCAGTCTGCTCAATGGTATAAATACAGTCTTAAGCACTTTCCTAGTGAAAGACAGAAACTCATTTAATGTAAAGGCTGGGGTGGGGGAGGGGGAGCAAAGGGAACACTTACAAAGCATGCTATTTATTACATTAACAAATGCAATTTCTGTTTTTCAATTTATATTCCTGTAAAATTCTGCTTCAGGTTCTCGTGCAAGAGATACTTATCCATAATGCCTTAGTACCATAGATGGAGAAAGCATATTGATGGTTTGTACAGATTTCCTTCCAGTAATAAAGACTACTGGTGTGACTACAAAAAACTACTACAAGTTACCTGAATTCTTGTTGAACTGTTGCAACGTGAATTATTATATTTATCTCCTGTGTAGGAGTTTTAAAAAAAGCTTACTGCTTGCATAATCTAAAGTGAGGGGGGAGGAACCCAACTGAATAGATTGCAATGCTTTAAAATGAAAGCGTTTCTACATGAATACTGCATTGGCAGTCCTCTGTCAAGGACTATTACTACCTCAGTATGAATGCTTAAGTGGAAGTAAGGCATGTTTAAAGTAAATAATGAAACCAACTGATCAAATGTTCCATTGTAATACAGCCAGGACCTACAAAAAATAAAAAATTAAGTAGCGACAATGGGAGATTACGGTAGCAGTACTTTAGCACTGCGACTAGAAGGGAATTGTTTAGGGGTTGTCAAAAGGATGCTAACACAAATGGGATGAAATTATATGTAGAACCCTGAGAAACAAGGACATTTTCACTTTTCTAAGACAATGAAAAAGCCTCCCAGTAAACATTGTAATTGCTATATCCATATAAAACCCAGCTTCAAATCTGCAAACACACAACAGGAAATAACCTTGCAGTAGCAAAGGGATTGTTCTTTTAAACAAACAGTATGCTCTCTTTTATGCTACTCATTTAGGACTACTATCCTAGGCTTGTTCTAATCACTGAATTTTTTTAACTTAGTTTTCCTTGTGTGCTGCCTTTGCATGTGAGGCAGGGATGGCTGTTACTTGAAATTTGATATCTTGTAAAAAAGCTATGAGGAAGCAGTAGACTTAAGCAGAATTACAGATGAGGCAAACAGGGATCAGAAGAGGTGAGGCAGCTGCACCTAGCAATCAATAAAATTTGGAGCTCAGAGAGAGTATCAAACGCCTGAAAAGAAGCAATTATTGTTCTGTACCATACAAGGTGCTAGGTAGTACAAAAGTACAAATTCCAGCCATCACCGGTTTCTGTTAAGTCCTGGAGAGATCTTTTTGTTGCCTAAAGAGGTCTTTTTTCCCCCTCTGCAGGGAAGAGCATGATTGTACCAACCATATATTTGCCCTGGGACAAATAAGAAAGGTATGCTCATGACGTGAAAATTAGTTATGGATGTGCTTCATCTTTTCATGCCAAACAAATTTTTATTCAAAGCTTTTTACTATCCATACATGGTGCACGAATCAAACTAATATCACATGCAACTAGTGTATTAAAGCTGGATTCCACTTTTCTTTCCCATTTTTTGGATGCCTATCCCTCAATAACTTTATTCTCTATTATGTTCACCTGTCTGTATGAGGCACAGATAAAGAGACATGAACTAATTAAAATGAATTGTGATGGGAACTTGTTATCTTGACATCAAATTCTGAGTTCTTTACAGTCAAGATTTCCTTGATGAATTTATTTATGAAGGAAAGCATATCTTCTCTCTCTCCTTCAGAGAGATGCACTGACTTTGTTTTCTACCTTCTTTACCCAAATTATCTAATGTATACCGTACCTGGGTAATTTCAGAACTTTTTGCTGATTTGAGCTTGAGTTATAAATTCTCAGTCTTCAGTGCCCCTGTTTTAGTATTCTCCTTCTGAAATGTTTGTTTCATGCCCTCTATGTCACATTTAAGTTTTATGCTGTTCTGCCAAATCATCACCTGAACTGAATCAGGATTTTTCCTGTATTTCATTGAGCATTTTATGAGGGTTGTGTTGCGTGTGCATGTGCATGAATGTGTGGTGTTGCCACTGTTAAGGTTTTTTACTTTCAGCTTTTCCATACAGCCTTCCCACCAGTTAGAGGGCGTAGGATATGAAGGACTTATTTCACACAAAATTGAGGACAGGCAAATGCTAATTTAAAAAAAAATCACAGTAATGTTAACTTTGTTTTACCCTCCTCCCAAGCTGCCTTGATTCTTAGAAGTTGCTGCATCTATATTTTGAATCAGGTGGCATATATTAAAATGACATTGTTGGGAGATTTCTGATGATGACCACCAGAGCTTTCAAGTGGCAGAACTATGACTTTAAGTATATGGAAACTGCTGAATCAATAGGGGGAGCCAAAGTTATTCAAATGTATGAGGGATAACACAGTTTAAGAAGAGAGTTTTGTCATGGTAAGAACCAAAAATAAGAGAAGAATCCATCATTTTGCCTTGTACAAGCATACTGAATATGAAGAATACTGTACATTATTTCATAAAAGTATGACTGGTAAATGAATGCTTTTTGACAGTCAGTATCCTACTGGCAAGTTCACGCTTGGAATCAAATTGTAATACAGAATAAGAAGTGAAAGATTAATTAGGTACATTGCTACTTTTATAATGTTAGAGAATGAAACCACCAGAGAATTAATATGTGCAGGAAATGTGTGAAATGTGATCAATTGAAAGAGTGAAATGAAGGCTGGTAAATTGACCATAAGTAAAATTCAAAACGAGCCATTAGGATGACACAAAGTTTTATAAAAGAAGTTATGAAGATGAAATTATATATCTATATGACTATATTAACTGATTAATAAGAAAGCATGGAATCACTGTTCTCAGTGTTATAATATGACAGAATGTTACATTATTTCATAGATCATAAGGATAGGAAGGACTACTGTGATCATCTAATCTAACTTGTGTATAACAGACCACAAGACATCCCACTCGGAGAAAAGCATCTCATTTTGAAAAGCAGGCAATCTCAATTTAAAAAACAAAACACTGATTGAAAATGCATCATACCCCTAGATAAGTATACTTGCTTGAAGATGGTGCCCATCACAATCTCATCTGGAAAACTATTAGGTTGCTAGTTTTTAATTTACTTAATGTAAATCATGTCAATTTTATATTACATGGAAAGAATATAAGCAGAAAGAGCTCACAGGTCTACTAAGTGCAGTCCCCAGTTCTCATTTCTTAATCAGAATGTTACTCTGCAACAGATTAAATGCCTTCAGCAGTCCATTATTTCAATGCTCCTTCCTTCACCAACCCCAAAATATTAAGTTATTATGACAAGATTTATTTTTTCTTAAATTCACATTGATTGATGTCAATTACATTCTCCTCCTTTAACTCTTTATGATTCAAGCCTAGCATTAACTATTTCCATGGTTTTACTTGGGATCAATGTCAAAATAATAGCCCTATAATTACTTAGGTCATTCTGTTTACCCTTTTGACAAACTGGTATAACATTTACTCTCTCACAGTTCCCTGGAATTTCCCCTGCATTTCACAATTGCAGGCACAGACACATGATATGCTTGCACCAATTAGTTTGGCCTTTGTGCTAGAGTGAAAAGGAGAGAACATACAATTTGGGGTGAGATTACACATTTCAATTAGATCACTTTACCACCACTTAAAACTTGATCAATTACGGATTAAGGCTCATTAGCAAGAGCTAAATACCCTTTAGACATATTAAAGCTACACATTTTGAATGAGGATTATTTTGCACCTGTGCTTCCTAGCTTGAATTAAGTTAACTTCTGTGTTCAGCTGAGCTAAAACCACCAATTTCCAGTACTCCAATATCCCAGGAGGTGATGCTTCCAGGTGGGATAGCTATCATTCAGGACTCAGTGTGCCCAGACTGACAGATGGGAACATCGGGGCAACAGTTAGGTGGGGATGGGGTGAGTAAAAGATAAGAGGTAAAGCAAAGTAGAGAAGCCAGAGGGAGGGGGGCTTGGCAAAGGGGTGAAAGGGGGCAGGATGGAAGGGAAGAAAGAAGAAAGCAGTAAGGGGAAGGGAGAGTGGGTGGATGAGGAGATGCCAGGCTACTGCCCCCTTTGCCTCCCGAATTGCCCTCTCCATCCCATATCACTCCCCTGCTACCCCAATTGCCCCCTCTGCCCCTATTCACCCCTCCATCCCCAGATTACTGCCCTGCAACGCCAATCAGCCTGAGAATGACAGATGTGCTGGTGGGAACGTTCCCCATCCTTATGTGCCCGTGGGGTCCCTGTGGACCATGCCACCTCTGTATGCCCAGGTCCTGCCCTGGTCAGGCTCTTCAACTATAGGGAAGGCAGGGGGGAGGCAGGCAAGGAACTGCCAGACAGTTATGGGGCCTGGTGGGTCTAGATTTGGGTATGTGGGGTGGTCCAGGCTGCAGGCAGGGAGGGGGACTACTCCAGTGCTACTGCTACTGCTGCCACTGCTGTCAGGCTGAGAGGGTGGCACTGCCAATGGCAGCATATAGGGGGTGCACGCACATGCAGGTGCACCCCCTGAGATTGGCCATGCACCCCCTAGAAGCTCCAGCCCTGAAATCGGAAGTGCTGGCAGAAATGCACTTCCAGTTTCACCGCTAGCTTGGTGATTGGCTGCTGGGGGACCCCCGCCCCACCTCCTCCCACCTCTAGCCATGCTCCTGCTCAACAGCTGTCTAGTGGCAGGTCTGAGCAGTGCACACCAGAGAGAGTATTAAACCTGAACGTGTGACTAAACACCAGCACTATTTAACCTTCATACAGACTAACATTCCTTAGAATTAGCATCTGTTAACTGTAATGTGTGATCTCACACTTAGGTCTGACTTTGGTGGAACTCACTTGAATATCGTGTAGAATTACCCCTGGACAAAGCAGAGCTTAAAACTACAGGGGTGGTAAAAGTGTTGCATTTCTGCAGCTTACCCCTAGGTACCTGTCATATGTCCGCGGGTTTTCCTGGCCAATGGGCTATAAATTGCCCCCATACAATCTAGTGGTGAGACATCATAATAGCCACCTACACTATGCAGCTATCCTGGAAGAGCAGTTTGTCTTCTTGTTCTGGGTCCCAGTATAATTTACATCAGTATACCAAATTGATGTATATTACACCTGCATAAATATGACTTGAGCCTATCTGGTTACTGGAAATCTATGATAATTAACCACAGAGGTCTTTGGGCAATGCTGCTAAAACCTTTAGATGAAACTTATCCAGACCTACTGATTTGAAAATATCTACCTTTAGCAGCTTGTGTTTAACAGGCTGCTGAAATACTGGTTTTTGCACCATACGTTCTAGCCCAACATTATGTCTCTCCCTTCTACTAAACAAAGAACATAAATATTTATTAAACACTTCCACATTTTCTACATTATTACAGTCAGGTCTACCATTTCTTTCTAGTGATTAACAAACACCAGTGCTAGTATGCTTTTTATTCCTACTAAAATTATTTGATTTTTTTTGTCCTGACTGCAGATTTCTTGTTGTTTTTTCTTTTATCTTTTATTTGATTCCTTCTTTTTTCTAAAACTCATAACTTTCAATTTATATTCTTTACTATGAACTTTCCTTTCTTCCATTTATGCTCTCTATATTATTTTAATACACTTTTACTTTTTCTATAAACAAAGTTGGTTTTTAATTTACATAACTTTTCCTTCCTAATTTTTTTTTGGGGGGGGAGGGTGGAAGGGAGATGTAGAAGTAAGAGGAGAAGGAAGGAGCTTCATATAATATTTTCTTAAATCATTTTCAATCAATCATCATTTATATTTTATCCAGTTAATATTTTTTATCCCAACCCATTTGGCCCATAACTCTTTTGAAATTTAAAAAAAAACTTGGGGCCTGTTAAAGCACCTATATGTATATCTTAAGTGGTTACATATAATTATTGCTTTAATATTTTACTGCTATAATTTAATAGTTTGAATAAATTTGTTCATTCTATCACATGATTTCATTTACTTATTTTTATTCTGTTATCAACTGAGGTCCGAAATAGAACCTCTGCCCCCATTAAGTGAAATACTTTGAGTTCAAGTTGTTAAGTTTTTATCCATATTAGTTTAAAAAAATCTAAGGACATTTTTATTATGGGCAGCATGAGGCCTTGAGCTCCCATTACTGAACACCGTCAAGGTGAAACAGAGTTTTACCCCTATACTTTTAAAGATAGGTGCATCCATTTTATTCACTGGTAGAATTTCATATCTAGTAACCATTAGCACCCAATGTTGTGCATTCTTTTACAGCATTGATCCATATGCCTCCAAGACAATTTTCTTTGGTACTGGTAATTTAAAAGAGGTATCATAATAACATTCCTTCCATCTTTTTTCTTCCACTTTATCTATTGTAAATTATACTTATTTATATTTTTACCTATACTGTATGAATCTCTTATTTAGGCTTTAGTAATATCAGTTGGTAAAATTTATACTCATAAATGAGAAATACCAACTGCTTTTTATTATGATGATGATGATTATTGTTACTACTACTACTACCCTGGATCCTAGCATTGAAGTACCAAGCACAGAATGCAATCAAGATACGTCTTCTCCCTACTTCCTTTGTTATCCTGATTAATTTTGTTCTTGATATCCTGATTTTGTACTAAATGTTCTCTCTTTTCACCTCTTTTGCTATTAGCTTAACACACTCCATATGCTCTTTTTACTTTCTCAAAGCAGAAGAGACCATATGGATCTAAGCTAGCCAAAAATAGGTCTTTGAAAGCCTGCATGGAAAGAGGTATGACTGTGACAGTACTCCTCGCTACATGCAGTTTCCCCAAGCACTTCCTTACCATTAATGCATCAGACATGAATAAAATATGCAGATAGCTTACTGCCTATGGCGGGGGATGGGGGGGGCGGGGAGAAGGGAAGAAATTCACTTCATAATTTTTTTTTTACCCAAAACGGTAAGATGCGTCAGACTTTGATACTCTCAGTAAGATACAATTTACCTGTTAACTGTGCTATAAGTAGTAACCCTGATGTACATTCAAGAAATTAATAATGTGACAAAACAGAAAAACAGCCATAAAAAGATGTGTAATATTTTTGCGACTGGTTTCCACTGCAGCTTAAACTGAACATGTGGCAGGAGTCACACCAGAGCTGGTCCAAGACTCTTGTGTGGTCCCAACCACCGTACTACACTGGAGGCAGTTCCAGACTCCATTTGTTCAATCAGGTGAGTGGCCCTGAGATCACTCGGGTTCATGACAGGCTATAGGCATACGGCTTTCAACTTCCTGGTATAGGGGGAGCCGAGGAACTCATGATCCTGAGCTCTGTAAGAACTAGCAATTAGTAATAGTATCATTGGGATGATACGAACAACTGTGTCTCCTACCACGTACATGTAGTGACTAGGGACCTACCAAAATTGAGGTAGCAGATGAATGACTTCACAGGTCAATTGCAGCACCAGCTGCCATTTTTATGGGCTTATCGTGGCAGCCCCATCCCCCACTGCTGATTGGCTGACAGGCCCTGGAGGCCCTGCCCCTCACCACTGATTAGCCAAGAGGACTGCCTTTCATGGGACCCCACTCATTGCTGCTGACTTGCTGAGACTGCTGCCCTTCATGAAGCCCTGTCCCTCACCATTGACTGGCAGAGAGGGGCAGGACCACACAAAAGCAGCCTGCTCTGCCCCAGTAGTAGGCGGCAAAGCTGGGCTGTGATGGCTGCTGGCTCCCACTGGAGAGTCAGCATTTTATTGTTAATTTTTTTCCTGGCAATTTTATGCAAAATCACAGAAACTGCCATTTTTCACAGTCTTCACAGAAACCACTGTTTTTTGCCATGCCTGCAAAATCACAATTTAAGTAGGTCCCTAGGTATGACAAAAGGCAGGACTGCTGGGACTGGGAACTAGATCCAATCACACTATTAAATGAACATGTGCCAAAGATTATATGCCCTGGGATCTTTGCAACCGTACTCATATGATCGAAGTTGCCAAGGAAATCAACCATACTGCCAATATAAGTAAAGGACTACCAATATATGTAAAAGAGTAAAAACTGCATAGAACTGCATAGAACACTAGCTGCATGTTTAAGGCTACAAATTATGCAGTCTATATCTGTATTTGTCTCTGTCCCTATGATGTACCCATTCTTCTTATGTCAGCAGTATCAGCAGTTGACATAAAATGCAGCCATTCCTAGCCAAGGGAAATACTTTAGGGAAAGTTGTTCCCTGTAAATCTTTAATGAATTATTTTATGCAGGGATGCTCTTCATGGATTTCATAAATTTAGAGGAAATCAAAGTGAAGTTTTCTTCTTTTAAGAAAATAGACTTCAACTTGGACTGTCCTATTTACCGTGCAGCTTGTAAACAAAAGAAAGTTGAATTTTGCTATAAAATTTTTGTCAATATATATAAAAAATTGTATAAAATCCTATTAAAATGATGCATAAGTGTCAAAATCCTTCAAGTCACTTTAATTTTAAATAACTATATGTTACATTAATGGGAAATATTGCTTCTGCAGACAGCAGTCCTAAAATCAGTGGGACCAGATAATCAGTAGGAATAAGACCTTCAGGATCAGGATCTAGATTCATAGATTCATAGACACTGGGGCTGGAAGGGAGCTTATGAGATCGAGTCCAGCCCCTCCGCCTTAGGCAGGAAGTCTGCCAGGGTCAAATGATCCCAGCAAGATAATCATCCAAACAGTTTCTGAAAGACTCCACAGTAGATGCTTGCACCACCTCTTGGGGGAGTCTGTTCCAGACCATGGACACTCAGACTGTAAAGAAGCTTTTCCCTATGTCCAGTCTAAATCAGCCTTCCAGGAATTTGTGGCCATTAGACCTTGTTATTCCTTGGGGAGCCCTGGTGAACAACTGTTTTCCCAGATCCTGGTGCACCCCCCTTATATACTTGTAGGCTGAAACGAACCTAAAATCTTCATCACGTGCCGTTGGGAAAATTAGCACTGTTTCTGTGGTTACTGAAATTAGGAATAACTTCTGCAACATTTAACAAAGTACCATAGCTTTGAGAAAGCACAGACATCACCACAAAGAAATGGAGCCTTCTTAGTAAATTATGTGGTACAATGACAAGGGTGCTAAAATCAGGGTCTCTTAAAATGAAAAAGGTGGGTGGGGAGCCAACCCTCAAGAGTGCAGTATGCTTAGTTTATTTGTATGGTAAATGATGAGTGGCTAAGATTTAATATTTTAAATGACTATAAGCATATTGTTTTTGTACAAAAACAAACACCATTTTCTGTTTGTGGTAACCAGAATTAACACTTCACCCTTTCTCCTGCATCTTCACATTTTAATTAAGATATTTTTAACATCATGTCAAAGGTCCTGCATCTTGGACCTGGATGCTAGAGATATGCAAAAATGCTAAAGAAATAAAGGTTGGTACAGGTTCAAGGGTTACAAAGAAATCCCTCTGCCAGAAACTTTCTTTTAAAAATACTGCAACTTTTAACTCAAAGATACTCTGACTTTGGCTTTGCATTTTAATAATGGTTCTACTTTGTTTTTGACAAATGTGTGATTCATTCTGAATAAACTGATCATAATTATCAATATTATGTTGGCTTTTGACTTACTCTTATTACAAGTACAGAGAGGAGGAGAATAAGGGAAGTGAATAACAGGAACAACATTTTAGACATCGATAGCCTACAACAACTGAAACCTGAATTGTGTAGAGAATTATGTTTAATTTCTAAAATAATTTTTGACATTTCACAGGAAAAAAGTACATAGGTCTTAGAAAGTACTCTCTGGCAAGGTAATATAGCAAGCTGACTGCAAGCAAAAAGGCCAGTCAACAATTTGATCTCCAAAAGCATATTTTGTTTGAAACTGGAAATGAAAACTTCAGGCAATCTATACCTGATCTTGAAAGATCTAGTTATAGTTTCATAGTTGTTAGGGGCTGGAAGGGACCTTACAGATTATCAGGTCCACTCCCCCTGCACTTGGGCAGGAAAGACTACTGGGTTCAGATCACCCCAGCAAGATGGGCATTAAGACTTTTTTTTTTGAAGATTACCAGGGTGGATGACCGTACCACCTCTGGGGGGGACCCTGTTCCAAATCCTCAGCACTCAACTTGTAACAAAGTTTTTTCTCATGTCTATTTCCTAAACCCTGATCCTTCAATCAGTTAGTGCCCATTATTTCTTGTCCTCCCCTGGTGGGGCTTTGTGGAACAGACCTTCCCCCAAGCCCTGATGTACACCCTGATATACTTAGAGGTTGCTACCAAGCCTCCTCTGAGTCTTCTCTTTTCCAGGCTGAACTTTTGCTTAACCTGTTTTTCTCTATACTTTTCATCTTTCATGAAAGAGAAAGAGCAGGAGTCAGATAGAGAATTAGTGTCAAATTAAAGAATTCAAATTGTCTCCATCTACAAGGAAAATGCATACATTCTACTTATACTCCCAACTACAGAAACCTGTGACCAAAAGGGACAAGCTTTAGTTCTGGTCTAAATGGAAAAGACTAGAGAATTATTTCCCAGGGGATGTGCTTCAACTTGCCAACACAAGAGGTATAGTGGAAGCTGATGAAAGTCCAGGGAGAGTCATGAAAAAACATTGTCTTTGAAGGTGCAAACAATCTTTCACTGCACCCAGTCTAGGAGTAGGTGGTTTACTTTAAGCTGCCTACATTTAGACTAGGAACGCATACATGAAGGAGTTTGCCACTGCAGGGAGCAGAGTGTGCAGCCACTTGTGGTTCCCAGCAGCCACGTAGGGAACCCAGTGTAAGTAAACCATGGTTCAGGGAGGGATGCACTGATGGGATGGGAGGGGCTGGTGGGTACATGAAAGAGCGAGGCTGGGAGGCTAAAAATAGCACAGTCAGGGGTCAGAGGAATGGGAATAGCTCAGTCTCAAGGCTAGGGCAAGCTTCTGGGCTTTCCTAGCCCCTGTGCTCTGTACTCATAAGCTAAGAACAGCCAGTTAAAAAGCCCAAGGCTGGATTGATTCAGTCTTTCAAGGTTAGTCTAAGCTGCATAGATTGAACCAATAAATAACTGAACAGACGTTTGCTTTGGTTTCAGAAATGTAGCAACATGCCTGCAATGTCTCAGGCCAGAAGCAGGGGGTGCTAAAGCATGCCTCCCTACTTGACTAGAGCAAACAGTTTGGGCCAAGGCTAGTGTGCCCCCTCTCTGAGGGTGGGGGATTGCAGGGGTGGTGCAAAGAATCCTGGGATACTGGGAGCCTGAGAGTTAACTCAAATCTGGAAGATATCTGGGACAAAAGTTCAATAAAGTGATTTGACCTAAATCAGTTAAGTCTGATACTACATCCATCTAGGTTTATCTTAAACAGGTTTCAGCCATTTTGAAAGCGGTTTATGTGCACTGAACTTGTGATATACTTGTACAAGTTTATATGTCATTTCTGTCCCTAGCCATACAGGACATATCCAGATGACCATGCACGTGCAGGGACACGTGTTTCCCTCAGCACAAAGGCAGCGATACATGTTTGTGCCCCTGTTTTTTCTCCCAGGACGCACCCTTGCGTGTGCACTCTGGTGTGTGGCAAGTTGACCTGGGTAGGGTAGGGAAAACAGAGGCCAGCCTCTGGGTCCTGGGAGTCTCCTGGAGCAGCAGAAGCACTGATCTGGCTGCTTGGAGCTTGGCTGGCAATCAGGACATGGCTCTAGCTCCCCAGGCTCTGCTTCTGGCGGCACAGGCTGCCACCACATATGACACACAGCTTTTATTTTTCCATGTCTTTTTCTGACAGCGGGGTCTCCTGGTGTCAACTTTTGCTGCCACACTACAAGTTAGCAGTGTGGAGAAGAGGTGCCTGTGTATCTTGTGTGGTTTGTGGCACCTCAAACAACTTCGAGGTCCCGCAAACCTCATGTGTGCACTCAGCTGGGTACACCCACAGGTGTTTGGAAGATCAGATTAACCCAATCTAAGTTTGTCCATCTACTCAGGTGAGCTAACTTAGATTGTGCATGCCATTTTGGGGACAATTTAAGCCCTCTGCACAGCTATATGATCAGGCATTTAGATCAACCTATTCCTGGTTAGGTCCATCTAAATGCAATGACTGTACATACCTTTGCAGTCATCTGTAACAGGGAGCAGTTGAAGAGCTACTCATTACTAACTCCAGTAGGAACAATATTATTCTTTCCTGTTCTAGGTAGTATTTGGAATGTGCCCTATTAATAAAAAATGTCCAGATATTCCAAATTCCTTTCTGAAATAACTACTCTGGTGATTATGTGTTATAACCTCCTACTATTCTTAGTTAACATGACACTTTTTCAGGACCTCTAAATCACTGCAATGAGTAACACAGCAGAGTAGGTGTCATCTTTTAAGGTTTTGCCCCATTTCTCTTTTTTTTAAACTATATATAAATAGTACAGAAACATATATAGAAACACACACACAGAATTAAAGACAACTATATGACTGCTACTTATTATAACTACATGTGTACTCTGTAATACTTAACATACTATTATCAATCATTTGCTAGGAAACTAGTAGTTGAGCTGCTTGTGATGAAGTAACTAGCAGGTCACATCCCATTTAGGAAAAGATAATTTAGTTTTCTGAATAAAAAATGAAAGAAGAAAGCCAGCATGATGATGGAAGAAGTGCTAATGAAAGCTGTAACCATGCCAATGAGATGAAAGAAAAAGCTATTTTTAAAGAAACCTTTGGCAGCTCTCAGTAGAGATCTGTGACATATGAAACCTTTTAAACCTTTTTCTTTAAAAAAGGGGAAAAAAAAACAGCCCCTAAAGAAGAGAATAGGACAATTACCAGACTAACACCTTACAAAGGTTTTGGTGGGGTGGAAAACTCAAGAAACGTAAAATAACCCACATTATTCAAAGAAAAAGCTTTGTATACTAAATGCCCAATTAATACATCTTTAATAAAAAGTGAAAAGTTAAACGAGATGGATAAAATGCTATTATATTGAATCCACCCTGATGAGTATAAAGGTTTAGAATAATGACAGGTTTGGGAAAACCTTAAATAAAACTGCAACGAAAATATTTTTCATTACTTAACTTTTCTTCTTTATTCATTACTTTTGGATTTAAGAAGCCTTTAATACATAATAGTGCATAAAGCTGGAATGTTTACCTTCAGTTTTTATAATTTAGTTGAGATAGAAAGCCTTACACAAAACTGATGTGATACCATAGCTACAAACAGTTCTCCTTACAAAGGTCATGGACAATCATTCAATTTCTACTAATAAGTTTTTATATGAAATTCTTGCTGGTAGAAAAATAGCTTGGGAGCAGGAGCAGACATGTGGTCAAGC
The DNA here is from genome assembly GCF_001723895.1 of Crocodylus porosus. Lineage (NCBI taxonomy): Eukaryota > Metazoa > Chordata > Crocodylia > Crocodylidae > Crocodylus > Crocodylus porosus. Next base: position 71,609,681 of record NW_017728949.1, read on the forward strand.
CCGCTAACTGGGGAGATACACCGGTGAGCTCTCTAGCCAAACCATACCAGAAGGTTGCTCCCTGGGCCACCCCACCCTTCAAGAAACCCATTACTTGACACCCTGTTCCCTTCCTTGGGTAGAGAGAAGACTGTCAATAGGACCCACCCAGCAGGGGAGCATACAGATATTCATTCTTGTCAGAGAGTTTCTCTTGCAAGGGAGGTCTTCCAGGTCAGCACTGGAGAGCTTTCTTTTGGAGGAGGTGTGTTTCCTCCAGGAGAAACTGAATGAACGCTTGTATGCGTTTAGTTTCTACCAGGAGAGTGGTGATTGCCCCAGTAGAATTGTAATGTCTGAGCATAGTTTAAAGACATCACCTGGAATATCTGGCATGTTGTTCATTTGCTCTTCTCCTCCAAAAGAGTAGTATATACATGATTAAGACAGAAACAGCTGCATCATTATTATACTGAAAACTCAAAAGGTTCTTGTGTAGCAAGTTGCAGAGAGTGCATGGCACTTCTGTCCTTAGACCTATCCTGGATATCAAAAGCTCTGATATTAGACCTTCTCTAATAACTGAGAGAGGTGTATGCTTTACAAGAAGCCCAAGAATTCTGGAAGCTCCTGTCTATCCCGAAACAAGGTAGCATGATCATGCTGAATTTCAAAGCTTGCTACAGGGTCCATTTGTTTCGCCCAACTTTAAGGTGGGAGAATTGAGAGAACAGGCCAAACTATGGAGGTAACAGTATTTGATTATGGACTACTTTTTATGAAAAGGAATGAGCTGCATTTTTGATTTTGCACTTTTAAATAATTGGTAAGACACCCAGATCCATGTATGGGCACTACTAATTCCCATAAAAACAATAAAATAATGTTTTCATTTCAGCAAACAGGCATTTATTTTTCAATACTAATTCTATTTAAATAATTTTGAATTAAAGATTCATTTTTTTCTTCAACAAAATATAGAAAATTCCTTGTTGTGCCACCTGATAATTACATATCAGGCAAAAAAGCAAAACTTTCTTTGAATATTCTTTTTCTCCTTGTATACAGTACTATGCATCTTCATTTATTTTTCCAGTGGACAACTCACTTAGGGTAAATAACTTACCACATGATGCCATTTCATCTGTTTTGTCACCACAGTCATCCTCTCTGTCACACAACCATGACTTTGGAATACAGCGTCCATTCCCACAAGAAAACTGATCAACTTGACATGTTCTTGCTGCGATGACAAATAGATAGAAAAACATGAGAGAAGTAAACTAAATCTTTTAGATCCGCCTGCCAATACCTTCACTGAGGTCTTACTTAATGGATAGAGGTACAGAAGATATTTGCTAACCTGGCTGCTCATTAGATCTTCCTCTTACCGAATGCCACACTCAGCTGCTTTGAGCTCAGTGGAAATTAATGGCACCTGCAGGACTGTGCCTTAATTACTAGATTTACTAATCCATAATGATTTTCCCAGTAAGTGGAAATTTGGAAGTTTTATATTACTCTGTGATTACAGGAAATTAAAACAGCATTAATGCCATAAATTTAAAAGAAAAAAAGAAAAAAATATTGGAAATGTAAAAGTTACGTAACTGTAGGAAACTCTGGCTTTCTTATACATTCCATATATTTTACAGCATAAAAAAATGATACATTGTGATACTTAGAAAATTGCATAGTAAAAGAAACTAATACACGTGTGCAGTGTGGCTGACTTGACATTGGTGTTGGAACTTTAACATTTCCTGACCCAGGCGATTTTTACTGTACAACTTTAATAAGGCACTAAAACAGAGATTTATCATATTTAAAAATTCTGTCACCTGCTGTGAGGAAAGAAAGCCTGAAAAAAAAAAAAAAGATCAGACTGCATCAGACTCCTTAAGTCATTTCAAATGCTGACAAGGACATAATCTTTTAAACCACATCAAATATCTAATTGACATAAGCACTTATATTACTACTAATAAAAGTATACACTTATTAAAAGAATTCAACCCTACGACCAGTTTTTTTAATTCTGAATTCACGGATTAAGTCTGACGTTCTCGAAAAGAGGTAAAGCAGTGAGGCACTTATATCCAAGTCATTTCCAGTTGAAGTTGGGCATTTAAATCTCTCAGTCTCAGTCTAAACATGCATGCGGATGAGATAAATATTTAATCAAAACATAATTTCACATTAGATGGTCTGGTTCAGATTGCAGATTCGTCCTTGTTCATTTCTCTGTCCTCCAGATGCAGAGATACTTAGCTAAGCATACACAGACTCAGAGTTTTTTAATCACTATAATGGTACTATACTTTTCTTTTTATATCAATTAATACTTGGATTGGGTAAGAAATGATGTAATTTTTCATTTACTGTTAGAAGTATTGTTAGATGACTAAATAGACTGAAAATTAAAAGAAACAGAATAGTGGAAGTTTATTTCATTCTGTTCATTACTTTTTGTATATACTACTAGGCTCTTTAAGAAAACATATTATATAAGTCTCTGGAAACACTAGGTCTAATTTATCTTCAGCGTAACGTTTTTAGGCTCAGTGGCAAGGAAGGAATTTGGCTCATTGTATGTATATGTCCTGTAAATAAAAGTTTCTTCTAGAAATGCAAAAGTGACACTGTTTCACACAGTGGTAATACCTCAGTTGCTCTTTCTTGCTGTAGACTTACTTAGCTAATAATAATCCTTACTTCAAGTCACTATGATTTCTTTCAAGTGAAAGACAGGCAAGGTACAAACCATGATATTGCTTGAAGAAGGCTTTTGCATATTTTGATATGTGCTTTGTCATTTTGAAACAAATCCTCTCCGGAGATCCCTCTCTGTTTGGATCATTGTCGATGATATTATTACTTCATATACTGCACTGCCTCCTAAGCCATGTCTTAAAACTGTTCCCCCAAACCTTTCGGGAGACAGAGTCCCACACCATGACGCTGATGACAATCATCACGACAAGGTTGCATCCTCATCTACTTTAAAGGAGCAAGACCATTTATCTCACTTGAGGTGCTGGTCAAAATTCTTCCAAATTTAAATAGCACTACTCTTCCTTACCACATCTAAGAGCAGAAACTATTGTTTCAGGCTTCTCCAGAGTGGGGAATGTTCATTAGATTTTCATATTACCATACAATTTCACTTCTAAACTGTTTACACTTGCAGTGTAATTGGCTTGAGGAGATGCCAAGCTAAATTCACTGATGGGGGTTTGCAATGATTGCTATAAAATAAAACAACATGGTTCCTTGCACCAACTCCTAACAACTTATCAGCTCCTTGTGGATCATGAATCTGACCTCAACACTTTCATACTCCCAAAGTTCAAGGGCACTGAAAATGCCTCTGCTTATACTCCATAGTTTTTGTTCTGTGGGATTTGGGGACGCAACTCTTGAGTAAGCTGCTTCTGGGATGATTCCCTCATCATCCATAGAATTCTGAATGGAAGTTCAGGAACGAAATGACACTTGAATCAGCATTCATTCAAGTAGTGTCCCAGTACCCTACAATTCAACAGACAGAGGGATTCAGTTCATCACTTTTTCAGGCTGAGCTTAGCAGTATTTTCAGCTTACTCAGTCTACAACCTACCGTGAAGTGCCAGTTTGGTCCATGGATAGACTATCACAATACGTATCAGCAATATTTTACTTTCAGACAATACTCATTAAACCTAGGAGAGCAGCTGTCTGATCTAACAAATCAATAATGTACAAGAAAGACAGGTAACAAAATACTATAAACTATAAACAAAAATACATTTAAAAAATGTCCTTGTTTTTTTGCAGGTTGTTTGATATATTTATTGAAGCCAAATTTTAAAGTGGTCTCACAAAGCAATGTATCTATTCCATGTTGAAACAACCCAACACCTGTGGGAAACTGGGTATGCCATCAAACCCTAAAATTGGCATTATTCTTCAAATACCTGAGAGTTATGTGTCAGTTGCCAAAAAAAGAATGCAACTATAATCCATCTCTGCTTTATACACTAGAGCTAATGCACTAGTTTTGCTATGAAGAAATGAAGAAAAAAATAAAGACATGGTCCTGCAAAGCCTCATTTAAATGAACACACCTTACAACCTTGCATGTATTCAACTGAGCACAGCTTATTCAATATACAAGGCTGTATCAGGTCTGGGCCAAACTATGATTATGCTTTAAAAACTCAAGTTATGAATATGCATATTTCACTACATAGCAGTTCTCCAATGCCCATCTTTTTTACTTAAGAGTACTAAAATGCATGCTGTCTTTTACCTGGTGTTTCACCTTTAGGATCATGTGAAACGGCTCTCAAAAAATGTACACTTTAAAACTGATTATGTTACTGGAAACCCCACTAGACAAGAGATTGATTTCTTCATTTGCTGTTACAAATGAGTATTTTCTCTCTTTTCTTTGAAACAACCAGCATACAGTTTCAGTACATAAATTAAGTACAGCACAAAAAGGAAAATGTTTCAGTAATTATACGTCAGCAGAGTTTGGTTTAATGACTGATTTGTCACTACAGAAACAAAATTAAGTGGAAGAAATACAAAATTCAATCCTCGGTCAGTTGAAATAAGGATTCTAAACATAAATTATAAATGAGATTTTTATCCTTAAAAATGGACAACGATCTGAACGTATCAAAGAGTGCTGAAGATGTATTGTAAATTTGCAAATGCATAGTAAAGAGGTTACAGACAAAGCTATAGTTCCACTTAGGGATTTTTTTGTAAGTACTGTCAGTCTTCCATAAATTTCAGTCAGTAAATATCTGTTAAATCACACAGTATGCATTCAGGGAGCACTTTTATATACATATGCATACTGCCAATCACTGACTCATAAAATACTCAAAAAACAAATACAAGCTTATTGTCTGATAGTCTGCATTTATTAGACTACTAGTGACCTTGCTGGCATAGTCTATTCTACCTATGGCTATTCTACATATTTCTGTGAAAAGAATGACTGATTTGGGGCTCCAAAATTTATTGAAATAGGCTTATTAACCTTGGTTCATCCTTTAAAAATACTGATTACTATTACAGAGAAATATTCACAGTGGTATTAAGGGGAGACTAAAGAAATAATTATATTCTTGTCAAGGTAAACAAAAAATAAATAAACTTACCAGTGAGATGACTTATATCACAGCATGCTAACACATAAAATTTTAATTGCCAAAAAGATTTAGCAGGGAGAAGACTGTGCCCAAGTAATGTTTTGACAGTCTACCCATATGGATAGATTAAGTGCCAAATTACTCTGCAAAGCAGAGTCAAGCACAAGGATTAAGTGATATATAATTTGTATTCTAGCCCTAGTGGCATACAAATCTGAATTCATTTAAAACGGCAATAATCAGATCACCAGCACTAGGCTGGTTCAGCTCAGTTCAGAGGGCTGCCCTGCATTTTTATTGAATTGGAGTTTATATAAGTTTTACCTGCACAGGTTTTATTTGATTCATCTTCATTATTGCCACAATCATTGGTTCCATCACAAAGCCACCTCTTGGGAATGCAGCGATTATTCTGACACTTAAACTGATCATCAGGACAGCTATGATTGACTATAGAGAAAGAAAAAAAAAGTCTAAGTATGTAATTAGAGAGAAGTTGCTGAAAACAATACACTGAATTGCACTTATTAAAGAATTTGAGATGCAATTAATACAATTGCCATCACATCTTAAAACTGTATTGCATATGGGAAAAAAACCAAATCCCAAAGACTCAGGGTCTCTCTACATGTGCAGGTGAAGGTGCAATGGGATCTAATGCACAATCCACACAATCATCCTTCCACACAAGCATGGCAGGAGGTGCTATCATGGGATCACACATTGGATCCCATTGCGCCCTGTCACTGGTGCAGGGAGAGCCTGGGATCCCCTGCCCTCCATAGCCCACATTGGCTGCAAGACTTGCAGTGGGAACCCTGCCACTGTTGTGAGCCATATGGGGTGTGGGGCTTGCAGCACTGGCAGCATTCTCCATGCTGCTCGCACTGCAAGCCCCACAGTTGACAATGCTGCCCCTGTTGTGAGTACTGTAGTCGACTAGGTTTGTAGCGGCAGCAGTGTTCTTCCCGCTGGAAGCACCATGGCTGACAGTGCTGCCACCGCTGCAAGCCTTGCCAGCTGTAGAGCTGGCAGCAGGTGGTGCACCCCTGTGGCTAGGAACCCCTCAGTTGATGGGGCTCTTAGCTAAAGGAGAGCAGTTGGCCACACATTCAATTAATGATGTGATTAGGGCAAGCTACAAAGGTATTAACATTTTGTGGAATAACTTTGTAGATTATTGCTTGTTTTATCATGCCATTAATTGGTTGAATAGGTAGCTAGGTCACAACTTAAGGTGGGATTATCTGGTTAATCACACCTTAAAGTGTAATGTGTAGATAGGGCTGGACTGATGGATTTAAAATATAACAAAAATATTTTACATAGCAAGAATTCTACATCAGTGTAAATCTGGACAAACTATTCAATTAAAAAATTACAAAAACCATGTGAGAGAGAGAACAATATGGTTACATAGCATTTTATATTCTATATAGGAAAAGATATGCAAAGAAAGTTGGTGACATACTGGCTGCACAGGGTTCACGATAAAACTTACACTGACTTGAAATGGGGCAAGATTTTGCATTACATTTTTCATAAAAAGTTCATAAAAGAGCCCAAATTGGGCTTTAATAAACAGTATTTATCAACTGAGGATCTTCCCATGACAACCAGTAAGTGATATGTAGCATTTTACATTAAAGATTAAAGTGGTTTGAGACCTTGGATGAGAACTGTGATAATAATGCAGAGATTTAGATTCATATTTCCATGAGTTTATGCTAGACTAGGATCATATGCCTTTTCAAAGTTTTCTTTTTCATTACAGATAGTTTGGAAATATAACAATGTAAAATAAAAATAAATCTGGTTTATAGCAATTATCTCATTTGAATACCAATTTATCAGGTCAGGTATAGCATGAAGTAACTTAATCATTTATAGCAAATTATTTTTAAAAAGCTTATTAAGCTGCTAAAGAAATGAACCTTAAGCATTGTTTATTACATTTTTCCATGGTATTTAATATGAATTTTATTATGTCATTATTTACAACTACATGTGTTCACACTAATGATCTGAGAATATGTAATTGTGAGCACTGTACATATCGACCTTCAATAAAACACTTTTATAAAGGCATTCATAACATAAAGAATAACAAGGAAAACATTAAAGATGTCCAACTAACCTACACAGTTATCTATTAACTTTTTAACAGATGGACACACCAGGGTTCCATCTTAATGGTAACCTGCTGTGCTTCATTGAATCTAAAAAATGAAATATAACCTGAACTTAACTTTCAGACTTTTTTGCATTTATCTCAAAGCTGACAATTTGAAGTCAAGTTTTGGTTCTCAATAATTTCAGTTCAGTGTAAGAAAAGTGTGCTATTTGTATACCTATTGAATATTAGTCTTATTCAGCAAGCAATACAAAACATTACTGCATTTAACTGTTTAGAGCTTGATCCTTCAGCTTGAAACTTTTGAGTTCTGTCTGAGAAGTAGGCCTTTTCCATACCTCTTTGATTTGGCCTCCAGTGGACAGAGAACTAGAAAAACAAGCCTCATCCTTTTTCTCTCTCAGACAACTGAAGGGTTCAACTTTGCAGACTACAGATTTCACTAGAACTTCTGTGTACAGAGGTGTAGGACTGGGCTCTATTTCCAAGCCTATTTCCTTAAATCAAGATTTTAAAAGGACTACCTATTGGACTTATTTTATGCCTGTTAAAGTTAGTGGAAAATGTCCCCTTAACATCAGTGTGCTTTGGGGGAAGTGAGGCATTGCATACACGAGATTTACATTTTTTAAAAGGTCAATGTCTGCAAAAAAGTAGGGAAAAAGGACACGTTACAACAGATTTAGTTTTCAATTATCACAAGGAAATAAGGGGGCAAGACTTACTCACTAACACAGAGCTATCCAATGATTCATATTGTAAGATAATGCTAGGGGTAATCATTAGGCCTCTGCGAAGCAGAAAGTATTTGCTTTGGATTCAGATTTGGCGATTCAGAGGGACAGTGATTTGATTCAGTGATTTGAATCACTGTCCCAATGTGATTTGGCTGAATACAAAGATTTTTGCTGCTCAATCTTATTCAGCCATAGACTATACAGGCAGGCAGTGCTGGCAGTAGCAGCTGGGGGAGCAGCCGGACAAGCCCTAACTTCAGCCAGCAGCCCTGGGAGAAATTGTGGCTCATCCGGCTGCTCCCCCAGCTACCCCCTCCTCCCACCAGGGTGTAGCAGACAGTGCTGGCAGCCCCAGGAGAAGCCAGGGGGGCTGGGGAGAATGATCAGGGAGCTGGGGGACCAAACCAGGAACTGGGGAATTGAACTGGAAGCTGCGGAGAAGCCTCTGTTCATTCCTCCAAACCCTGATCATTCCTCTCAGTCACCAAGGCTTTGCCTGGGGCTGCCAGCTCAAGCTGCAGCTCGTCCAGCTGCTCCCCCAACAAGCAGTGCTGGCAGCCCTGGGAAAAGCTGCAGGGGCTGGGGGAAATGATCAGGAAGCTGGGGGGGATGACTGGGGACTGAGGGAGTGATTGGAAGCTAGGGGATCGAACTGGGAACTGGGGAAATCAAACTGGGAGCTTGGGGGGAATGATTGGGCACTAGAGGAATGAACAGGGGCTTCCTCCCAGCTCCCTGATTATTCCTCCAGCTCCCCAATCATTCCCCCCGACCCCATGGCATCTTATGCCTTGCTCCAGCAGGGGAGCAGCCAGACAAGCCATGGCTTCTCCCGGGGCTGCTGGCTCAAGCTGTGGCTCATCTGGCTGCTCCCCAACCTGCTCCTGCTGGCACTGCCTAGTGCCTGCCTGTACAGTCTGTGGCCGAATCTCCAAATCTCTCTGAATAGATTCAGAGGCTTCCAATTTGGTTTGGAGAGTTTAATGGGTCTTCCGATTCAATTCAGATTTGGAGATTCAGCTGCTGAATTGAGCCGAATCTCCTCTGAATCAAATCGGCTACCAAAGCTTCATACAGCCCTAGTAATCATATGGACCCATTACTTGTAATTAGAGAGATAGTTATATTATATACAAAAAACCTTTGAGGTAGCAGATCCTCAATGAATTGTAGATGAATGATGGCAGTAATCTAGTGCGACAAATACTATATCATGAATCAAGGTCTAGACATTTGAAGTAGTAAGGAAAAAATATTTTTAGGTAAAGTACAGAGTCAAAAATCCCAAAGGGAAAATTGATGCAGTCTATGCAGGTTTCTCTAAGCTGCATTGATTGGATCAGGAGAGAATGTAACACAGTCCTCTATTGGTGTGAGGGGGGGAAACAGATGCCTGCACTGGCCAAGGCCAGAAGGCAGGAGGCGCTCCCTGAATTCTGCTGGGGGCGGCTGGGCTGAGCTGAGCCAAGTGGGGGCAAACTCCACCAACCCCCTCCTGTCACCACAGGCTCTCCCCTGCACCCAGCCCTAGACTTCCAGAATGGGTCACAATGGCATGCCTGGCAGCCCAGCTGGCAGCAGCATTAGGGAAACTGAAGCAGGCAGGGTGTGGGGGGTGGAGAGGAAGGAACTGAGGCTTTGAACTTGCCAGACCACAACATGGTGATCTGTAAGGTCCCTTCCAGCCCCTAAGTATGAAACTATGGCTCCTGGCTGGAGCAGGCAGAGAGGGAGTGTTACGAATTACGCTCTTAAAGTCACACGCAGTGTGCTCTAGGCTGGGGCAATGATCACGCAGAGCAAGTATCTAAAGTCAAATACAGAATTTTTATTCACTCGAGCAAGGTACCTCTACAGAGGGGGACCCCGCCTACCAGTTATAATACTTTTTTATAATTTTTAAGTGCATATACGTTAGTTCATGATTAGCTTGTGCTCCTAATCATCTATTAACTAAATCACTATTCTGTCCAATCAAGCAGCACTGTGGGCATGAACACCGAAGTTTAACTCATGAATTACATGCCTCCTATGTTTTGTCTCAAGATGTTTCTTTATCTAACAAAAACAAATCATGCCCGACTTTCAAGGTTCTCCTGTTGATGAGACTTCCCTGTTGACTGGATTTAGCTAGTTTCATATCTTATCAGTAACCCTCACACAGTACTCCTTTTCCTTTCACGCCGTCTCGTAAGTGCTGTGTCCACTTTTATGAAATGGAGGTGAAAGGACAAAGAAATGGCCTCACTTTTAGCATTACAAAGCCTTGCTTTAACCCTACAAGATTCATATACAGCAGGAGCCAACACAGTTACTTCCTTCAGGGTCTGCATGTCCCCAGCTTGGCCACCATACAGCCTTGGGCTGGTGGGTGAGAACAGGTGGAGCCAACACAGAGTCTTTCCTCAGGGTCTGCACAGCCCCCAGCTCAGCCAGCACACAGCCCAGAGCTGGCAGGGGGACACGGGGGAGCCAGCATGGAACCGTCCCTCGGGGGCAGCAACGCCCCGGCTCAGCCAGAGCAGAGCTCAGAGCTGGGGGTGGGGGGGAGGTGAGGGGAATGCAGGGGAAGCCAACACAGAGCCTTCCCTCTGTGTCCATACAGCCCTAGCTTGACCATTACGCAGCCCAGAGCTGGTTGGGGGTGGTATGGGGGAAGCTGACCTGGTGCTTCCTTTAGGGTCAATCACGGAGAGGGGGCTAGCAGGGACCTGAAAGTATCCTGGGATGCTGTGGGGGCTGCAACCTAACTTGAACTGGGAGGGGATCTGGGACAGAAGTTCAATAGATCAGTCTAACTGAAACTGATTAAATCTGATACTACATCCAGGTCTATCTTAAACCAGGTTCTACCATTTGAAACAAGTCTGTGTACTTAACTTCTGTTCTGTTACAGGTTTAGACTGGTTTCCAATCATTTATACTGGTTTACATGTCATTTCTGTCCCTAGATTTAAATGCTTTTAAAATTAATAAGAAATCTTTGTTATAATGCAAATATAGGGAGGCTTAAGGAAATATATTCCTAGCAGGTATGAAATTATTTACGATCTGAAAGTCATCAAAAGTCATTGTTATTACTTCCTATATAACTAAGGAATAAGAGATAATTTTTTTCCTTGATTCTAACACTATATATAGACAGCACCAAAATCTATGGCTCCAAAAAGCTAGCAATGACAAAAGAATGTATTCCCTCTCTACATTGCCTCTAATTTGCACCTTTTGGCTCTCCTTCTATCCCATATCATTATAGCTGAGCTGGAAAACTGAGGTGGCAGGGCAGAGGAAAGGAGTGCACCAAGGACAGTATTGTAAACTTCTAAGGTAAGGCAATCTTGTCTGTGTGCGGCCCCTCAGTCCCACTCGAATTTACTAAAGGAACTGGCTACAAAATTCACTTTCATAGACATCCAGTGGTTTATACAACCTTCATAGAAGGTGGAAGCAACAGCATCTTCTGTTCTAACCTTCAGATACTACAGTCCCTGATTGGTCTCTGGGTGGTAATAGTCTTAAGTTCTCTCTTTGTAGCTCAACTATAACAAAAAAAATGCAAGTAAAAAGACAGTTCTTCCCTTCAGCTTGAGGTGGAGAGAGGAGAAAATCATAGAATCATAGAAGTAGGGTCGGAAGGGGCCTTGTAGATCTTCAAGTCCGACCCCCTGTCTGGGCAGGAGAAAAAACTGGGCTCAAATGATCCCAGCCAGGTAGGCATCAAGCCTCCTCTTAAAGACCCCCAGGGTAGGAGCCAGCACCACTTCCCTAGGAAATTGGTTCCAGATTCTAGCCGCCCTGACTGTGAAGTAGTTCTTGTGGATGTCTAATCTAAACCTATTCTCCAACAACTTGTGGCCATAAAAGCTGGACAAGATCTTGCCAAAATGGTAGTTAAAGAAATATAGAGAAACAGATAATAAGGAAGAATCCCTTCTCTCAAAATTATGGATTGCTCATCCAAATAACCTTATATATATTGGGCTCCACAGGGTTTTTAAGGGAATACCAATCAGAGTTAGATAAATGAGGTGTTAGCTGTCCTAAAGGCACTACCCTTAGAAATATCTTAGTGAAATTCCAGTAAGCTGTGGATTGGGGTCACATTAACCGCTCCTCTGCGGTTTCCAGTTCCTGAACACAGCTGTTTTTTTATTGCTAGGGGGGCAGAAGCTAATGGTAGTATGGTCAAATGACAGTCTGAAGGACAACAGGCAGTTGGGACCCAAAAAAAGAGTCACTATGTCTGTAAATGCCAAAGTGTGGAACCAATTACTTGTCTGTCACTACAGTGGCAGATTGCTTGCAGTACCTTTTATCTTTTTTTTTTCCTTAGGAATTTTGTAGGATAATTTTGGTATTTCTGCTTTTGTGCCTTGTAGGTACATAAAAGGGTTAGAAGAGGCAACTTTGAAGATTTGTCCAGGCTATAAGACTCACAGACCCAGGATGCCCCTTCCTGTTCTGTGTCCTAGTGGGTGGCTCCCCATGGACCTTTGGGATCTCTACAACTACAGCGACTTCTACTGATAAGTCTTTGTAAATCCATACTCACTTTCATTGTAAATATATATATATATTGGTTATATATACACAGCAAACCAGCAGACTAGCAACCTGCTGAGAAGCAGGATAAATTAACCCACACTCAACTTTGTACTACTACAGCTATATTTCCATTGCTTAAGCTAGTTTAAAGCTAGCTTTGATATTATCTATGCTATATTGCAGCCTGCATTCTAGACATACCCCTGGTGTTCTCTACCCTTTCCAAATCATAGAAATAAAGGCTTATTTGCTTCCATTTAATTTTTTGCAGGAGGGAATGTTTCTCCAAAATGTCAAATGAGCTGTTTAGAAACTAAATTTACCGAGTATGAAATTCTCACTAAATCCTGTTATCTATTAGGAAACATACTTTGTATAATTTCAGAAGGGAAGAAAATAAGGGCCTGATCCCACAGTGCCTGTTTGGACGAGACTCCCACAGAGATGTTATTTGGGTCCTGTGACAAATGTGGGATTGGGTCCTCACTTTATTGTTAATAGAAGTACTATCAAAGCCAATAAAGAGTCTGGGATGGTTGCAGTGTGGGGGGACGGAAGGAGAAAATCAAAGGGATCAAAGATGTGAGAATAACCTAGAAACTGTAAGTTGCTCATCTACTGTAGTCAAGCGCACAGCCAAAATGCTACACCATATAGGCAGGGGCAAGGGCATGTGGTACGATAATGTTCCTAGCCTTTATGAATTCATTTCTATGTGCACACATACTTTTGGATTCCTTCATTTCCAGGTTAGAGATAACTATGGAGGTGAAGACTGATAATAGGTCTGCTTAAAAGTAAACATTTATCTTACTGCTGTGTTTATACTTTATCACCAAATTTTCTCTACTTAAGATGTACATTTCAGAGACATTTTAAATCAAGCCATGGCATAGACACATTTTCTTTAGAAAAGAAAAACATAACATCCATATAAAGGGCACAAGCTATTTCCCAATCTACCATAAATACACATAGCTCCAGTGAAATCATGGCAAGCTGTAAGATGACATGACAAGGACTTTAAGGTGTGCTCAGCTCCATTTTGTATCTTGGTTTAATAAACCTCTCTCTCCCCCACTGCCCCCACTTCACCTTTTCTTGCACTCTCTCTCACTTATCCATTCTTTATGGTAAGTTTTATTTTGCAAGCTAAAGATGTTTGGAAACATGACATTTAGAATTACAGTAATCTTTGCAAGCATATCCTTAACATTTTAGTAACTTTTATCCCTGCTTTCTGTATGATTCTCTCAGTGCGATTAAGGTTCAGCAAATATACAGAATGTACTGAGTGTGTGACCCTTTGCTAGCAAGCTGTGTTGAAGGTGTTTTGGAAGCACACTGTAAGGAAAGATTAATTAATGCCCTTAGCAACAAGGTGTTCCAAATCTGATAGTACTCATGAAGCAATTTAGTGCTCAATGTGACTGGAGAGCAAATCACTGGCATTATCTGGGTGATAAAGTCAGACTTTGAAAAGAACTATACACATTTTTTAAATCTGACGTACAAGCAACACTATTAAAATAAGTAAATAAATAAATATACAAATTCACTTTAATGTCTATACAATTGAATATTTCCCATTACAATTTGTTCTGCTCATATTTACATAAATCTCCAATTTAACCTAAACTGCAAGTGTAGTTTCAAGTTTAAACTACAACAGGAACCACAGGAAAAGGCTTGTTTTTATCCTGCTTTTTCAGGTGAAGTATGTGACATTTGCAGATTTGAAACCAAGTTCTGATTTCATTGTAAATCCAGGTAAATCCAAAGTAACTACCCTCAGTCATTCCAAATTAACAACCAGTGAATATCAAAACACACTTGGCCAACTTTACTCAAATAATTTACTTCATATAGTTATAAATAAGTATATCCTTCAGTTCAAGAGCTCTTGGTCTTAGAACAAGATAAACTATGAAAATGCTTAAATTATAGTAAAAATACAGCGTTGTGCTGAAAGCTTCCTCTAAAGCGTTACAATAAAATGACAGTAGTTCACAGTAGTGGAGCTCGTTCCTGGCTGAACACATCTGTTATTTTTAACAAGTACTAACTGCAAATGGAGAGAAAGCAAGGGAAGGGGAAAGTGCAATTAGCTATAGTGCCTGTACAAAGTGAAATAAGAACACACACAAATACTCATCAGACTCTCAGTAATGAGAGAGCGCGTTTTTTGAGTTGAGTTTTTGTTGTGCCTATTTAAAAGCATATGGAAGTTATTTCCTAGAACCTGAAACAAAGATAAGCTTTAGACTCCTGTGGTGAGGCAGTCACCTTTCCTTCAACCTCTTTATGTTATATAAAAGGATCAGAATAAGTAAATGAACCCTAACTGGATGCATCAGCATGTGTGCTTTACTGCGGAGTAGACCAATTAGCTCCATAGTAAAGCACTGCTGTTTACATGTGTGCCGGTTGGTATTAGGGCTCATTAAATTAATTAACTTGGCTACCATAAAACCTTATTTGGTCTAACATTAAGTTTTAAACACAGGGAATCTTGTTTCAGGGTTAATTTGTCTCCATGGGCACACACGAACACCCAGGAACCTTGCACATTCATTCAGCAGCAGAATCTGATCATTTCCTGGGTTTCAATGCTGCTAGCACCATCTGTGAAAGCATTTTATACTTAAATAAAAGTTGAGGTTTTTTTCTGACAATTGGAAGCTCCTTATCTTACATTCACATGCAAGTTAGATT
>NW_017728949.1:71625947-71643913 GCF_001723895.1 Crocodylus porosus
TGAAGACGACTTAAAATAGAGAAATATTTGCTTAGCATATAATGGTGTCACAAGCACTAGTTAAGAAATATTTCTAAAGTGCTTTGAAATTTTTGTGTAAAAAGTGCTAATGTAAGTCTTATGTACTGCAAATAAATTCTTTGCATGAACATCAAGTGTACCAAGCATTCCTGTTCTACTTCTTTTTTTTTTAGTAGAAAATACAGTCATTGAGGAGGGGAAAAAAATCTATTCTGCTTGTATTTCAGGTCCCAAATGCCCTTTCCAGGATATATTAAGCAGTGAAACTGTAGCATTGTGTTCCAAACCTGTCTACCTTTTTGGACACCTTTCAAAACTCCACAGCCAAAAAGCAATGAGCTGTTTAAGTAACCTTCTGCACAGTGTATTCAATGCATTCTATCTTCAGTGTATTCAAATAAATTTGCATTTTTGCAAGAAAAGACCCTGTGTGTGCCCCTAACAAACTATAATACCAGTGACTTAGGACACACAAGGAGCCACTTTTAAAGCACCAGAAGGGACAACACCAGGATCAGAGGCACAAACACTATTCTGAGGCAATGCCCTTATTTAGGCTATGAAACCATTACATTCCTGTCTGCTTACATGTGTGAGGCTAATGATGCCATTAAGTGACAGATTTGCAAGAATTATTTAGCTATTACAATTTCAGTCTTCTTTCCCTCATACTTTAGAGTTTAGCTCAGACTTGAAGTATAACACTGGCAATTTTCAAAAGGAAAAGGAAATGGAAACCACTCTTTTAATAATCAGAGAAACACGTACAACAAATCTCTGAATTCTCGTCACTCCCATCTAAACAATCATCATCTCCATCACAGCGCCAGCGGTCCTGAATACAGCGCTCATTGTTACATTGAAATTCTCCAGGTTTGCACAATTGCAGTGACACTTCTCCAGGATTAACTGTGGGAGAAAAAAGAAAGCCAAGAAATATGCATATTAAGTAGCTTGATATTAAAAAAAAAAAAAAAAAAGTTACCTGCACATAAGTAGATATAAAATATTCCTTGTACTGCATCTCTTAAGAATATTAAGTTTTTAGTAAGCTTTGCATAATTCCATCTGGAAACTACAGCAGCATGTTTATCTGAAGTTATGGTTGATGTACTTTATTTTTAATAAACAGGTGAACAGGAACTTTTTTTTTTCAAAGTTATAGAAGCTCATACAACAAACCAGACATTGCAAAACAAAACTCAGAGTGAGTCTAAAAATCACTTTAAAAATTAATCAAACATATACACGCAGAGAACCATAGAGGCCAGAACATGGCAAACTAAAGCCCAATTCTTAATCTCAAACCACAACTCAAGCAGCTTGATTATATGCAAGAGATTTCTTCCAGAGGAACACTTTGGGGTGTAAAGATGTTTTTGAATGTAAAGGTTACAGGGCTTGTTACATAGATGATCTAGGAAGAGATAATAAAAGGAATAAGAAAATAATGCATAGAACGTTATTACAGAGCAGTGAACACCCTTTCTCCTCCAATCTGTGATTAGGTATGGTAGGTAGCACTCAACAGTCAAAACTGATACATTCTTTGATTGAATTTATTTCTGGAAAAAGGCAAGGCTATGGGAAAGAGGTGTTAAATGATCTATAGCTGGGGCTTTCATTTAGTTTCCCTGCCATTGAATTGCATGCTGGTTTAAGCCTGGTTACTTTTATCAAAACTTTTGGTGGCAGAAAGTAGGTGACACTACCAAACATGTGCATCCCCACATCATTGTGGCACCACCCAGCAGCTATGCTTTCAGGTCATAAAGTGCACCCTAGGAAGGGTACAGAGATCTTGGCAACTAGTAAAAGGCATAGTATTGTCTACATGCCTTTTGCCAGTTACTGTACAGAGGTAAAAGTTTTAACCAGCTCTGCAGAAGTCGTTTAAATTTGTGGGCAGGGAGTCTGCAGTGCAGACTCTCCCTTACATAAACAGCTTTTGTACCATTGTTCCCCCCTCCCTTTCTGATGAAGTTGCGGCCTACAAAAACATATGCCTCTCTGATCTAGTTAGTCTAGAAGGTGCAACTCTACCCTGCCTTCTTCCTCTAGTCCATTAGAATAGGAGTTGGCAATCTAAAGCCTGTGGAGCCATTTGATGCAGCCTGTGGACATGAGGCTTCGGTGATGGGGATCTTTGGCTGTGATTGCTTCCTCATGCCAGCGCAAGTGGAAGATGAGGAACACGAGATTTCCCCATACTGCCATGGTGGTGGCTGGATTCTAACACCTGCCTGCCTCTGACCTTAAGGCCATGTCCAGATGTGCATGGACATTTGATTCCCTGGGGTACTGGGTAGCGCAGCTTGTGCCGCAGCTAGTTGTCCTTTGGTAGTGCCTGTGCCATGTGAACACTGGTGCATGGCAAGCTACCCTGGGTGGGGCAGGGGAGGCTTAGGCCAGCATTGGGCTGGCTCTAGCAGCCTTACCTGGGGTCCTGGGAGCCTCCTGGGGCTGCAGCAGTGGAGATCCTGCTGCACAGAGCCTGGCCAACAGTGAAATGCAGCTCCAGCTGGCCAGGCTCTAGTTTGGGGCAATGCAAGCTGCTGCCCTGTGTGCCGCTCTGTTTTTTTTCTCTGTGGGTTTTTCTGCACTGCTCCACTACAGCGCAGAGAACAGACATGTCTGCAGCGCCACATATCAAACAACCACACTGTCTGGATGCAGCCTAAGTAGGTTATTTCAGCGCACAGCTTAAAAACGTTGCTGACCATTGCACTAGAGGGTGCTCTACAAGGAATTGGCTTGCATGACTGGCAAATATAGACAGAGGAGCACTGCAGAGATAACAAAAACCTCATTTTGAATACCACTGATTTTATGTATGCATCTTCTCTGCCATTTGGAGCTCCATCTAAGAGCCTCAGTCCTGGAAATGTTTGCTTTGAAACTGCCTAACAATACAGTTCCTGAAGGATCTACACCTGATACAAGGCCAGTAGTAAGTAGGCAGTCTCTATTTCTCCATCATTTAAACAGTATCGTGAAATTTTCTGTATGAGCAGTATAGGCCAGCATCTGCTCTTATGCCTTTCTGACAAAATTCTGATTGGCTTCAATAAGCCTTTTTCATGAGCATGGTAAGCGGATCTCTAGCTATATATGCACCAGTATTCACGGCCCAAGAATATGCAGCTATAACATGCCGTGAAGAGAATAAAAATTAAACTGTTAATTGCATATTTATGAATAAAACCAATTAATAAGCCATATTTTTGTTTTGTATAGACACAAGTGAAGTAGGTCAGAGATGTTCAATATGATGGACAAAAATATTGAAAAGACGAATAAAAATTATGTGCTGTTAGGAAAAAAAATCTCTTTATACAACTATGTATTGGACAGATTTCCAGAACATTAAAACTGGGAATTTGACAAGTTGCCCATATTATATTGATGGATTACTATCTTCAGATGGTATGTTTACATTTTATTATCTGCCCAAGGGTCTTTCAGCTGTGTTTCAAAAAAGTCATCCACTCAATAGATTATTCAGAGACAGAAATGCACCAATCTGAGAACTTATATACACATATACATATGCATATGTATGGATACGTATACATATATAAAAACACACACACACATATACCCATACATATACATATATACACACCCACACACACATACACACATGACTTTTTCAGGGTTTGAACTTGAATGTTTACTATGCTTGACTAATAGAAGTAAATATGAAAGATATTTACTTATGTGAGCATCCTAAACGACTTAAATGCCTTTAATTATGATGTCTTTTCATTTTGATCCACTGTGAGATATAATGAAGAGCTTTAGAAGCACTCAAGTTCTTTATTAAATTCAACACTACGGGATGCTTTCAAACGTTGTACCCTCAAATATTATACATTTAATAGTTTGTCACACTTTTCAAACTTTATTACATTTACCGATCTCTTTCAATTAGGAAAAAAATATTCACAAATGGTTATTTGCCCTATTTAGAACCACAAAACAGCAATAAAGTTAAGACATTTTTAAAATTTCATTTCATCTTTAGGTTTTACTTTATCCCTCCCTTAACTGTAATATTAAATGAGGCATTCTTCAAGAAATCTTACTCATGCAGGTTGTACTGTTTTCCTGAAGAAACTGATTATCAGCACAGGCACAAACTCTGCCTCCAGGAATGGCTAAGCAAAGCATGCTGCAGCCTCCATTATTAACATGGCATGCGTTGTCACCTACGAAACAAACAAAAAAGGAGAGTAAACTTAAGATCTAATAGTTCAAAGGCCATGCTGTAAGAAGATATCTTGTACTGAAAATAAGTGACATGACTAGAGATTCTTTTATCTGTACGAAACAGGTTAGTGTGGTAGTTTTACTGTTGCTGTTATAGTACCCTACAGATGCAAACAAAAATGATGGTATCCATTACATTGTTCCTTTTTTACGTTAAAGTACGAATAAGTATTAGCAAGATCTTTACAGGACATAGAGACATAAATTCAAAAATTAAAATGCATTTAGTTGTTTCAGAAAACACAAGGGCATACAGTGAAAAAGAGAATGAAGCATATTGGCAGATAAAATACAAGTGGAAAAAATGTGACTACAATGATTGACTAGGTTATTATATCCTAGGCTCGGGGGCTAAATGTCTTATGTGGACAGTAATGAGGAGGAAAATACACAGTAATAAAATCATGCTATAAGCAATAAATATCTAGTTCAAGTGAACAAATTATCATGGGGTGGCCCAGTATTCATATTGACTGAGTTTCGCTAGATTAGGATCCGTTTTCTTTCATATTTTTCAAATTTAATTCTAATGTGGCATAGTACAAAAAGTTAGAAATAAAAAATAACAACCATGATAATAAAGTTGAATAGAGAAATAACTGTATAAACTTTTAAACATCACTTAACTTCTAAACTCGGATACAGTCAAGCCTGATTCATATATTTTCCCCTCCATCTGGGACTGCTACCATTAAAAAAAAACAGCCTCCAGTTATGGTCATGTTTATTGCATGACCTTGAAATCAAATATGTAATATTTTATAGTGTTCTTTTCTTTTGTGTATATCAGCTGACTACAATTTCACATGCCAACTTACACTTTCTTATTTATCTAGTGCTCTGTTTTGAACACTGAAAAACTGAAATGATAGAAAGAAGGCAAAAAATTCATAATGGAAGAGAAATAAAAATAAATGTTTAAGTATTTCAGGGTATATTTTTCAGTGTTGTGAATGGGTGTTAAGCAAGCATTACTACACAGTGAAACATGCTCCAAATTTACTACTGTGTGTGACTTTTAAATTCTAAAGAACAAATTATTGTTATGCCAGCATTGTAATCCGTTGATGTATGAAAAAGATAAGCAGTAACTGGCATGTTATTCTCTGTTGTGTTATAAAGTGACACTAATTGTAAAATAATTATGATAATTATATAACCTTAGCTAGAATTAAATTGAAACACATGTAGGTAGGTAGGTTTTAGGTCTGCATTCCTTATACAGACAAAATGGGAACTGGTGGCAGTGGAAGCTATGAGTGCAAAATACATGACATATCAGGCCTTATATTGTTTATTTATTTTATTTGGAGGACTTCTACATTTTTATGCATTTTTGTGGTCAAGTCGTATCATGTTCTTCTTTTTAATTTGCAAGAAAAAAGTTAGGGACTTGAAGAATCCCTTACAGGGGAGGAAAATAACAAAATTTACCTTTTTATCATATCATAGCAAATCTGAAATACTGCACATAATCCACCAGCCAGTGTTGATGTTATATATTCTCCGCTGTGCTCAGCTCAGAGTACATATGGATTTGTTAGAATCTAAGGGGCACTAACAGATGTGAAAAAAACAACCAACCAACCACGCTTTACTGGAAGAAGCAGCGTGTTACTTTGACCTGGCTTTCCAGCTTCTGTATAGATTGCATGCTTCAGTGGGGTTTCTGGCACTTTTATCTAATAGCTAATTCAATCATTTATTAGATAAAAGCACCTGAAAAACCCTGCTGAAGTGCCTGATCTATACAGAAGCTGTGAGCTGGGTCAAACTAACTCAATGTCTCTTCTGGGCATGCGCTGGGCTTGATGCAGGGGCATGCCAAGTTTGAAATAAAGCACTTTTCATGTCTGTAAGCAGCCTGAGTGCATGTCTACTTGTAAGCTTAAATGTGCATTAGCTTATTGTACTGCGCATTAAAGTGTCTCATAAAAACCTGTGCAAATATGCTAATGTGCAGTAAAATATCCTGCTGCGTATTAAGCGTCACTAAAAAAGCATGCACTTTCATTACTGCACATTAGGGCAAATTAACGTACATTTATTTTCTACCTCATACTGGTGGTACTAAATTTAATGTGCATTAGGAAAAATGTATTAAAGCACGTTCAGACACACCCTGAGACTGACTCAGCAAGCTATAAAGACTCATGCTAGTTCTCTACTGCTATGGTTCAAATCTGTCAGCCCATATTGCACACCGTTGGCATATAGTGCTGTCGTTCTCAAACGTTTTATTCTGTGCCCACCTTCAGGCCTCTGGCCAACTTTACAATGGGGCATCTACACGTGCAATTAAGGTACATAAATAAACTCCAGAGCGTATTGCTTCCAGGCTCCACGTCTTCATGTCCATGTGGGATTGCAGCATGTTGAGCCAGGGCAGAGCAGCCCTGGCTGACCAGGATTCCAGAGCCCAGGGGCTGCTCCCCTCTGGGCTCAACATGCTGCAGAGGGGCTGGCTGGGTCACAAGGGGGGTTCACCCTCGTGCTCCAGCCAGCTGAGACTGTCCACACGGGCACTGCTATGGAGTAAAAAAGGATAGTGCTTGTATTTTCAACTACTGTTGTTCTGTGGAGTAAATTAGTTTCCTGCAGCCTAATGGGGTGCACATGTAGCTGCACATCGTTTACTGCACAGCAAATTAGCCTACTGTGCAGTAAATGTTTCATATAGATGTACCCTATTTCTAGCAAATGTACCCCTCTACCCATATCACAGTTCCACACCCTACTCCTAACTGATCCCTGCCGTAAATATTTCCAGCGCTAGGCCGCACCGTATGCATTACATTTGCCAAGGGAAGCAGAAAAGTCACATTTACACAGGGATGCATATGGATTTATTAGCTCTCTCTCTCAGCATAATGCTGCAGTAAGGTGACTCTGCTGCTTCCTATGCCATAGCAAGCACACACAGAGCTGTCTAGTGCTGGAACATTTGGTGTGGGCATGGGTTACGGGCAAGTAAAGCATCTCCTGTGGTCCAGCTTGAGAACTAGTGGCATAGCACACTTAATGACTAAAGAAGCTGTCACTGACATGATTCTATGGCTTTTTCTACAGTACAAAATTTTGCCTGCATGGCTGTGTTGATTTGGGTTGTAAAAAGGTCAAGTCTCCAATGTAGCTATGCCTGCAAAGCCATTGGTGTAGACACGTTCTTGCCAAGAGATGAGGCCTTTTGTCAGCTTAAGTTATGTCATTCAGGGAGATTGCCTAGCTATGCTGGCAGCAAAATCCCTTTCTGTTGACACACACTGCCTCTTCACACTGGGGGCTCATTTTTTATGTAAATGAGAAATCGCGGACATGGAACTAATTTTATCCAAAGTATTTTGCTACAAACAAATTCAGGGTAGGTTTATGCCTCAAATTTGCTGTGTCAAACACACCACAATGCACTGAGTGCAATACCTATGCTGAGGCTCTGCAGACAGGCTCATTAGTGATGCTGAGAGAGAGCAAAATAGTCTTCCTGCAACACAATGCCGTTTTTGTTGCTCTCCTTCCCGTTTGGAAGTTAGGGGACAAAGAGCAGCGTGGCATGCTTGAATGTGCTGCTGCCTGGCATGGTAGATCTGTGGTAGGGAGACTTCCTGTACAAGATGCTGTATTCTTTACTTAACCAAAATAGGCTTACACGTGTTGGGCATTTTATTAAGTCATCTACTGGGAAACTGATCAGTCTTAATTACAGTAAAGCTGTACATAAATGAACAAATTATACCAAGTTAAAAGGGGAATGGAGGCACTTTACCACATATCAGTTAATCTGCTTTAATTGTTTCCTGCTTCCTTTCTATCCATAGTAAATGGAACTTAAATTTCAGATAGTGGTTCTTTTGTTCAAGGTAAGCTGCCCTGATTAAACCTCCACCTGCTGCAGGACACGTGAAATAGTTACTGCAGATTTGATTACCTGCAGCAAGTCCCTTCTCCCTTTTCAGTTGACATAATTTATTTATCTTTCTGCATCCTAAATGGCAATCATTAATGTGTATTCAATCAGTTCCCTCAGCAATACAATAATTAGTTTTGATAAAAGGAAACAAACAGCAGAACAAGTTTAAAAGGGAAGGGAACTGCATAGCTTCTGTCTACAGCAATACACGGTATCATACCTGCATCCTTAGATGGATGGAAAAAGGTAATATGCAGCACAGCCACAAAGTCACATACACCTGCTATAACCCTAAGACAGTCATACACCACACAGCAGAATATGGAAACAGCTAGCATGGAGGAACACTACAATTTCAGTAAAGCTCTTCTCCTTTCCCTAAAGTAAACATTTTCTCCCACTAATCACAGGGGATGCATAGTGTTGATTTGTTTCTGCAGCCTTTGAAGACGAGGAAAACTTTTGTCTGTCTGCTTCTGTCATTTGCCAGGCCCTGCTATCTTGTACTGTATGCCAGACCTGCTCTGCTTTCAACGCTTAATCCAGAGATCATTAAAGCAAATGGTACGATATCCATTTGCGTCAACAAGCTTCGTATTATTTCCTGACTTCTGTATACCTCCAACAGCATTTAGCTTCTGCTCAAACTTAGGTGCATACGGTGTTACATTTCTATTAATAGAATCATGTTTAGTCCAGTAAAAGCAGTTGGTAAACATTGTTCACAATACTTTGTCTACTCTAAAAACGGTGTAGAAAGTTAAACCACATTCAATGAGTTTTAACTGTAGTGTGATATGGGCTGGCCACGTTTAAATGAATGCTTGTACAGTTTTCCTATCAGTAGAAGCTTCCTGGCTGTTGTCTTGGCATCCGAGTGTGCACTGCTTCCACCCCCACCCCCCAACCCCTCCAAAAGGGAACAGTCAATGACTTAGTCAGATTGCACTGATCCAGTGGAGTCAGAGACAAAACCCCTTCCCCCTTCAGCCCCAAGGCTACCTCTCCACAGCCCAGGGGCTATGCAGCAGTTAACTTTCCCACCTAAGTAGGCAGGGAGAAGCCATACACCAGCACCGCCTGGACCTGCCAGCACCCTTTGGGGCACATTAAAGCTGGCACCTGCAGCCCACATATGGTAGCTGCAGGCATGAAGCTTTTAAACATCAGGGCCAAAAGCACAAGGACAAAAAGCCTGCTCCCCACCACCCCCAATGGTACTTGAGAGCCCTGGGCCTGCAGCCTGCATACATGCGGTGCAAGTACTGGCTAGAAGAGGCACAGGGAGGAACAGAACCCCAGTGTGGCACTTGAAAGCCCCATGCCTACAGCATCATACATGGTGGCAGTGGTAGGATTTCCCATGACCAAGGCCCCAGGATCACTGCAGTCAAAGCTCTTCATCCATGCTCAGAGCTTCCACTTCAAAACAGCAAAACTCTCTGGGTCTGCTATCTGACAGCCTGACAGCTGAAAGGCTGGGAAGGAAAGGATGTTGTTAGGAGTAGGTACAGTCCCCTGGGGCCACAGCCAATTGGCTGTGACTTGTTGCCTTTGCAGAGCCTGCAAAACACAATGGGATGCATGCTCTGGGGACCACTGGCTGGATGCCCTCCACAGTGCAGTCTATTTGTAGGACAGACAGTTTGCAAGTTGAACTCTTGCATGACCTTCAACAGAAGAGTTTTTAGCTGCTTATTCTAAACTGTTTAACGTCCAGTGGTTCATGAGAACTCTTGTATGCATCCTTAGTTGGTTCACAAGTGATGCTGGTATATAATCAACCACAGATAGGTAGTCTATAACCATTTATGACTACAACTCCTTTGTGCCAATACAGATTTCAATACATCCATTACTATTTCTGAAGATTAAACCCTCATCTTTTAATGGATTTACCAATATTTTCTCCTATATACTAGTATTTAGCACCATTCCACTTAACAGAGACCACAAGAATGGAGTGTTTAGCAAATGGGAAATGTTTTTTCATAAAAAGCTTACCTCTTATACCCAAGAAATAATGATAAAAAAACCAAAAGTTTATTTTGTCCTGTACTGCAATCCCAAATAAAAACAAATCTTAAAAAGACATAAAACATTTTAATGAGGATAGCCAGTTAACTGGGAATAGCCTATTTGCCAAATATACTTTCATCAAGCATGTTTCTGCACAGCACAGTGAGGATCACTCAAGAATATAACAAAACAAAACAAAGTTCATATTTTAAGCCAGTCTAGAACACACAGTTTATTCAAGAATAAAGAAAGTGTGTTCACATTATTCAGGGTCCAAAAAGAAAATCAAAGTACAATTATTTTACCCCATCTTTTTTTCAGGATGCAGAGTCCAATCTTGGTGCACAGGACCCAACCATGGCAGCACAGGGCCTGATTACGTTGGGCTGGGGCACTTTAGAGCAGGGGAGGGCAATTATTTCAGGTGGAGGGCCACTTACTGAGTTTTGGCAAGCCAGAGGGCTGCATGACAGGCAGCCAGGGGCAGATAAATATTAATTTTTCTAAATTTTTTTTAGATAAAATGGCCTGGTGAGCCACATCTGGCCCACGGGCCACATTTTGCCCAACCCTGGTGTAGAGTCTGATCTGGATATGACGGGCTGAGCTGGGGTGGCATGGGGCCTAATTTGAACATGCTACGGTAGGGTGGCACAAGGCTCAATCCAGGTGCTCCAGACCAGCGTGGTATGGGGCCTGACCTGTACACATGATACCCAACCAAGCATGCCAACCTTACAAAAGATATAGCTCACAGACGGTGCCTGCACTTTTTCATGCACAGCACTCTGTGAAATAATAAAGGGACTCCACTTGAATTGCATGAACTTGGATCTTCATTAGATCCATTGTGTTTGTGCTGCTGCTTGGAGTTATGTGGTAAGGAGTCTGTTTAGGGCTCATGTGAAATTCTCCAAGCACGTTGATCTTCTCAGTGTCACCCTCCAAATCACCCCCATGATGGCTTGCATTCCAATCTGCTTGAATTTGCAAGTTGTTACATACACCACTCATCTGGCCAGTGGGGCCAAAAGTTTGAGCACTGCGTCTATAGAGCAATGAGCCCACATCTAATTTAACCCTTGCTGGTCTGGAGACCTATTATAAAATTCTGAAAAGTAACTAAGGGCCAGATCTTTAAATACAGATCTCAACATGCAGCCTAATCGAAATTTGAAAATCCCACTCGGTGATTATTTGCATCCTTAGATGCCTAAATACTTTTAAAAATTAGCTTTTGAGTAGTTTTCAGGATTCTATCAATAGGCCTTTTCTCAACCTCGGCAGCCCTCCAAAACTTACAAGAGGCAACGGATACTAAACCCTATTAAGAAGTTTTTACCAGCTATCTAAATATGGTTATTAAAGATATTCAATATTTTATGGTACAATTTAGTAGCTGCTTTAGTTTTTGTAGGGCAGAGAGAAGGGTCAAGAAAACATAAAACTCAAAAAACACTCAGGAGACTATGGGTTTGCCTAACTTACTGCTTTTTAAATGCCAAAACCATAGGAATCTTTCTTTTTTGCCATGTTTCTGCTGAGATGACAGAAGTCAGAAAGAAAAGGATACATTTTGGGTCCAGAAACTCAGATTCCTGGAAGTCTCTTTATAATGGAAAAACACATTCAGAAGACAACATTACATTTTAAAATACAGTACATTATACTGTATATCAAGCTCTAAAGCATTTAACATTGATACCATGGTTACCATTACCACAGCTTTTATTAATTAACTGGAAAGTTATGAAAGTTTTCTCTCTGAAAGAATTACAAGATGCCTTTACCCCTTGGTATTCAAAATAATATTATTTAGCTATGATTACTACTAAGTTGGCAATTAGGGAAGCTAAGTTGACAAGCAGGGAATATACAAAAAAAGTTACTTGTCTACTTAGTCTATTTAGATGAAGTAACATAATGAATTAGTACACTATTTATACATGAATTAATATCTAAAATTTACTTAGACTTAGAGTGTATAGAAAAGCATAATGTGACAAAATGAACTTTAAGTATACAGAATAAGAACGCAGTACAGCCAACATCCTTTATATGACTAAGGATCTTAGACAAAACATTGGCAAGTACATACTGACCGTATTTCCTGAAGCCCCTCATCTAAGAATTGCATATGAGGGTGGTGGAGGGTGGGCAGAGGCCACTGTGCCTTGGCCTCCAGCCCCTACCCACGGTTGGTGCCATAATCCCAGAGGTGGGCAAGGGAAAGCACCTTTTGTGTAATAAGGCAATGCTTAGAAGACTTACCAAAGAAGTGGGACACCTAGATTCAGACTTGCATTTCTCACTTCCCAGGAGAGTAAACAGCTACAAGCTTAGGGCTGGGGCACCCTCCTCTCCTCCTGATGGAGCTGTGCCAGTGTGCAGCATAGAATGAAAAGTGCAGGGATCCTGGTCCCTACTCTCCAGGGACTGTTTCTGTAATATGTAACTGCTACATATGAAATTCAGAAATATTCACAGGAGTAATACCAGAATTAAGGACACCCTCCTTCTAGTTATGTGCTCTAAACCAGAGATGCCCATGGTGCCACAAGTAGTACAGACAACCTCTGTGTGTGTGGCATGTGGCACTTTGGAGTGGGACAGGTAACAAAGCTGCAGATAGGGCAGAGAGCAGAAACCAAGGCATCAGATCAGGCATGGGGGGCAGGGCAGGGATAGAAGGCAAAGTACCAGTTTGTTAAGAGAAAGGGATTACAGTGGCATTTGGGAAGAATGTGAGGCTCATTTGTGGCATTTCTGCCAAAAAGTTGGACCTTACTATCCCAAGCACCAGCCTACAAAAAATCCACTTCATGTGCTCTTTCTTTATGATACTTTGAATCTTGAACCTTTGATGCACACTGGCTCATCTTAATGAATAGGAGAGATTGCCTCTAATTAGGAATAACCTATAATCTGCTGGTAACACTCTCTCCTAGGAGGCAAGAAAAGTGGAACCCCCCTTCAGGTAGTTGAAGGCTGCTATTAAATCCCCCTTCAGTCTTCTCTAGACTACATAAGCCTTTCCTCATAAGTCATGTGCCCCATCCCCCTCACCATTTCTGTTGGCCTCCCTAGACTCTCTCCAATTTGTCCACAAAGCCTTAAGGGCACATGGAGCCTTAAGGGCATATTGCATGACTCCATTCCTTCCCTACACCATACCCCAAAGCCTCCCAGGTGTTATCAATCCTTGATGTCTTCATTTCACCCTCTCAGCTCCTGTCTGGGTCCACAGACCTCCTGGTCCCTTACTCAGCCTCTGCCTGAGCTCTTGAACCTCCAGTCCCACACATGGGTCCAAGAACCTTCTCCAGGTTCTTGGACTCATGGCTCCAAACTCCCCTTCTCCAGGCCTACAGACCCCTCAGCTCCGGCTCTCAGCCCCCTCTGGGTTTGGGGACCTCCTAGGTCAGTTCAGTTCGGCTCCCTCTGGGCCCACGGACACTCTGGTCCATGTCTCTAAAATAGGCCTTTGAGCCTGCCCCAGTGGGGTTCAAGGCTAAACCCTGGTGCAACTAAATCAAAGCACCTGCATGCTTTAGCAGGCAGCCAAACTCTCTGTGGGCTTAACCTAAAATGAGAGCTCCCTACCTATAGACAGGATCCCCCCTCTGCTCCAGGTACCTTCCCTTGTCTCCAGATCTGAAGATTTTCTTATTCAGCTCCACTGTCAGTTCAGGAGTCCTGCTGCTCTGCTGTTAGGAGCTCCTCCCTTCATAGGTGCCAAGACCAGAGCCCCCAATTTGTTCAGGCTCTGGACTTGTATAGCTCAAGCCTGAGCCCTCTAATCAGGTGAGTCACTCATTAGTCCCCTTCACCATCTGCAAGTGGCCCCCCTGGCTACTTGCTCCCTTAAAGGAGCAGGCGTGTTCTAGTGCCCTGCTACAGTATCAGAATTCCAGGTATCCAGGCAACTTTGGAGTCATAACTCTGAAGTGCCAGGGGTAGACACTTAAAAAGAAGCTGAGCAAGATTTATTGTATCACAGTTCGGGACTTAGGTACCTGCATTCTGCCTAACTCCTACTTCAGGCACTTAATCCTCCATCATACCTAGGTGCAGACTGCGTGATATTATCTGCAATCAAAATACAGCCTGCAAAGCTACTCTTTTATTTTGTCCGCACCAACCAAAATTCAAAATAGTCATAGGCATTAGCTTGGCACTCAGAAACCATATATTTGACAGAATCATGTGAATCACAGACTATCTAGATAACAATCCCTCTGAATCTTTACAGGGTCATCTACTGTTCACACTGATGAAAGTTTTTAAGACAGGTCAAAGAAAACATTAGAAGCCTTGAGAGCAAGCAAAACCACAGTATAACATTGGGGAAAGGCAGAAAGGAGAACAAGGCTTTTAATTGTTTCTGAAATCTGAAACCTCCTGCTGTTTTTCTCCAGATATATAAATACACATCCAAAATTAAATGGGTATATTTGAATTGCAGTAAATAGTTAAGCTGGAAATTAAAAAAAAATTAGAAAGACCATTAAATACAGTGGATTGAATTGTGCCCTAAATAACAAGGTAAAACAAATGAATTCCAAACAGGAATTCAAACAGGATGAAAAGAGGATTGCTGAGTAGACTCCTAGGCTGCCAGTGCCTCACACTTTTCATATTTCCAACTACAAGTATTATACAGAAATGAGTATATTTTCTGCCATGAAAAGTGGACTGTTTCCAAATCCCTTGCTGTTAGCCTACCAGGTATTTCAAAAATAAAACTTCAGCAGCTTTCATTTTCTGATATCCCCCACAAGTATTGCTTTTAAGACTATTATTCTGTTTCTTACATTTCTGTAAGCTTTTAAAATGCCTATTTTGTTATGACTTTGCATAAGATCCAAAGTAGGCCAGGATTCCATTTTAATTCACTAAATGAGCCTGAAGTACAATTATAGAACAGTTCTTTGCATCCAATTCATAGTCCTCTTATACAGATGCTGTATTATGTAGATCATTTGTATTTGCTTAATCCTCTTATTCAAACTTATACTGAAGTATTTACAGCTAGTTAGAAATTCTTTTATCTCTATATTTGCATAATTATATGTTGGCCTTCACACAAGCCTAATCATGTCAAATATTGTTCCAAGGTGCATAAACCTAGATTTAGTGTCATATCATGCTGATTATGAAGAATGTTTGCACTTAAAAATCCATATGCTTTTTGTATATCTGCTAATAAACTACATGCAACTATATGCATAAATTATTGACATTGCATTTTATTAGAAACTATGCCAGAGCCAGGAGCAAGATGCACAAAAATAACGTAATACTTTCCATATGACATTATTTTCAGAGGGAGATGATAGGTGCTACACTTTATTGACACCGTAGTCCCAATTGTGGGTACCCTGCTTTTTTGAAAAATGGACTCTAAGTCTTTTGAAGGCTTGAGAGGATACCTGCACTGCAGACCACAGCGTAGTGTAGAGATGTGCAAGACAAGAGCAAAGAAGCTAGCTCATTCACAAAAGAACTAAGATTAATTATCCCACATGTAACTCTGCTGTTATAATTATATGGCTTCTGATATATAAGATAGCCTGCTAATGGGTAGCTCAGGCATTTCTATACTACACTATGGTTTACCCTATAGATGTATCTTTAGATTACTAAATTCATGTTGTTTACTGCTTATTATTATGGGTTGAGTTAAACCTGAGGGGAAGACATAACTCCCATTTTTCATTTAAATGAGTTGTAAGAAGCTATTAGCAGCCTTACAGAACCAGATACCTGAATCAATTACAAGCCTCCAACTAAAATATAAGAATATGTCACTGGTCAGGAAGAAAAAAAAAAAAGGCACAGATAAAGCTGCTCAGGAATTTGAACAACACGAATACAAGTGTTTATTTATTATTTTTTTTAGTAAAGATATGCATATGTACGTGAAAGAAAAGTATGAACACCACCACAAAGAAAAGAGAAAAAGCAACAAGGAAGTATCAAACACAGTAGTATTGGTCCAAAGAGCCTAAGAAAAAGCTAAGACTGAATGTTTTGGTTAATGCTGTCTAGGAGATGTATGATGTCAGGAGAGGGAAATCACTTCAAAACAATAATTTGAATTCTTCCAACATATCAATTGTGTGTGCACCCACCCCATTTCTTTTGTGTGCCCATGGAATCAGAATGCTTTGAGCAGCAGCATCTGCTGGGCCATGTCTGTGCTCTTCATCTCCCAAGTTTAAGGCAAAAAAGGACAGAGCAACCAACCATCCCTCTTTCTTTACCAATACAAAGAAGCTATTATACCAGGGGTAGACAGAATATGGCCCGTGGGCTAGATTCAGCCCACCAGTTGATACTACCTAGCATGCAGGGGGCAGCAGGAGTGCAAAACAGGTCCTGGGAATGCTGTTTTTAGGTCCTGGCCTCTGCTCCCAGGTGGCAGCTCTGGCCTCTGCTGGTGCTATGAGGGACATTGGGCAAAAGCAGCCCTGCTGCCTGCCCACGTGGCTCCATGTAGCAGTTTGGGAAATGGAGTCTGCCCCACCCAGGGGCAGAACAATACAGAGATCCATGGCCAGGCTCCATCCCCTGCCTTCCTAGCTGTCAATGTGGCCAGCAGGTACTGCCAACTCTTGCCTCAGTGGGCCAGGGCATACTAGAGCCACAGGCGGGTTTATGCTTCCCCTCCCATTGCTACTCTGATGCCAGCAGGGTAATGGCTAGAAAATGATATTTTAGAGATTTGCTTTAGGGAATCGGTTTGTATGTAAAGCATTTATTGTATTAGAACAATGGTGCAGAGGAACATTCCTGAGATTAGCTGCAAGGAAAAACTT
Organism: Crocodylus porosus; assembly: GCF_001723895.1. Lineage (NCBI taxonomy): Eukaryota > Metazoa > Chordata > Crocodylia > Crocodylidae > Crocodylus > Crocodylus porosus. Next base: position 71,642,988 of record NW_017728949.1, read on the forward strand.
CTTTATGGTCCGTGTGTCCAGAGTCTAGAACAGACTCCTGCCAGAGATGGTACAGTTACCTTTCCTGGAGATCTTCAAAAGATGACTGGATGCACACCTAACCGGGATAATCTGACCTCAGCAGCGTTTCCTGCCTTAGGCTGGACCTGATGATCTCATGAGGTCCCTTCCAGCCCCTAACTTCTATGAATCTAGGGAACACCAAGGGTTAATTTGTTTCTAAAAGCATGTTTGTGACACAGTTTCCTACAAGGCAGACACCACATCTGAGGCCAATGGACAAGCGGGCATTAACAGGCTGGGAAAGTGAAGATATGTACCACACTGTTCCATACCGTGAGATAAGGTGGCTACATCACAATGATCAGCTGCAGAGCCCTGGGACTTCTTGCTTTGGCAGATAGACCAAATTAGGAGGCTAGGGAATGCCTAAATTAGGAAACCAGTAAGTGCCCAAATTAAGATGTGTGCATGGGATGGGTTTGGGAAACAAAGGAATATGCTGACAGAACAGAACATGGACAATATGGTGACCACAGAAAGACCACTCAATAATGCCTGGGAATGAAGAATCATCAGAGGAGAAAAGGGATACAAAAGGAGGAATTTTAGAGTAGCAAAGGATCCCCAAGGGGCCACCATGGACAAAGGGCATACCACCAGACTGTCTCACCCACCCCACTGAGTGATGGGTGCACCTTGGCCTTCAGCCTCCAGGTTGCTGACATGTGACATTCAAGAATGAACCACAGAGTGACGCTTATGTACTGGTCAGATGTACCTTTCCTCTGTGATAGCCCTATGACTGGCAAATATAAAATCAGAGAGTGGGGGATTTTGTTTGCCTTGCCTGCATTATTCTTATCTGCTATCACTGTATATAAATAAATGTGTCTATTATTGAATGGAAGAAGTTGTGGTTGGGG
>NW_017728949.1:71644313-71667445 GCF_001723895.1 Crocodylus porosus
GATCAGAAGTACTTCTGATCCACTATAGGGTCTGCCACAGAGCACATGGGAGACCCCCTCTGCCCCCCAACTTAGCAACTGGTATCTCTTGGGACTGAGGGAGCATCCGGGATCCGCCTGTGGCTGTTCGTTGAGCTTCACAGGTATAGGAGGTCCCAGGTGTGCTCAGCAGTGGACCCAGAAGTGGACCAGAAGTATTTCTGGTCCACTTCCAGGTCCACCACCAACTGCATGGGGGACCCCCACCATACTCCCATGGGATGCTCCATCTGCCCCACCATCTCAGTGTTCACGAGCCACACCTTGTACCTTGAGGTACATAGAAAAAACTTATAAAGCTGTGTCTATGGCTGAATTGCTGATTCTCTGAATCAAAACCAGATCTTCAGATTTGGCTGAATTGAATTGGGACAGTCATCCAAATCAGAGAATCGAATCACTGTCCCCCGAATCGAGCCAAATCTGAATCCAAAATGAATACTGCTCGCTTCACACACCCCTAGTAGCTGGGTCATGAATCTAGTGCCCACACAGGGAGTGTGTGTGTGCGCATGCATGTGCGTGTGCATGTATCCATGTGTGCCACCTTCAACAGCTCGTGAAAACTCATTAAGTAGCTCTCCAACCCAAATGCTTGCTCACCTCTGTTTTATACTCATTAGTAATATGGAAAGGAGAGCTGGCCACGAATCACATATCTCAAGAAATCCAGGCAATGTGCAGAAAATTAACTTCTTTTTCTTCTTTGAATGTTCAGCTGTATGCTTTTGTTTTTACTTCTGATGACTCAAAAGCACTTGATAGTTTCAGAGGAGGGTAGAAGCATACTCTACCAAAATGAGTGTAGATCAAGATGTTCATACTACAGATACATTTAGCAAAAGTAGGTGGGTCTACATACATATAAATTCCAATCTGAAAAAGCTGAAGAAGCCACCAGGTTTTGGGGTCTTTTTTTTGTGGAGTGAACTTTAACCTGAACTGAAGTTATCCAGCTTACAGTGCAGCTCAATACCCTCTACTACGTACCTAGGTAATTGTTGGGTTGACAGCTTAATCTTCAGATTAGCTAACAAATAATCTAGGGACTGTTCTACATGAATTTTAGGTGATATCTAAATTGTGCAGAATGACCTTCTGCTTTCTCTTCTGAAAAAAAAAACTTTGGAGAGGAAGTTAGAGTACAGTCTAAGTATAACTTTGCTTCTATGAAAATGTTATGTTGTAAACTAATGATAATAATTTGCAGTTCATACAAGTCTGTATAGCTGCCACAAAGGATGAGCTAAAGAACACTGTCATTTGTTTAAATCAAAGAGCCTCTGAAGACAGAATTGAAGAGACGAGGATGGGGGTAATTCTTAGACTGGAGGAAATTCCTACGGAAGTCTCTTGAGAAACTTGACCATTGAAGGGGGAAAGAAAAGTGTAGGGTCTTGAATCACAGTTTATTAGTAGAAGTAGGTACTAAATATACAGGAAACATGAGGCAGTCCACAAGCCTTCAGAGAGAATAAATATTCAAGGGCAAGGGAGCCAGAATTTACTAGGGATAGGCTGTAATAAAATGACATCACATAAAAATAATTCATTGGTCTGCACATACAGAACTAGTAGAATCTTTTCAATTTTGAGTCAGAATAGTCTCCACATCTTTGTAGCCGGTTTTTTTTTCCTCATAACCCAGACAATTTGCCTGCTGCAGGATGAAATTAAGCTAGGTCCAGAGAGGTATGTTCATATCATACCACGAGTAATGTTTAGAAGGAGACAAGAGGTATCTGGATGTTCACTTAGGCTTGAACTAAACCAATAACCAATGCAGAGACCTATTTGATCTTTCTTGAGACTGGCAGGATTAACTGCCTCAGGAAACATATACAAGAAATCAAGAGTCTATGGAATCTAAACAGCACCCACATGCTGGAATGATAGGCATGAAGCTCAAGAGCTGCAAAACTCATTGTCGTCAACAGCCCCTTGATACAAGGATAACCGTCTTCTGGTAAATAGGGAAGTCATTGTTAGGCCCACAGGTGACTAAGGAAGCCAATCCAAGATCTTCATATTTACTGGAGACGTGGCAAATGGTTCCAGAGGAAGGAGTAGATCCTAGTGATATCAGGTCACAGCTATTTTCCTGTCTCTCAGCCCAGAAGCTGTGTGCACTGGCTAGAGCCGGAGCCCTCCCAGGTATGAGGTTGGGAGTGCAGCATGCTGCCCAGGCAGAGTGCAGCAGTGAGAGCTGGGGGCCAAGTGGGATACAATTAATTGGTGGGCGCCCACCCGTGGACCAGACGCAATTGCCTGGGGGGCTGTAAGTGGACCATGGGCTGCATTTTGCCCAAACCTGCATTAAGGCGATGTGATAAACTCTGGCACAGTTTGCCCTGGAATTTATCACAGCACCTTAATGGCATGTGTAGATGCTCAGACTGCTACAGTTGAGGGTACATGTGCAGATGTTGTGCCCAGGACTGCAGCAGTGAGTCAGGGTATCTTTATTACTAGACAGCTGCAGGAGAAGTGCCATGAGCAAAACTGAGATCTTTACACGACCTTCATTGACCTGACTATGGCTTTTAATTCAATCAAGAGAGAGGCCCAGTGGAAGCACCTGATGAGATTTGGATGCTGTAAAACTACCTGGGTTTATCAAAAGTTAGAATTATAAAAGGTAGGGTCATCATTTTTTATTTTAACTGACATATGAAGATGTTTAGTTTATTTATACATGGAAAGGGGTGCAAGCTTCCTTCTGGAGAAGAGCAAACTCCCAAAACTGAGAAGAAACCATTTCTCTTAATCAAAGTTTAGGAAAGGACAGTACTTATTGGTGTAATAAAATCCTAAGAGAAAGGTCACTGAATAAAGAAGAGGTAAGTATGACGATAAAGAGTAAAAGGTCCTTAAACTGCACAGAGTATTTTCTCTGTATTATTTCTATCAACTGTTAGTTGGTAAAAGTACTGTTTTGATATACTGCTTCCTGAAATAATGCAAATGGTCCCCAACAGGGAATCTTAGATTGAGTGCTAATATAATGTCCATAAAACAGACTGCTTTGAAGAGGTAACTGTCTATTAATAGTGATCATTGTTATAGGTCTCCTGTGAATGCTTTTTTCCTTCAGAGAATTTAGATGCCCTTCAATATGACTGGCCAAATGAAGTAAAAGTTATTAATGATGACATAAGCTCCTCTTGAGTTGATGAGCATATACATCCAACCCCCGAGTCCCCCAAAACACAAATTCAATCATCAGGACACCAAAAACGCCATAAGCATATGAAATGCCCCAGCATTTTTTGAGATGAAAACGTTGCTTTTGTCACAATGAAGATTTTCAAGAGAGTTCTGGACTGCTGTGGCTAGTTAAGAGGACTGGCACCATGCTGCAGCATTCTGATTGGTGACAGTGTAGATGTGGTATCAGTAGCATTTCTAGCTACCGTCAGTGAAGATCTAGCTGTTCCTTTACAACTGATTGTTTGAAGACCTGCCTAGACCCCATTTAGACCTCATCTAAAAAATCTGATGTTCTGCACTAACTGAAATAGGGAGATGAGAGAGCCTGACAGTAGCTATCTGAAATTGTAAGGTGGCAGAAGAGCAGCTTTTCCTGTCATATTGTCCAGCTTCTTGTCTTTTGAGGTTGATTTTAATAGCTGGAGCCTTGTCCTTTCTTTAGGTGCAGTAACAGTTAAAGAAACAGATAAAGGATCTGAAAACTAACACTCAAATAGAGGGATGCTCAATCCTCGGCCTGCAGACCAGATCCAGCCAATGGGGCTGTGTCATCTGGCCTGCTGGGCTTCTGATGGGTCTGAAAATTTGGCAATGGGGCAGTGATGGCAGTATTAATTGCTGCACCTCTGCTGCCAAATTTCTAGACCTGGGACGAGCTCTGCAAGCCAAAGAGCAATACTCTGCATGTTAGATTGGGCATGCAGGGCTCCAATAGTTCATAACACGATCTGGGTGCAGAATCATGCCCAATTTAGACATGCTGGGCCAGGGGTGACATCGGGCCTGATCCAGGCAAATGGGACCCAACCCTGCACACTGACCCCGCAAGAGAGATGGTCTATGGACTGGCCCTCTGACATTCATCTGGCTCATGGGGCAGAAAGGTTGAGCACTACTGCTTAAATCCCAAACAAGAAACATTTATTTTTAATTTTAAGATACAGAAGTTGGAAGCTGCTATAGAAGCTAAGCAAGTTATACTCTCTTTTTGGCATACTATAAATCTAACAGGAAGATGCATGTAAATAAAAAAAAAAAACCTCAAGCAAATTATGTCCTTTCTTTGGAATAATCTGGATCTGGAACACCAATAGTCTGCCATTCTGCAAAGCAGGCTCTGAGAGGAAATGTTGAGTGTACAAGCAACAGTACACAACTTTTTCAAGGTGGTGATGGTGATGATGATGATGATGAAATGTAGATATCAATGATTTCACCAGGTTTGTGCTGGGCATCTCCTCAACAGCTAGAGGTGGTGAAATATCAGTTACTAATTTTGAGTACTACTGACGACTCCTTCAGGAATGCAATTTAGTTTCTGATACAGCAGAAAAAGTGGTTCCTGATATAGCCACCTCTTTGCAAAAGGGTCTCCACTACTCTGCTGATGAAGGCCAGGAACATAGTTTGTAGAAGTAAAATGTCAGCCACCAAGGATGGGAATCCTAAGCAGGAGATCCTAGAATCTCTTCCCTAGACTCTTTACTACTATTACCCCTCTTTCTGGAGGATCTGGCTGAAACACATTGATCATAAAAGAGATCATTTCACAGGGCAGTCTGCCTCTCTAAGAGGGAAGAGTCAGCCCTGTTCAGAGAACCCCATTACAGGCCACTTAGATAGGCAGGGAGTGTCCTACTAGGATCTTTAGAAAGTTCCCACAAGAGTATGTAGGAGAGGAGAAAGCAAGTTGTGAACACAACAGCTTGCTTCAAGAAGGGGCCAAACTGCTGGACTGGGGCCAGACCCAAAAGGTGTTTCTCTTCTAGTGTCTGGGACAGACAGAAGGGCTTTCTTCTGGTTGCTTGCTTGTTGTTTAAAGACTGTGTTTTATTGACGAGGACTGACTGAGGAGCTCCTCAGGGAGCAAAGCCCACTTGTAGTACCAGCAGGAGAGTGAATAACGTTTGGATTCTGAGGCAGAGCAGGAAAAAAAGACTTTCTCCCCTAAAAGAGAAGCTGACCTCTTAGAGGTCTCCAGGTGGTCTCTAGATGCTGGTGTCAAAGAAACAGGACTGAAACAGTAAATCCCTGGATAGTGTAAGTGTTGGCAGCAATGTTGGCAGCATAATAAATATTGTAATAGATGTTGCCAATACAGTTTGAACCAAAAACATTTGGATGGTTATATCAAGGTTGCAGACAAATAGTAGGAGAATTATAAAATTTCACTCAAAGATATGTCAGAACATGTGGCCTAACCCATAAAGGGGTGCATTCAGAGAGATTAGAAAATGACAAATGGATGATCTGTTCTACGAACCATGATAATCACCATTGTAATATGTTGATCGCTGTGACTCAGTATGGCTTATGTTAGAAAATTACTATGAGAGGTACAGCATTTATATCCATCTATACACAGAGACATGCTAGCTTTCATTTTGAGTTCACATTTTTATACGAAAAGTAGAGATGCTGTTTCATACAATAGAAGAATGAGCAAGCCAAACCTGGGAGACTGATCTGCAAAAATGAAAGAATTGATCTATTTTTATTGCATGCACTAAATGTTGAATGATAGCCCTATAGATCTGATTCTATTCTTTTGAGGTTCTCTACATACATTTCTAAATTCCAATATTGTATAATTTTGTATTTAAAATTAAAACTGTAACGCATATCCCCCTTTATCTTTTGGAGATCTGTGTTTCCAGTAATCACACTATTTAACCCACCCCGAAATCTGGTACTTTTCCCGTAGGAAGGAATGGGATAGTGTCAACACATGACTGTAAATTAACTTATCAACTAGGATTTGTATTTGTGATCTTTCTCTAAGGTCTGTTACCGCTCACAAAAAAGCAGATAGAATAATACGTTTATAAAATCAAATAGAAGTGATGCATTATCTACTGTATGTCAGGTTTCCTCAGTTTCTTTTACATGCATAGGAAAGCTGAAATCCATAAAAAAAAAATCCATTCTATAACTGCAGTTACAGTTAATATTGCAATATTATGTATAATATTCTATGCTGTAGTTTGGAGTAAAATGAGCAATAGATTGGAACCCCTATAACAAATGGATTAGAACTCCATAAAATATCTTTATATCCCTTTACAATCCATATTTTCATTGTTTTTTTTTTTAATCAGATGGTTAGCTCTAGACACTAGGGAAGTATGAAAAAATATCTTTTTTCTATACCTATTTGTCATCTTGTTTGATGGGAAATGTTATAGAGAAACTATATATTGTTAATACCTTGCTGCTTGTGGGGATCATAAATCTGAAGTCCAAAAAGAGGTGGTCTTTCACTTCTTAATAGTGTTACATTCCTGGTCTCTAGATCCAACTGGAAAATAGAGCCATTCATATAATCTGTCCAGAAAATATAATTTCCATGATGTGACAGGCCAAAAGGGTGATTCAGTTCCTTTCCACTGTAGACTACCTGCAATTAACGGAAAGTATCGATCAGAAACTAAATGACTATCGAAACAGTTTAAGAGGTTCACATCCCAGAGATGGAGAGAAAAGAGAGAAGGCACATACAAGAACAACTTTGTCAATACATATAAAGATTTAATTCAATAAAATCAAGGTATTAAATAGTAAGATGTTAAAAACCATTTGACATGCTAGTATCAAATAGTTCTTTTCACACAATTTGAAGAACACTTTGTAAAAGGCATGGTGATACATATCAATCCTGTTTTGTCTCGAGGTACCTCTGTGGGTATATCTACACTCCTCTAAGATGAGCCTGAACTTGAAGAAAGAAGCCCACACCGACTCACTCCAGCTCCACTTGCACTCGTTGTATAGCAATCTTTTCTGGCCACTTCTTGGAGCATGACAAAGGATGCCTCACACCAATGTTTTTTTTCCATAAATGGTGCAGGAAGAGCAGGAGTAAATGGTACGACTTGTTTCTTAGTAGCAGTCTGCCGTGAAGGAGTTGTAAATATATCTCCTGTTGCCTTGTATGCTAGTAATAGGCATTGGATATTATAGGCTGCATTCCACAAAAATGTTCCAAGAATGATTTTTGCTTGTAAGACACTACTGAATATTTCTAGTATCAGTATATGTAAACACAAATCCCACATATTGCAGGAGTTGCCTGGGATCTGTTTCTCTCACACCTGAGTGAAATTTGGTATGCTTGTTTCTTTCAGAAGCAAAATATAGATAGTTCAAAACAAGGTTACTTAGTTTGCCAACTTTTATCCTCCCACATTCAGTTTTTTCCCCCTACTAACATCTAACTACTAAGTCTGCAGTCAATACTCTCAGTATTGTTAAACTGAACTGAATGACTGCAGCGAGAAAGACTATTTAATGGTGTCCAGAAATAAGGGCAGCTTTCAAATAAAATCCAGTGATTTTTCTTCATTCCTTAGATGCATACTTGTCACTTGTTTCATTACTGGGGCTGTGGGTAAAAACAATACTTTAAGCCCTATCTCCATTAAGTGACTCTACAAGTGCCAGTCTCAGGAATTGCTTAATGGTAGTTGTAGCCTCTCGCACACCCACAACTGCATGGTAAGGAGGGGTGCTTATAAGCAATGGATCTATGTGTGTAGCCATGTTGGTCTGAGAAAAAGAGATACACAAGGTTCTTGGGTCACAAGCAATATCTTTTATTACACCAGCTAAAGAGTAGCAAAAAAATTCTGTTCTTTGCAAGCTTTCCGGCATGTGGTGTAATAAAATGTATCACCTCTGACCCAAGAGCTTTGTGCATCTCTTTTTCTCAGACCAACATGGCTACAACCTAGATCTCTGAAACATGGAAGGTATCGTATTTTAGCCGTTTGGAAAAGTAAATTTCATTGCGAACCAAGAAAGAAGGATTTTTCACCTCCTTGTCTGCCTCTCACATTGGACACCTCCAGGGATGAATCTGCACATCATAGAGCAACACTCTCACAAAAGGACCCTGAGATACCCAGGGGGAAAAACTTCCACCCTCTACCTCCCCAGTGCAAAACAGAGTTTCTTTTCCACCTAGAAGGACTCTTACAATCTTTGAATTCTCCTCAGCCTGAAGAAGGATGTATGTGCCCTAAAGCTTGGAAAGAAAGGATTTTTTTGTTGCTATTCAGTTGGTGTAATAAAACATATCCATCTCACCCAAGAGCTTTGTGTATAAGCAATGGATGCTTTTCTGCAGCAAAGTTTGGCAAATTAAAAACAAAAAAACCCCTAAACTTGTCATTTACTTTTGTCCTTCTGCTGAAAATTCAAATGCCAAAAACAAACCAAAAAAATCTCAAACCCCAAATATTTCCATTTGGAAAATTTGTTTTCAGCGTGCCTCCTGGGAATTGTAATTTGAATGACTCAAGCCCTCAGTCCCCCTCTACCAGTTCCTTTCTTTTCTGATTTCCTTCTCCCAGAGTGCCCCTCTTAGAGAAGGGAGATGAAGCCCATGGTGCATCATGGGAAATCAAATGCATCCAAGCAGCTTGCCCCCTGGAGAAAAATGGTGAGATGAGACAAACAACTCTCAGGAGATATCACAGCAGTGATTCAAAACAAACTACTCTGGCAGGTGTTCAGCTTTTCAACACCTACTACAACAATCTCCCCCCTACACCCACCCCTCAAAAAAATTCAGTAAAGAGCAGTTTCAACAGAAAATAGTCTTCCAGCTCTAATGACGGACCGAGGATGTCACTGTTTACTATTTACACACAAAACCTCTTATTAAAACATCTTGTTTCTCATACCACCAAAATCTTTGAATGCAGCCAAGATACTCTGCAAAGTAAGACCCAAATGGGGATATATTTCTTTGCATTCATCAAACATTGAGGGAAGGAGGGAGCAATTCAGTCGTGAGTAAAATATGTAGCAGCTCAAAGCTAGTGCAAGGAATGCCGGCTGCAGAGCTCCTCTGCCCTTCACAAGTCTGCTACAATTCAAGGATCTCTGGCCATGGCACTTCCTTCCCCCCACATATCTATTCCCAATGCTGGCACAAACAATGGGGCTGAAGAAGAGGGCAAATCATAAAAGGGAATCCTCACCTGCACTGGTAAATCAATTTGCCATCCTCTTCGTGCCACTGGAAGAGCACAAATAGGACAGAAATGAAAGAGATAGGCTAGCACAAACATTTTAAAAGACAGACTAAAAGATGCAAATTAAGCAATACAAGGTTGTGAGGAAAGAAATTACAGGAAAGCAGCCCGGTGAAGACAGTCTTGATGTCAGCTGTAATTTATGTTGTTTGCCAGCAAGCGAGACAGCTACGGTCGAGTATGAAAGAGAAGTCATAATATCTATGACTGTTTAGACCTCATGGCACTACCCTTCAGCTCAATGGGAGAAAATGGCTTGTGCCTGTTATTTCACCACACAGTCTGTACTAATAACCTCAGGGGAAATACCTGGTCCAATTTTATAGGGTGGATTTCATTTTCCAAACTCAGTGTTTTGACATGGGTGTTGTGCCCTTGAACTCCAAGCTATTGCGCTACTTCTAGCAGCTTCTGTAATAACAAAGCAACCGTTGTATCTCTCAATTTGTATCTAGCTATTGAACCTGACACACCCAATTAGCAAGATCCCTCATCTATTAACGAGCTGTGTTAAGTGCGTGTCTGCTGCATGTTACAAAAGAGACTGAAACAGGAACACTTATATTCCACGGGAAGCCTATGTACCAAATGAGCCAAATGAAAGGCTTCCTCTGGCAGAGCCAAAATAACAGTGTTAAATTTGTTCTTACTGGAAGGCTGCACTATATGGCTGGGTGACTCAAGCCCAGCATAATTCACTGCCACATGGGAGGGAAAGAAGGACTGTTAAAACAAACCTTTGTATCACTGCTTCTGAACCTAAGAAGAAAATTTCAGGCCAGAACATGGTCTCCTGTAGGAGAGTGCCAACCACATTTCAGTGCTGCTGCTGCTGGGCACCCCACAGGATATACTTATAAAGCCACAGAGGGAAGAAATAAAAAAGCTGGAAAAATATTTTTAACATAATGTTATATGGTTCAGTGAAAGGGGAAGCCTGTGGGCAAAACAGCATCAATTTTCTTTTACCTTTCTATCAGTTCCATTCAAAAATATTCTTTCAATGTGATCGTAATAGGCATCACACCAGTACAACACATTGGTATGATAGTCCAGAGTTAAACCATTTGGCCATAGCATCTTTGATGTCACAAAAATCTGCCGGTTGTAGCCATCCATCCATGCCTTCTCAATTCTTCCCACGCTGTCATCTATTTCATCTTCCTCCCAGTCTGTCCAATACATCCAGCTATAAAAGCATAAATAGGACCATTAAGATATCAGTTGAATCACCTGATTTATATTGTACAAGACCTTCAACAAAAGTTTGTAACTGAACATAATGATTCTCATTTGACTGAGTCGTTTGCATGAATATTTCTTTCTAGTGTTGCTTTTAAATGAAAAGCTGCAATTACAGCAAGAGAAAAAGTCCCTTTGGTTCTGTGTCATTTCAGCACTGTTCAATACACACAAAATTAATCAATTATGTGATTAAAAAGTGGGTTGACTGACATGAGAAGTCAGAGTACTATTAATGAGCTGCTCCAGACTTTATTTAATCTCATCTGACTTATGAATTTTTTTAAGACCAGCAATTGGGTTGACTTTGTTCCAAGGAGCAGACTTGTATTGGTATTGTTTGACCAAGTCTAATTTGTCTTCCTGATGCAAATTGTCTGCCTCTTCTTTTATTGCAGCTTAATACCACTGAAAAACCCACACAGGATGATTTAACTACACACAAGTTTAATAACTGCAGGTTAAGTGACCTTGAAACTCTGAATACCATTTCAATACCATTTCAAAGCCTCAAACTTACATAAAATACTATTATGATTTGCTTCCCCTTAAAACACTTTTTTTCAGAAACAGGAAGAAACAGTAGGCGTTTTAGCAAAGATATATTCAAAGCCTTTAAGTCTCCAACATTTATTCTTTGAATGCTAAAAAAATCTGTCAGTAAGGTTTGTTTAAAAAGTCTCTCATTATATTTCCTATCCTCACTTATAGTATTTGAGAAATCTAAGTTTCATTTTTCACCTGAGTTTTCTCTATCCCTTTCATATGATACTAGGAACTTTTGTGATTTCTTTTAACTGCAAATACATTGTTCTGATAGTAGTATCACAAATGTATGCATTAATACAGTAGCATCTTTATTTTTTTTCAAACAACCTTTTTTAATATATATTTTGCTTTAGAACATGGGACAAACAGAGCATGCCCTTCCAATTTCTTTACTCTGCAAGCTGTCAAACAGTGCACTGTGGGTCTGCACTGGCAAGGAGTTGAGTCCTAATTTAGCAAAGCGTGGTATTGAAATAATTGGCTGTAATCAGAGGAGCAGCTTTGACTTCAATGGGAAGAGAAAGAGTATGTACAATGCATTTGGTACAAGGCAAGGCAAGGTGGCACTTGACAGTATAGGATTATAGGAAAGTAGGACTGGTAGGAACTTCACTAGGTTGCCCAGTCCAGCTCTCTGTTCAAGGCAGCAGCATCTCTGACTAAAGTCTCTATCTAAAGTCCTCTTGAAAATTCGCAGGGATAAAGAATCAACAACTTTTCTGGGGAGCCTGTTCCACTGCTTGACCACCATCAGTTCATTGTTCCTAGTCCTGTACCCTCCAGCCACAGAAAATAATCTATCGGCCTTGTTAGTGTTAATTTTAAGTGGTTCCTGGAGCTATTAACTAGGGCTGTGAGAAACACCACTGTTTCGTTTTGATGTCCGTTTCGCCATTTGGAAGGGATGGTGTTTCGTTTCATCATTTCATTTGTATGATTTATGATGGAAGGCCGAAAGAACTAGGATTATTTAGTCTGGAATAGAGAGAGGATCTGAGAACAGTCTTCAAATACCTGACATGCAATTACAAAGAGAATGGAGATAGGGCCTTGCTGCACATTACACCGTGAGCTGCTCAAATGTTGATGAGTGTTAGTGCTAGCTCAAGTTTAGAGGAGTCACACATTCAGGCCAGCAGGGTCCTGGAAGAATTAAAGGTAAGAAACCTTTCCTGCCCCTCCCCACCCTGTTCCAGGCTTTTCTCCTGCCCCCTGGGCTCCCCCAGTTCTCCCCACCCCCAGTGCTCCGTCCCTACACTCCTCAGGGTTGTCCTCCACCTGCCCTGCTCCTCTCCCTCCACTTACTTGTGTCTGTCCACGCTGTCTCAGGGGAGCAGGTGGGGAATGGTTAACCTGCCTTCCCAACCCCCTTCGCTGCTACTGTTCTTCTCTGGGCTGAGCCTGCCCCAGAGAACAGGGGTGGTGGCAGTAGCTAGGAAGGCAGGTTAGCCTTCCTTGCCTGCCCTCCCAGGACAGACAGTGTGGACAGCCACTGATAGAGAAGGTATGGGCGGGGTACATACCTCCCCTGACAGGGCCATCCCTGCCACCAATGCCAGAGGCGATGGCTTCTGTGGGTGCTCACCAGACCTGTTCCTCCCTCTGATGCAGCTGCCAGCTTTTGCAGGTGCTCATCAGCCCCATCCCTGTCTCTGCCGCCACCACCACCACTCCTGGCTTCTGCAGGTGCCTCCCCAGACTCAAGAGGCACCAGTCACTCATGGGAAGGATTGACAGAGAGACCAACCTAGGCCAGGGTTGGAGGAGAAGTTTGTGGGATATTCACACTGATGTGTAGCCTAGAGTGGCTAGACATTAGTGTAACACAAGCTGGGTAATACAGATGAAAGATAAACCCAGGCTGGAGTGGCATATCTTTAAGCTGCCTAAAGAGTGCTTAAAACTAACTTTGCATGTTAATAACCCTAGTTCTTTCAGCCTTCCAGCATAAATCATACATCCCAAGCCTCTTAACATTTTGTTGCTTTCTGATGGACTGTCCAATCTGGCCTCATCGTTCTCAATGTGTAAGGCCTAAAACTGGCCACAGTGCTCCAGGTGAGGCCTCACCAATATTGAATGGAGCAGAAGAATCACTTCCCTTGATTTGCAAGTAACACTCCTGTTAATATAACCCAGGATGCTTTTGATTTTTTGTCTCCCCGTCCCCACGAATGAGCACTGTTGACTCATATTCAGCTTCTGGTCTACCATTTCCCCCAGGGCCTTCTCTGCAGTACTGCAGCTTAGTCAGTCCCCAGTCTGTACTTGTACCTGCAATTATTCTATACCAAATGCAGGATTTTGCACTTGTCCTTGTTGAATTTCACTTGGTTGATTGTGGACCACTTTTCCAGTCTATCCAAATAATTTCAGATCCAAACCCTCCCCTTAAAAGTGTTTGCAACTCAATTTAACTTGGTATCATCCACAAATTTGATAAGCATGCACTCAATCCCATTATCTGAATCACTAATGAAGACATTTAACAATACGGGACACAGGACAGACCCCTTTGTCTAATACAGTAGATTCCTGCCTACTAAAGCTTATACATTTCTGAACAAGGTAGTCTATAAAGACACTTGCACATATGATGAAAATTGCCTATTTTTGTGGTTTAATTGTGTCACGTGTGGGGGTTTTTTACAATGTAAATCAGTTTGTTACGTTGCAAACTAAACCACATCCAGATGTGGTTCAGTTTACAATGTAACTATTTGTAATGTTGCACCCTTTTGACAGCTGAAGGCAGAAGCAGTGAGAGTCCTGATCCTCTCTTTTTTTCCCCGCAGAGCCTACCTGTGTCTCCCGTGGTCAGGGTGAAAGCTGCTGGTGGGCTGAGTGGCCCCTGTACTGCGAGGAGGTTTTAGTCCTTCCCTCCCGGGAGGTGATGCCCTGTAGGGCCAGCCAGGCAGGCTGCTAGCAGGCCAGATGCTGCCCCAGATCAGGCTCAGGGAACAGTTGGATCGGGCTGGGTGGCAGCACCAAGCCACTAGCCACCTGCCTGGGTGGCCCCAGGGGGTTCTGTCACCATGGATGGAAGGACTGTACCCTCCCCCCACAGCTAAGGGCCTGCCAGCAGCTCACCCCCCAAACCATGGGAGAGATGGGCATGCTTTGTAAAAAACTAAAATAAAATAAAGACCAGGCCCATGGTTACTTTTTTTTTTCTGGGACAGCCTGTCTGTACAAGCTGCTGGCGGGCTCCTCGCCATAACAATGACAGTAGCCCCTGAATTAAAATGGTGGGTTTTTAATCGTTGCAATTAAAAACCTATCAATTCAATTTGTTGGCTTAGAAATGGTATTTAATGGTTTGCTTTTTGGGGAATTGGCTTATAGGTATAGATATATATATTAGAACAGTTTAAGATGGGAAACAGGGGTTAACTGATTTCTAAAAAGCTTGGGCCTCACACACAGAGCTTCTCACAGCTTTGGAGGCAGACAGGCTGTCTAACACAACGAGGCCAACAAGAACACATAGTTTGGAAAAATAGCATGGGAACCGAGGGAGTACATATTATACTTCCCGTAACATGAGATAAAAGTTGCACCAGCTGCAAGGCCCCAAAGCAGTGGGCCCTGAGGTGTGATTTTGGGAGAACAGACCAAATTAGGGAAAGGCCTGGAAAGACCAAATTAGTATATGTGCATGCAATAAGCTACATGGACTATGACAACCACAGAGACAACCAACCAGAGATAGCCATGAATGAAGAGTCATCGGGAGGGAAGAAGAATACAAAAACAGAGACTCGAGAATAAGGGGTCCCTCCCTTTGTCTTGTCCCTCCCCATCCTTCTCCCTGAGATGGGTCCCCATCCCCAAGGAAGGGTCTCTGAGGCCACCATGGAGAAACAGCTTGTGACCAGCCTATCTCATTCACCCCACTGGAGAGCAGGGTATGGGCCTCAGCATCCCACCTCCAGACTGCTGGACATCTGAAGACAGCTTCAGAGTGAAGCCTGCATCCTGGCCAGATGTACTTTGACTATGATGACAGCCCTAAGATTTGGCAGATATAGACAACTGCTTAATTGTTTGTATTAACTATTTTCTGTTATCACTGTGTATCGAAAATTTGCCGAGTATTGAATGGAAAGGCTATGGTTAGTCTGAGGGTGGGTGGATGGGTGGGTCCTCCCTCCCTCCCTCCTCCCCCGCTGGAACAAGGCCTCTAAATCCAGAGCCAACACAATTTAGGTTTCTAAACCCCTGTCACATGTACAAGCTCCCTAAGGTGCCAACCTACCCTGCCTTGTGGCTGACTTCAGACTAGGATAGCTAACTATCTCTTCTACTACTATATTTGGCACTATTACCATTATTTATTAAGTACCATTGCTTGGCACTTCCCATTGTCCACCCTTGATTTCAGTTGCTTGTAAGTATGCCAAACTAACCATTTGGGATACATTTTTTTATGCCAAAGACTGTTGCCAAACTGAACATGAATTATGACTGAACATAAATGGTAAAAAAAGGCATAATATTTCAGGTCTTTCCAAAATGAGAATCAGGAAAAATACAGTGTTTTGTCTATTCTAAAAAATTCTGAAGACCTTTCCTTTGACCTCATCTGATGTTCTTACATGTTTGCGCGTGGACTTGGAATTTGGCGGAATGATTGTTTCAGTCAGAAATTTGTTGTATGCCATTCTTGTGAAAAACTGTCCAAATCTGAATAAGATTTACACCTTTAAAATTGGTTTTCATACATGCTCTGCCTAGAGTATAGTACCTAAAGTCCCTGAAGACTCTCCATCTTCACCAAATGTGTACCAGCTCAGAGTCAAAAAAGGATTTTCCCCCAAATTCTAGCTCTAGGCAAAACATAGCATGTCCAGGAGGGGTGGACCCAATGATCTCATGAGGTCCCCTACAGCCCTAAATTTGTGTGCATCTGTGTGAATCTGTATGGGTCTTGGCAGAAGAAGAGAGAGCAGGAGACTGTCGGTCTTGTGCTGTCAATGCCCCCTGCTCAGCCCTGGAACATAGAGAAGAAAGTTGCCTGATCCAAAAGCAGAGGAGACTGGAAAGAGACCTAACAAGGCGATGAGGCAGGAGACAGCAAACTGAGACAAAGAACTCGCAGAGGGACTGGAAGTGACTGGACAAGAGGAGCAGGAGTGGAATCTGGGGAGAAACAAGAATGAGAGACTGGCGGCCAGTAAATGACGACTCTTTTGTAAATGACAGTCTTAATTACATGATCACGTAATCTTTCTCCCCCAAGAGGCACCCCTGCCTCAGTCGGTGCACAGAATGGACCATGCTCTCTATTGGTATTAACTTCCTTCTGACTATTCAAAGCACAGCTCCACGCTTTATTCATTTCATATTTTACAAGAAATAATAATCTCCTCATGGAATGGTCTATGGAACTCATCACTACAGCATCTGTTTGATTAATAAGCAATTTATTTTCCTGAAGTTTGTAAAATGAGGTAGCATTATTATCCCAAAGGTAAAGATGGGGAACTGAGTTTAGGTGAAAAGTAACCATTGCTTACTGATCATGAGAAACCAGGAATATGAGTTTTCAGAGCACTTAGCATTATATAGCACTTCATGTCTTTGGACTTTGATTTCAGTTGAGAGGACTCAAGACTACCAGGTCTCCACAAAATCAGCATAGTCTAATTAGCAAGAAGCTTTGTGTAACATGTTGCTTAGCTTCATATAGGAACCCTGTGGCAGAGGCAGGGATACAATCCAGTTTATCAAGTCAGCCTTAAACATATCTATGAGCTCCATCCTTTATATTTCTGCTTTATATGACCTTGTTCACTGTACACCTTCCTACCACTGTGACCAATGGAGCAGGAGAGCCACAAAAAGCTTCCTTTAGTATACAACCTAGATGCGCTGGGTTCTTCCTGTGTAATGAATGAAGAACCTTGCAGGAAAAAATACCATGTGCTATATAATTAAAAATGGTAACATAAGATAAATGCAGAAGGGGCAAATTAAGATTGTAAAGGCAGCCTGATGTCTGGCATTTCTGAGTACTTGAGTTTCTAACCTTGCTAATTATCTTTTAATGTAGAGAATATATGTATGTACATAACCACATTTGTTATACAGTTATTGGGAGAAAAACAAACAAACTGTGCAATTCCCCTGTGTGGTAGCCATTAGAAAACGCTGGTATTTGGTAGCACTTTTTGAACAAATGTAAGAGAATTAGCATATGTTTATGCTTCTCTAGATTTCTGCAAAGCACATCCTGGAATTAATGAGACTGAAATATCACAAGCATCTATCAGGGAATCCTAGGAACTACTCCATGGTATTTGGAGCTTAAGTTTATAAGACTATGATTCCAAGTACATTAGAAAAAATATATTAACTGTGCTTTGTGAATGTCAGTGATGTAAGGATACAGTTGGCTTGTGTGTGCCTCTCTGGCCGCATCCAGACGTGTGGACATTTGGTTCCCCAGGGACTACTAGCAGTGGCACACCTTGTGCTGCCACTAGTTGTTCCCGTGGAACACCCATGTCACATGCATGCTGGCGTGTGCCAAGTTACCCCTGGTCAGGTAGGGGAGGCTGGGGCAGCACTGGGCTGGCCCCAGCAGCCTTACCTGTGGTCCTGGAGGCCTCTTGGGGTTGCAGCAATGGCAATCCTGCCACGTGGAGCCTGGCTGGCCACAGAGTGTGGTTCCAGCCAGCCAGGCTCTGCCTTCAGGCAGTGCACTCTCATCGCTGGCACAGCTCTACTTTTTCTCCCCATGGTTTTTTCTGACCCCCGAATGTCCAGCACGGAGAAAATCAGACTGTGCGGTATGTGGCACTGCAGCAGTGTCTACAGTGCCACATACTGCACGGCTGTGCTTGTCTGGATGAGGCCTTTGACTTCAAAGCTGGTTTCTGACATTAATGTTCCATGGGATTCACTGAACTTCACCAGTGTAACAGGGCAGTCTGGCCCTTTCAGAGGGGGCTGGCAGCCTGCAGCAGCGGCCCAGGTGAGGCAGTTAGCTGCCCATGGAGAAGGCAGCTGAAAACCCGAGAGAGAGAGCGAGCAGGGAGCTGGAGTTAGGGGGAAAAAACAGTCCACAAGCACGAGACAGACTGAAATCCAGACAAGCTTGAAACTAGGAAGGGGCCAAAGCAAAAAAGGTCTGTCTTATGGCCCTTTTGATGGGTTATAAGCTTTGGTTTGCCAGTGTGTTTGTTTTCTGATTAAGGACTGTGTTTT
Source organism: Crocodylus porosus (assembly GCF_001723895.1). NCBI lineage: Eukaryota > Metazoa > Chordata > Crocodylia > Crocodylidae > Crocodylus > Crocodylus porosus. Next base: position 71,662,604 of record NW_017728949.1, read on the forward strand.
CATTTTTAAAGGACTGGCAAAAGAGCTCCCTTGTGGCAGAGGGAGGCAGAGAAAAGGCAGCAGGCTCACTAATCCACTTACAACCTATCTGTGGGCAGAGTTAAGTCAATAATTGGTGGCACCGTAAGAAACTAAATATCCAACGAGGTTATAAAATGTTTCTTTTAAAGAGTCTTTTCATCATGAAACCAAACTGCCCTATTCATCTTTATACCTTAAATGATGCTTAGGGCTACTGGTACATAGGAGTGCCTATATAACCTTGTAGATGTCTGAATGTCAGATGTTGTAGGGGACAGTGGCCAGACACAGATCTTTCTGTTTACACCCAGCTGAAACACCCTTGTCCTTAGCATCCCCACACTGCCACTGAGAGAAGCAGGATACTGATTTCCATGGCTCTGCAATCTGACCCAGTGTTTTGTTTCTTACATTCGTATGGTCAGCAGTTTTATTCTATATAGTCATGTGCATTGGTATTTTCATTTTTATATTTTTTAGTAAGAAAAAAAAAAGGATGGAAAAAAATCACCATTTGCTCGGGAATCCTTTGAAAAATGGCAGTAGCAAGCATTCTTTTTTTTTTTTCTACTTCTTCCAGTTCACAGTTGAAAAGGAAGAGGTTTAGTGCTTTATAATTTAATGTTAAGATCAAAACTAAATTTGGATGCCTAAGGCTTATAAACTGTATTATAAATCTGACTGGAACCATATTAAGTTTGATTATAGAATCAGTGAGACCTGTGTATATCTGCTGCCTAGGATTCAAGCAAACAACTGGGTCGATGTGCTACTTTCTCTACTGAAAGACAAAATAAATCAATATAGTTTGCAGTCATTTGCATGACTTGTTAAAAGGCAATTACTTTTTAACTTTTTGCATTCCTTGTTCTAGTTATCTCCTGTCATATGCTAAACCATGACCAAAAAGTGACTGACATTTATATTAAAGTGCTTTAATTGCACATCAAAATACAGTTATTGCTTTTACTTTGCTTATCTCTAGTCCAATATCCTGAAGATAATTAAAATGCCATAATAAACTTTCTCCCTCAGGGAGGATGGCAAGGGCCCAGGCAAGGGGGAGGGGAAAAAACTTTCATGAACAAGTATAAGCACTAAAGTGCGTGTTATTTTATTAGAAGAGTGTGTTGTGTGGTATTCCTTCCCAGGTCATATATCCATACAATACCACAAGTGTGTTGGATATTTAACTGGTCGGAATCTCCGAGTCGGAAAACTTGACCAAAAAATGGCAGGTATTGTTTTGATTTGGTTTCAAATGATAGTAACACTATAAACCTTAAGCTAATTATTGCATTCTTCTAGTAGTTTGCTTTCTTTAAAGGAAAAACATGGATTTAAAGGTGGCAATGTAAATCAAATCAAGTGTTAAGAAATAATAGTGGATCCAGTCACCCTATAATCATATCCAGGATTAACATGATCTTAAGTGTACTGCTAAAGTGGGGAGAATATTTAGCCCTTGATGAATATTATCTGAAACTGATATCAAGTTCAGAAATATTTATGAAACAAAATTCTGATATACTTCTCCAGTCTATAGCCATTTAACACACTATAACTGTGGCTGGTACAACCAAATGTAATATAAATGGTTTTGGTGAAACCAAGAATTAGTAAGATTCAAAGAAGATTCAGGCATTTATATAAGAATATTCAGTGAGCTATACTGTACCCAAATAACGTTAAATGGGCAATTGCCAGTCAATATCCAACTGTTACATGTATGTTGCAATTCTGTTGTAATACTGTATCTGTCTAGCATAAGTCTGTTGGAATAAATCCTGAAGTGCTGGCTGGGCAAGATGGACCATGGATCTGAGCTAGTATGCTATTTCTGGTATCCTATGTTCCCACATTGAGCAATACATATACGATACCAGATGTATGACATAATATCAGACCGTTTTACATTAAGGGCTTCAGATTTTCATGACAAATGACATGCTTCCCTATAAAAGAGATAGTATATTAAATGCCAGTTTTTCCTGTTGTACTCCTTCACTGAGGCTGTTCTGTAATGCCTAAATATTCTGACCAAAATTAATAATGCATGTTTATTAGAATAATCACCCCCCCCCAATGTAGCTATTCATTGAATTCAGGGCCAAAAGTCTTAAAGGAACATGGTATCTGAGAATATTTCATGAAGGAGTATGCGCACTAAAGTGTGTGTTATTTTATTAGAAGGGTGTGTTGTATGGTATTCATTCAGAAGAAAATGCTCATAAGAATATGTATAAATGTCTAGATAATAAGAAAAGTTCATATTGGTTGCACATCTAAGAAGGTCATATTTTGTATGTCAGTTTTTTTCCAAAGCTAGATGTTAAGCTCACTGAATTGACTCTATATTTGTGCTTTTTAAATAGCACAATATGAATAATGTAACAGCTTTAAAAAAGGAAGATTGTTTTTGACAGGTCACACTCACATTTGGAAATGAGCATGGATTGACACATTTAAGATTATATTGTGCCCTTGATCCATGCACACATTTCCCATTGAAGGCAATGAGATTTGTGTATGCCAGATAAAGGGAATGATACAGTTCTTATGCCATTTGGAAGATAGCATAATACCAGTGAATCAAATGTCTAAAGACTACTCTTCCCATTTCTTCTGACACACAATTTAACCTAAGTTTCTGAGATCAGCTGCTCAAAGAGCAGATTTTGATCCTAAATACATTTATAGCAGAAATAAATTAAATAGAAAAACTATAATAAAATAATACTACATCATACCCATTGACAGGATCAACAACAATTCCTCTAGGATGAGACATATCTCCCTCTAACAAAGTTTTCCGACTTTGAGAGGCTTTCTCCAATCTGGCTACAGTGATTGTTTTTCTGTGTCCATCATTTGTCCAATATAGATTATTTCCAATCCAGTCCACTGCTATGCCTTCTACATTATCAAGATCTGTTAAAAACAAACAAAACAGAAACAAAGAAACAAATAGATTTCATTACTAGCATGTGCCCGTGTTCTATTTTTTTAATAGACATCTTTTAGTCAACAATGGATACATGTAAGAAGTACAAATAAAATCTTTGCCTATTTTTTCTTGGGCATTATACTGAATTTTTGTTTAAAATCCTAAACAAAAAAGTGAAGAATAGCTGTATCATCCAAGGAGGAGGAAAGATATGAGAATCACACATTTCTTGAAAAGCAGACCTCTCTCATATGGCTTCTGAAAATAATTATTCCTGAGAATAAACTGGATTTACACAAAACATTTAACTTTGTATTGGGAAGTAAGCATGGGAAGTAAGCATCTTATTAACCCTGCCCCCTAATAGCAAGTAAAACTGCTACCTGCAAATGCAAGTAGCATATTTACTCGGCATTAGTAATGGTGCCATAGTACTAGTGTAGACGGCCTGACGGGGGGCAAAATCTGCTGCCTGCTTCCAGGGCAGGCTCTGCCACAGAAGCCTGAGTAGGAACTATGTTCTCTTGCCCGGCATCAGGGAGATCCAAGCCTCCCACTCTGAGATAGTGACTGGGGAGCAGGGGCTGGGAAATCCTTATCTCCTAGCCTGAGCTCTGCAGTTGGGGGCTGAGGCTGGGAGGCCCTTATCTCCCAGCAGCAGCTCCAAGCCCACTTATTTCCCACACTGAACTCCGCGGTGACGGGGCTCAGGCTGGGAGCCCTTATTTCCCAGCCTGGCCCCCTAACCATGGAGCTAAGGCTGGGACCGAACAATGGCCCACGGCTGCAGAATTGCTGCTGCAAATAAGGGTCCCCGCTGTATGTGCTTACACAGAGAAGCAAACATTTAAATATTTTGTTAAATTTGCACTGAAGGTAGTAAGAAGAGTTCATATTATAACTCTCTAAATAATGACAAAAAAGCATTGCGTGTATTTACCCGAAGTGCATATTTACTGACAAATTTATTAAAATTAATAATGTGGGTTATATAATTATGTAACCATAATATATAAGAAATTCAGATCTGTAAGTTAATTGATGTATTAAGGCCCATAGGTATACTTTGAATGAAACCAAAGGAGTGGGTGGCAAAGATGGCTTAAAACCATCTTTACATTCTCCTGATCCTGAGCCATCTGTCTGTGTGGAGTGGCTCATGATATGACTTGAAGCACTCTCAATTTAAATTGGTTCCCTCTGATCCCTGCCATGTCCTCTCCTGCAGGGACTAGCAGGGGTTGAATAGAAGAAGCTATAGTGGCTCAATACAATTTTACACAGGAGAATGCCTAATAGGACAGCTTTAAGTCAGATTTAAAGATGGCTTCATTGGTAAAATAATGTAAACCAGCTGACACGAGTTCAAGATTACACCTTTGTCATCCTGAAACAAAATGTTCAAAGGCAGACAAAGTTTTTTCAACTCTTTATATTTAAGGTAGATGAATTGAATTCCCTGCAAGACAGGATTTTCCAGACAAGGTCTTAACTGAAGTTTTCTACAAATCTTAGAGAGTGTGAGATACATTTTGCAAAATATGTTGCCTACAAAATTCCCCATGCCACCCTGTTTCATAGGTTCATAGTTAGTAGTGTCAGAAGGGACCTGAGCAGATCATCATGTTCGACCCCCTGCCCTGGGCAGGAAAGAGTACTGTTGCACAACGTTGTACATGTATTTGGATTACCGTTCCCTCTGCAGTTTCCAAATGCAGAAAGTCAGTGATATTGTCTTTATATAAAGTGTAACCTATTGGGGGATGAAAGCTACTTCATAAATCTAAAGTATTGCAATATTTTTAAACTGGGCAGAGTCTCCTTAAAAATGGACATGGTGACACTATCTCTTCCCAAAAGAGGAAAATAAAGGG
>NW_017728949.1:71667980-71676148 GCF_001723895.1 Crocodylus porosus
TGCCCCAGCAGCAGGGAGCTCCTGGGCCTGGCTCCCCCCTTTTAATCTATAGAGGGGGTGTGTGTGTGTGTGTGTGTGTGTGTGTGTGTGTGTGTGTGCGTGCATGCACTCCCAGATAATTATTAAACAAAGAACCCAATTAATTTCCTTATTTGTTTGATGGCTTCCCGGATGACCAAATTATATAGGGCTTTGCAGATAAATAGTCAAACAGATTTAATTTGCATTAAAAGTATATACAGGTGAATTTTGCAAGCTTAATATGCATTCATTTGCAATGTTAAGCTATATGTAGTTTCATAGATCAACAGCTATTCCCAAATTTTAAATATTTAAAGCATTAACATAAGCTATTTGTTTAGGAAATTTTATCATGTAATAAAAATAACTTACCAAAGAACATATCTTACTAGCAGAAAGGTAAAATAAACGTATTACTAGTCCTCCTGATGAGTGTTTTTATACCAATGGAGAAAGAATAATTAACTGTTACTGATAACTGTTGTTAATGAAATATTTTGCTTATTTTGTATGGATGGTAAAAGGAATTTTAAAGAAATATGGTATAATATCGTACATAAAAGCTAAAAGCTAAACCATTCCTTTGGAAACTGCTGCAGGTGGTCCAGCAGAGTCAAGTACATGGGATACTCTGTGCCAGATGGAAAAAATAACCACAGGGAAAAGTAACTATTCAAAGATTTAAAATTTGTGGAGACTGGAAAACAGTTAAGTCTTTTACATTAAAACAAAACCACACTTAAATCCTTAAAAATACCCCATGAATTTTAAACATTAATAAAGCATTTATGATGCCCTTTCCTTGTTTTTTCTACTGTATCACATTCAAAATCATTTAAGAAAACTGGTTCTAAATATGCCTGAAAGCTAACTCAACTTCTAAAATGAAAGAAATATTATTTAGTTGGTGCATCACTCATCTTCAATTTATAATTGCGAAAAGGGCAAAACAACTAGTGTTCATTGTAATTTTACTAGCTGTCCAGTAGGCAATGGGATGTAGAAGTGTTACAAGTAAGTCTTTGGTTGGTCCAGCTTCTCACACGAACAAATATACATTAAATCATACTTAAATTCATATTTTATGTTTGTTGAAGGCTTATTCGATCAGAAACTTGTTTTTATACAACATAGCATAATGGGTCCCATTCTTGATTAAGGCTTCATGACACTCCCACAATGCTCCTGCAATTAATATCCATTACAATGTTTTGTTTATTTTAAAGATTAACTATTCACTCTGTTTAAAAACTGAAAACATGGAGGACTCCTTAGCCACTGGTTAGTAAGAAATGACATAATCCTTACTTTCCTCTTACTAAGATTGATATTTATTTTCTTCCTCCAAAAGTTATATGTAAAGCTGTCATTACCATAGTATTGCACTAGCTGGTAACATTTTATGAATTTATCTTCATAACGTTGCTGTGAAGTATAGAAGTGATGTTACCCTCATTTTACAGATAGAGAATTGAGATAGAAAGCAGGGAAGTAATTTACTTATAGTATCATAGAAAGTATATGCCATGGGAATGAATGCAAGCCAGATCTTCCAAATCCCAAGCTAATGAATAACCATTCATTTACTCTCAATTCTATCACTTCCTATCCCTTTCTTTCTTGTATCTTCCTTGGCCCACTGTTCACTACTTTATAATCTGCCTTTCCTACATGTCCTTCTGCCTTGCTCATTTCTTTCAATACTAAAAATAACTTTAAATACAAAGAACATCCTCAGCCACTCATCTCCAAGTAGACATGTTAAAAATATAAAATTTAGTTACAAAGGAAAGGATTTTTTTAAAAGATATTGGATCAACTGAATAGCAGGGAGAGAAGTTAGACAAGTGTCCAGAGATCAAGTGCCTTCCTTCATGTCTAAGAAAGAAGCAGATGCAGGCTGAGCTAAATATCAGAGAAAAGACTCCAAGCAAATATAGTCTGTTTGGATGGACTGGGAACGACTGTGAACTAGGAGTGAGATGATGATAAAAACAGCAGAATAGCCAATCTAGTTAGTGGCAGAGGGAGACCATTCAAGAAGGGGGTTGTTCTTACCTGTCAAGCGCAGGCAAATTATTGACAGCATTTGATGTGTTATGATGAGCCATAAACCTACTGTCTATATTATGAAGTTCAGCAATGAATTTCTGTTCCCATGTTTATCTTCTGAAGCATTTATAAATTCCCTTTCATCATGACAATTGTGAGATCAGAGAGGGAGTGGCGGTACTCTGACAAACCTGCTCCTACTGGTGCTTGCGTGTCTCTTTCCCTTTTATTTTTTCTGTGAGAGTTCATTCTGGTGCATAGTTCCTGCCTAGTTTCACCCACATAATTTCCATTATCTACCAGGTACAGTGAAAAAAATATGCACAAAGAATGTAGTATGTGTAGGATCCATGGATTCTGTATTCACGTAATACAGTTTTGCTGTTGTGATTACTGTTGTGGCACTGGAGATATGTTAATAGGTTTTACATTTATTGTTGAAGTAAGGTTTTGTCCCATTTAAAGTCTGTTCATTGGAGAGGAGTATGTTTCTGATGACAAGTTGAACCAAGTCTGGGCGTAGTTTGAAGGTCACAACAATTTCCATTGGGGTCTGATCTTTTTTGATTCTAGATGGTAATTGATTATAGGTTTCAATTTGGGATGGTCTCTATTGACAAGGCAAGTGTGATCCATGGGAGCTTTCTTTTTTGTATTGTAGTACATTATTGTAGAGTATTTGTGCGACTTCTCAAAGATGCAATCCAGCAATCCATTTCTCTGCAACAGTGTCCTTGCTGGGTAAAGCCATTTTTCAGGTTGATGAGGTGCGTATTGTAAATGTTCTTCTCAGAGTAAATGTGGTGGTATCTGAGGGCCTGACTTCAGATTATGGCTTTCTTGGTGTGCCTGAGGTGGTTGCTGGTTTTATGGATGTATGTGTAGTGGTCTGTGACTTTTCGGTATACAGTGGTTTGTAGGGTGCCATCCCAGATATGGATAGTGATATCCAGAAAGCTGATGTTGGTGCAGGAGTATTCATAAAAAAATTATTGAAGGTTGGTAGCTGTTGAATTTGTGACAGAAGACAATAAGCTTATAGAGGTGTTCAGTCCTGTAATGGCACAATTTTCTAGAATTTTTTTTCCAGGTGGTTCATGAAGAGGTTAGCATATTGAGGTGCCATCTTTGTGCCAATAACTATGCTTGTATTTTGGAGGAAGAGATGGTTGTTGGTGGTAAAGTTGTTATGGGTGGATAAAGGATGAAGTGATTAATACATACAATGTGGTGTTTGTTGTTGTAAATCCAAATGTGGCCCATGTTCTTTTAGGTATGTTATAAAGGAAAACTCTTTCTGATCATTTTTTGCCCTTCCTGAGCTGGTCAAAGAATACCCAATGCATAAAAATCCATGGCTGGTGGGAAACTCCTCACTCACAAGGGCACACATTCTCAGCTCTCTTCTGTTGATTTACTCCCATGTCTCAATGTAAAGGTCTATCAGGATGAACAAGATGTTTTGGCAGAGATCTTGTCTTGTCTCAACTGTGCACTGACTATTGACCTTCTCCCTAAGCTGTCCTGAGACAGCTTTCAGATTGTGCTGGGTTTACAAAAAAATTGTGCTGGTTAGCCCTGAGAATATAGGAGATTAAGTGGGCTCCCTGATAGTTGTTATATTCTCTCTACCACCAAAGCTCAGTAGAGAAGACCATCTAGCCCCAAAGTTCTAAATACGGTTGTTACCATTTGCAAAGTCAGGCAGCAATTGATCATAACCAAATATAAAATAGTACTAAGTTAGCATTTCTAGTGTCAGAAGATATCAGTCAGATTTCTGAAATGGAGAGAAAAATGTTAGAGCTAGTACTTTTCCCATCATTCTTATGTTTGCTACATTGTATGAACTCTAGTTTTAGCCAAATTAATTATTTTTCCCTAATGCTAACTCAATTATCTAGGAAAAAAATGTGTTTAGAAAGACTATCTTGGAGGTGAGAGCTAATATACAGTAGACAGAAATTTCCATATAAATGTGCACTTGAAAGGAGAATTTTATCAAGGAATGTATGCAAGAACACATCCATATATTGCCATCGGTGTGACGTAAAAACCAATCATGTGTGACACAAACCATTTATATAGAAATCCTGCCTAAAACCAGATAAGTATATGAAAACCAGCCAAACTAAACTGAACAGTACACAGTTTGAATTGTGCTGCTATTAATACCACATAGAAGAAATTCCACATTTTTCAACTAACAAGTTTCTAGCATCCTCTGAACAATCTGGTTCAAGGTACTGTCATTAAGATGAGATTAGTATGTATACTGAAGTACCACCTAAGGGCAGTCACACATTCAGTGTAACACTTAATAAGTGCAGCTAAAACAAAATAATAGAAAATAAGGGTTGGAAGGGACCTTCAGGAAGTCATCTAGTCCAACCCCCTATTCTAAGAAGGACTATCCCCAACTAGATCATCCCAGCCAAGACTTTGTCTAGCTGGGTCTTAAAATCCTAAAAGCATGGAGATTTTCCATGACCTCTCTGGGTAACCTGTTCCAGTGCTTTAATACCCTCTCCTCATGAGAAAGTTTTTCCTAATATCTAACCTAACTTCCCAACTTGGGACCACTGCTCCTTGTTCTGTTATATGCCACCACTGAAAACAATCAAGTTCCATCCTGCTTGTGACCAGGGAGCCAGTGAACAGGGACTGCCAACAAGGGAGCAGTTTGCAGGCAGTTGCTGAAGGCAAGAGGAGGTAGGAAAAATGAGGAGAGAAGCCAGGTCAGGCACCAGATCCTGCCCAGGAAAGGTAAGTGATCCAGTTGCCTATACCTTTGGTTTAGCTACACTGGGAGTAAGTGCTGACTGCTAAGTGAGTGTTGATTATTGATTGCTGTGGGATTGCTGCCTGATGTGTGATTGCTGCCTGGGCCTGAGTCATCCCAGGCCCAGAAGGGTATAAAAGGAGACTCCCCAGGTGACCAGAGAGTCTGTGACTAGGGAGTCAGTGAACAGAGACTGCTAACAGGGGAGCAGTTGGCAGGCCGGTTCATAGGTAGGAGTACACACTGTGTAGGAGTACAAGGGAGCTTCTGACATAGACTTCAGGTAAATGAATGAACAGGGGGGCTACTATGGGGGTGGTGACATGGAGCACAGCCAGAAACCCTTCCCTGCTGCTTGCCAGCAACAACTTCAACCTGGTTTGACTAACTGAAACCTGGTGGGACCCTACTCATGATTGGGCAGTAGGCATTGAGAGTTACAGGTTGTACAGATGGGATAGACTGGGGAAAAAGTGTGGGGGGTGTTGCTCTCTACGTTAAGGAACAATATACATCCTCTATAATCAAGATGGCATCAGAGAAGGGCCAAACCGAGGTACTATGGGTAAGGATACAAGGTGGGGGGAAAGGGACTTGCTAGTGGGGGTCTACTATAGACCGCCACACCAGGAGGATGAGCTATTCCTGGAATTTTCCAAATGTCTCTCAGAGGCTATATGGTCAAGAGGGATGGTTGTCATGGGTGACCTAAACTACCCTGACATCTGCTGGGAGGAGCAGTCAGCAAAATCTAACCACTCATGTAGGTTCTTAACCTGCATACAAGACCTTCACCTAATGCAGGAGGTATACAATTCCACCAAGTAAAATGCCTTGCTAGACTTGGTGTTAGCTACAGGGGCTGACCTCATGTAGAATCTGCAGGTACAAGGTAACCTAGAGGATAGTGACCATTGATTGGATTGAATTCACTATCCAGCAAAGGGTGGGTAAACTAACCAACAGGACTGAAGTGCTAGACTTCAGAAATGCTAACTTCAGTGTGCTCAGGAGATTAGTTAGTGAGGTGTTAAAGCTCAAGAGCACTGGCAAAATGGGGGTCCAAGAAGGGTGGTCATTCCTCAAGGAAGCAATCCTACAGGAACCGAAGGAGACCATCCCATTTCACATAAAAGGGGGCAAAGAAGCCCTCCTGTCTGAACAGGGAAGTCCAGGAAAGCCTAGGGGCAAAGAAAGAAGTATACAGCCTGTGGAAATGGGGAGGAGGAGTATACCTTGCTGGTATACCAAGGAGGAGTATACCTTGCTGGTTTGCACTTGCAGGGAATCAGGAAGGCCAAAGCAGGATTAGAACTTAGGCTGATGACAAAAATTTTAGGACAACAAAAGTCCTTCTTTGGGTATATAGGGAACAAAAAGAAGGTGCAGGGTAGCATAGCACCCCTACAGGACAAACTAGGGCAATTGGTGACAGAGCGGGGGGGACAAAGCTGAGCTCTTCAATGAGCTCTTTGCATCTGTATTCCTAGACATAGACCAAGACAAAGCTCCTGACTGGATCACAGACAGACACAGGAGGGACACCAGCCCACCAACTGTTAGTGCAGACTTAGGGAAGGGGCATTTGGAGGGGCTGGATATGTTCAAATCAGCGGGTGCTGAAGGAATTGGCTAGTGTCATAGCAGAACCATTGGCATGGATGTTCAAGCACTCATGGACTGGAAAAGGGCCAATGTGGTCCCTATTTTCTAGAATGGGAGGAGGGAGGAACCAGGAAACTATAAGCCGGTTAGTCTCACCTCTGGGAAAACTCTGGAAAAAATCATTAAGGATCACATTCCCAGCAGGGGAAATAATGCTGAAAGGAAATCAGTATGGATTCACTTAAGGTAGATCCTGCCTGACTAAACTTGTTTCTTTTTATTACCAGGTCACAAAATGCTTAGACGCAGGAGTCAACGTAGATGTCATCTACCTTGACTTTAAGAAGGCCTTCGATACAGTATCTCATTCTCTTCTTGTAAATAAACATGCAAGGAAGTAAGGTAGCAAGGAATAGGAGATTCTTTATTTACTAGGGCAACCCCTGGAGTAACTAGGAACAATGACCACAAATTGATGGAGAGCAGATCTAGGCTGAACATTAGAAAGAACTTCTTCACAGCAAAGGTTACCAGACTCTGGAATTGGCTTCCAAGGAAGGTGGTGCTCTCCCCCACCTTGGGGTTCTTCAAAAGGAGACTGGACAAGACCTACTGAAGTCCCTTCTGACCCTAACATCTATGAATCTCTTTGGAACCACCCTTCAGGGAGTCCAAGGCTGCTATTAATTCTCTCGTTGGTCTTCTCTTCTCCATACTAAATAAGCCCAGTTCCCTTAGCCTCTTAGTCATGTGTCCCAAACCCCTAACCAGCCCCACAGGACGTGGACAAATTAGAGAGTGTCCAGTCTGTAGTGGAGGACCCAAAACTGAACACAGTACTCCTGATGAAGCCTCACCAATTCCAGATACAGGAAAGAATCACTTCCCTTGATTTGCTGGAAATGCCCTTACTAATGCAGCCCAATACTCCACTAGCCTTCTTTGCAACAAGGGCACACTGTTGACTCATATTCAGCTTATTGTCCACTGTAACCCCCAGGTCCCTTTTTCACAGCTGCTGCTTAGTCAGATGGTTACCAGCCTGTATCAGTGCATGGGATTGTTGCATCCTAAGTGCAGGGCTTTGTACTTCTCATACTTGAATCTCATGAAATTTCTGTTGCTCCGATCCTCGAATTTGTTGAGGATGTATGACTCTGAATCCTAACCCTACCCTCTAGTATATTTCCTTCAGCTTGATGTCATCAGCAAACTTGCTAAGGGTGCACTCCATCCCATCTTCCAATTCACTGATGAAAACATGAGCGAACGCACATTCAAGCAGTTTACCAGGTGTTAAATGCCATCTTGAAGTTGGAAAATTGCTCTCTTTTAGGAAAGGATTATCGCAAGTTTCATCAGATAATACATCTCTAGACATGCATTTACTTTAATACATGGCAGCATTCCAATGATTTGTAAATGTTGCAAGCAAACATGTGACTATAACTTAAGACCCAGTTATAGGACAGGCTCTAATTTTGCTAGTCACGGAAGAAGCACAGATCAAAATATACTCTCTGACCATGCAAAACATGTTATTTAAACAAGTGACAGAATCTTCCAAATCACAGGACTTGGTTTTCATGGGGGACTTTAATTATTGGACATCTGCTGGGAGGCAAACAGCAGTATACAAGCAGTCCAGCAAATTCCTGGAGCGTGTTGGGGCTAATCTTTGATTCAGCTAGTAGAGAGGCCAACAAGG
>NW_017728949.1:71676248-71684950 GCF_001723895.1 Crocodylus porosus
TAGTGCAGACTTAGGGAAGGGGCATTTGGAGGGGCTGGATATGTTCAAATCAGCGGGTGCTGAAGGAATTGGCTAGTGTCATAGCAGAACCATTGGCATGGATGTTCAAGCACTCATGGACTGGAAAAGGGCCAATGTGGTCCCTATTTTCTAGAATGGGAGGAGGGAGGAACCAGGAAACTATAAGCCGGTTAGTCTCACCTCTGGGAAAACTCTGGAAAAAATCATTAAGGATCACATTCCCAGCAGGGGAAATAATGCTGAAAGGAAATCAGTATGGATTCACTTAAGGTAGATCCTGCCTGACTAAACTTGTTTCTTTTTATTACCAGGTCACAAAATGCTTAGACGCAGGAGTCAACGTAGATGTCATCTACCTTGACTTTAAGAAGGCCTTCGATACAGTATCTCATTCTCTTCTTGTAAATAAACATGCAAGGAAGTAAGGTAGCAAGGAATAGGAGATTCTTTATTTACTAGGGCAACCCCTGGAGTAACTAGGAACAATGACCACAAATTGATGGAGAGCAGATCTAGGCTGAACATTAGAAAGAACTTCTTCACAGCAAAGGTTACCAGACTCTGGAATTGGCTTCCAAGGAAGGTGGTGCTCTCCCCCACCTTGGGGTTCTTCAAAAGGAGACTGGACAAGACCTACTGAAGTCCCTTCTGACCCTAACATCTATGAATCTCTTTGGAACCACCCTTCAGGGAGTCCAAGGCTGCTATTAATTCTCTCGTTGGTCTTCTCTTCTCCATACTAAATAAGCCCAGTTCCCTTAGCCTCTTAGTCATGTGTCCCAAACCCCTAACCAGCCCCACAGGACGTGGACAAATTAGAGAGTGTCCAGTCTGTAGTGGAGGACCCAAAACTGAACACAGTACTCCTGATGAAGCCTCACCAATTCCAGATACAGGAAAGAATCACTTCCCTTGATTTGCTGGAAATGCCCTTACTAATGCAGCCCAATACTCCACTAGCCTTCTTTGCAACAAGGGCACACTGTTGACTCATATTCAGCTTATTGTCCACTGTAACCCCCAGGTCCCTTTTTCACAGCTGCTGCTTAGTCAGATGGTTACCAGCCTGTATCAGTGCATGGGATTGTTGCATCCTAAGTGCAGGGCTTTGTACTTCTCATACTTGAATCTCATGAAATTTCTGTTGCTCCGATCCTCGAATTTGTTGAGGATGTATGACTCTGAATCCTAACCCTACCCTCTAGTATATTTCCTTCAGCTTGATGTCATCAGCAAACTTGCTAAGGGTGCACTCCATCCCATCTTCCAATTCACTGATGAAAACATGAGCGAACGCACATTCAAGCAGTTTACCAGGTGTTAAATGCCATCTTGAAGTTGGAAAATTGCTCTCTTTTAGGAAAGGATTATCGCAAGTTTCATCAGATAATACATCTCTAGACATGCATTTACTTTAATACATGGCAGCATTCCAATGATTTGTAAATGTTGCAAGCAAACATGTGACTATAACTTAAGACCCAGTTATAGGACAGGCTCTAATTTTGCTAGTCACGGAAGAAGCACAGATCAAAATATACTCTCTGACCATGCAAAACATGTTATTTAAACAAGTGACAGAATCTTCCAAATCACAGGACTTGGTTTTCATGGGGGACTTTAATTATTGGACATCTGCTGGGAGGCAAACAGCAGTATACAAGCAGTCCAGCAAATTCCTGGAGCGTGTTGGGGCTAATCTTTGATTCAGCTAGTAGAGAGGCCAACAAGGTGGAAAGCTATTTTCCAATTAGTGCTCATGAACAGGGTGGAATTGGTTGAGAATGTGAAGGAGGAAGGTAACTTGGGTGACAGTGAACACAAAATGATACATTTCAAGATCCCAAGGAGAGGAAGGAAGGAGAGCACCAGAATAAGGATATTCTGGACTTCAGAAAAGCAAACTTCAACAAACTCAAGGGCCTGGTGGACAGGATCCCTGGGGAGGCATCTTTGAGGGGAAAATGAGTCCAGGAGAGCTGGTGGTACTTTAAGTAGGCTGTCTTAAAGGCACAGTGGCAAACCATCCTGATTCAGTGGAAATATGGGAAGTGCAACAAGAGACCAGCTTAGCTAGATAATGATCTCTCCAAGGAGTTGAAATTAAAAAAAAATAATCCTATAAAAAGTGGAAACTTTGTCACAGTAGTAAGGAAGTGTTTAAGAGTATTTCATGGCCATGCAGGGAGAAAATTAGGAAGGCCAAGGCACAACTTGAGATGCAGCAGGGAAGGGACATAAACGGCAATAAAAAGAGATTCTACAGGTATAGTAAAAGTAAGAGGAACACCATATATTCTATGTGGAAGGTAGTCTGGTCATAGACATTTTAACGAAGACTGAAGTATTTAATGCCCTTTTTATTTTACTTTCACAAATAACGGTAGCTATCAGTTAAAGAGTGTAGTTGGCAGCAGAGTCAGGAAAGGAGACAAACAGCTTTGTAATGGCAAAACAGGTGAGGGATTACTCAGAGAAGCTAGAGGCTGTCACGTTGGCATGGCTGGATGGGTTGCATTTGAGAGTACTAGAGGAATGTGGCTGAGATAAATTTGGAGCCATTGGTTATCCTTTCTGGGAACTCATGGAGGTTGGGAGAGGTCCAATATGACTGTAAAACAGCAAATACAGTGCCCAGATTTGAGAAGGGAATAAGGAGGGTCAGGGGAATTACAAGCAAGTCAGCTTTGTACCCGGAAAAATCATAAAGCAAGTACTCAAGAAATCCATTGTGAAACACCTAGAGGAAAACAAAATGATCAGGAACAGTCAGAATGTATTACCCAAGAGAAAGCCATGCCTAACCAATCTGACTTTCTTCTATGCTGAACTGACAGGCTCTGTGGATGAGGGGGGAGCAGCAGATGTGATATACCTTGACTTCAGCAAGGCTTTTTACACTGCCCCCCACAACATTCTCATTAACAAGCTAGGTTTTTACTGACTAGGTGAAAGTGCTGTACAGTGGATACATAACTGGTTGGATAATTGTACTCTGCAATTAGTCTTGAATGGCTCAATACCTAGTTGGGAGGAGATATCAAATGGGATTCCCCAGGGGTCTGTCCTGGGTCTGGTATTGTTCAACATCCTCATTAATGATGTGGATGATGGGATTGGGTAGAACTGAAGACATTCAGAAGGCTAGGGT
This sequence comes from Crocodylus porosus, assembly GCF_001723895.1. Lineage (NCBI taxonomy): Eukaryota > Metazoa > Chordata > Crocodylia > Crocodylidae > Crocodylus > Crocodylus porosus. The sequence continues at coordinate 71,679,421 of NW_017728949.1, forward strand.
TAGGATCTAGAATTACCTGCATAGGCTGGAGAAATGGTTTGCAATCAGTGAGATGGGATTCAACAAAGAGAAGTGCAAGGATGGTCAGGCATTGGAACAGGCTATCTAAAGAAGTTGCAGATTCTCCATCACTGGAAACTTTCAAAAGCAGGTGTCATGGTAGCACATGCGAAATAAACTTTGGGAAAAGGTATATTTGTCCTAAGCAACTGACTTGATATCTTGTTAAAGGATAACAAACACTTGGCTGGGATAGTTTAGTAGGGATGATCCTGCCATGGGCCGGGGGCTGGACTAGATCACCTCATGAAGCCCTTTCCAGCCTAACTTCCTTATGATCCTATTTAATGTACATGTTTAGATGCAGATCTGATACAGCGATTATTATTTTTTATTTTGTTAAGAAGAGTGTTTTTTCTTTGCATACACAGTCAGTATGTTTCATAACATCCTGTCTTTTACCACTGCAATTTTTTTCTCTCTAATCAACAAATTTTATCAAGCATGGAGGGAGGGGGAGGTATACCTGTTAAAAGAGTGCTGTGTATTAAGTTTCATACCTTCAGTTAGTCTGAAGGTTATTTCATCATGTGCATTATACCAACTTTTTTCCCTTTCAGAGCACTTATTATCTATTTCTGCTATAAATCAGTCTCTCCCAGTCTCCACAACACAGCCCAGTGGGTCTCTCCTTTACCCTGAGCAGGATAGAAAATCTTCCTGCTTATAGAAATCCACTGCATGATAAATTTAATTAACTTAAACAATATGCTAAGACAAAGTGCTACACTTTAACCCAATAAATGGGTATTAATTTAATTAAGCTGCTAAATACTTGAAATGCAATAAAGGAATCTGTAAAAGGACCCATTACAATCTCAGTGCAGCTGTAACATGATAAAATATCTTACAACCTTTTCCTGAGCATGATTCGATAACACCTATAGATTTATTATCATGTTAAGAGAACCACCATGGCTTCAAATCCTTTACAATTTTAATATTTTTTTCCATCCTTATGTTTCCCCCCTTTTCTTGTTTTTGTATTAATTTCCTTTAAATCAGTTTTTAAAAGCAAATTAAATTTAAAATATAATACTAAGACACCTAAAACAGTATGATACATATATGTGAAACAATAGAATTCCAGCGCAACAAGCTTTCATGACATCCTTAACTTGAGAATTGATATTTCATATTTTTAATAGAAATGAAAGGGAAAGGTAGAGTGACTATTGTGACTAATGAGAATCACAGCTAGAACACAGACTGATGTTTTTACAGCTACTCTGTCCCTTATAAATGCCCTCTGTATCAATGTCGAGGTAGAGCAGCTGTGAAAAGGAGCATGGACTAATAAAAAGAATACACAGATGAAATTACTGTTATTTTAACTCAAAGGAGAATGATGTGTATTGGTGTCATGGTAGCACATGCGAAATAAACTTTGGGAAAAGGTATATTTGTCCTAAGCAACTGACTTGATATCTTGTTAAAGGATTTAGGTTTAGAGTAAGTCTGGATACAGAAATGTGTAGGTCAGGGACGTTAAAGTCATTCAGCCTTATATGCCAGTCTGCAGGCTGGTCTGGGACCAATTCCCTGGTGCAGCAATCATGGCACTGCGTCCAGTCCGCATGCCACATGCAACATGAGCCAGGGCTCGCTGTGCACACAGCACATGGGGCCAGCACAGGGAGTGTACTAGTGTCCATGATGTGCACCTGGACAAGGTGCTGCAGGCAGCACAAGGGTTGGTTGAGGGTGCTGCATGGAGCCTGTGCCCTGGACCCCTGTGCAGTATGCAGCTCTGTCTGGGTCCAGATCTCACATTAAAGGCAGTCTGCACCCTATGATCGCCCTATGTGTGCTGTGAGTCCCAGAGCTAACACGTGCTGCATACAGCACATGGTAAGTATTGGCCATGCATGTTAAACATGGCAAGTGGGCATGTATTTCATGCACTGGCACCCAAAGTGGCAGCGGGGACCAAGCTCAATGTTAGCAAAAGTTCCTGCCTATCTGTACCCCACATCCCCTGCAAACCGTATCATGCACAGAATGGAGAAGGTGGTAAGGAAGACTCTGTACAAAAATAAATAGGCTGGGGGATGCCAGATATCCACCTGTTCCTGCAGGCATGATACATGAGCTAGATTTGCAAGCTGGCACCTGGGCCAGAGACCGAAACAGCCTGTTTAGTAAAGTTTTTCACAGGTCACCTGAGATGGTGGGGGTGTACACACCAACCAATGAGAGACAGTGAATGATGGAGCAACACTGGCTCTACAGGGTCCTGAAAGAGTTCTGGAGTTAGTATGGGATACAGAAGGAAAGCCCGGAGACTATGTCCAACCACAGAAAGATACAGAAGGCAGTCAGAAACAGAGAAAGGCTATCAACCATGGAGACACTTCCCAATGGGGACTGCTAAGCCATCTGGAACCAGATCTTCCACAAGGACATCCACAAGGACCACAGGGACTTGAGTTGGTTGATAGTGCACCGAGTACTCCCAGTGAGGACGTGGAGGTACAAGGAGGGATTTGACCCAATTGCCCCAGGGAAATTTTCAGAGAAGAAGTAGAGGTCATTGACCCCCTCCTATGGCACTGCCCATATGCCAAAGGTGTGTGGAAAAAGGTAAGTTGGCTCCTTGAGAGAGTGACAGGATTCAGGCAGATGACAAGGGAGGCACCAATGTACAGAAACCTGACTGAGTAGCAGGGGTTCCAGACCAGTTCGACCAGTTTGTGTCCTGTGTCAGGAGCACCCTACAGCAACTCAGGAACCTTATAATCCTCAGAATGACACTAAACCACCCTAAGGTAACAAAGATGGGTAAAATTAGAGCTCCAGCCTAACCAGGAGGACTTATAAACTCCACTCATTACTAATCATGGGAGGTCCATCTTAACAGTTCTTAAATTCTCCTTTAATTTCTTGTGGATATATATTTTTTCAGCATTTAATTAGGCCCTAATTCTGAGTATGTGAAAATGGGTTTATATTCTAAAAGTTTGGAACCCTGTGTAGTTTCCATTCTGCTGCTTACAAAGATATCACTTCTTCAGCTGATTCTCAGATTAAATTTACTATGACATCTCAAATAATTATCACTACACTACATACAATTTCTTACAGAATGTGAAGAATAAAGAATTTCAACTGAAAACTAGTGGGGAAATAAATCTCCAGTACTGCACAGTGCTCTGTATTCTCAATACACACTCAGTGCTTGTAGGATCAAGCACTTATATAGGCAAGACTATAATTACATGAGCTATAATATTGCTTAGGATCATATACTTATTCCTGCAAAAAATATCATGTACAAACTGTCAAAACCTGTAATCTAAGAAATGATACCAATAGGACCACAATGCCCCCTAACACTATAATGTTCCTAGAGTGCTCTGCATTAAAACACCACCTGAAACATCCATTTTTTTTTAGTAATTCCCATCTAAGCACTGATCCAATACATCTCTGCTAAATTTATGGTATCTGACAAGAATAAAAAGTTGAGGTGATATTGCCAGAGGCCATATTAATTTTTAAAATCATGAAAAATACATTGACAAGTGTTCTTTAAACATGCTTCAAACTCATGAAACTATATGGAGTTCTAACAGACTGTAAACACCTAAGGGCAGGGAATGAGATTTTTTTTATTTGTCTTTAAAAGTACCAGAAACATTAATAATGATATATTATTAATAAAGCTACAATTTACATATTGCTTATTTACTATTAACTTGCCTGTTTTCAAAAGTCTATTTCTCACTGTTGAAAATTACAGTACAAACATTACACAGATCTCTTTAAAAATCCTGGGTAAATTAAATGCTAGAAATGATAGAAAACAAGTACAATATTTTAAATTTAGATGCTTGTTAGGGAAGGATTTATACTGTTTAACAATACATCATTTCCGATACAAAGCAACATTTTATCTTTGGATTGAATATCGTTTTGAGGTGGGTAGTAACTTATACATGTCGTAGATGTGAAGACAAACATTTCTGGCCTTCTATTTTCTTGTGTTTCAATCTCATAGTTTCTAACTTATAAATACAAGTTCACCAATCTTCCCAGCTACCACAGAACTAGTGGCTCACCATGACTGCACAAATACTTTCAGAAGTGTAATGTATCAGCAATAGCTGTTCAAATAGTCCTACTGTAACCCAATATCTGCCTACAAATATAACGCCATCTACCCTCCCCCATGTCTGAATTTCTTGGTGTAATAAAATAAAAGGATAGCACAAAAGATAATGTCTATGAAAGCTGGGGACAAAATTCTTACTGAAAGAGACCTCTTTATGCGGGAAAATTTCCTGAGCATGTTAGGCTAATTTAGTCAGATTAAACTTAGAAGACACTGGAAAACTTTCCTCTTTCTGAAAGCCTTTCCAGCACAGCAAGACTGACACAACACTTACATATTGATCTACTCCATTAATCCACAAAGTGTAAATACTTGAATTCTACAGTAAACTATGGTTGGGTATTTAATCAGTCAAATAAAGTTCAATCTATTGAACTTCACTGAACTTTAAAGTTCATTAAACTTTAAACTTTAATTGAACTTTATTGAATGTAATTGAACTTTAAATTACCAATAGCTTCAAATATTACACGGAAATAACACAAATTTTCTATTAAGAATTGTGCCAGAAAACAATAAAAAGTCATATCTCTGTCAAGAAAACTACAACCTCCCCCCCATTTTTGGGTAAAATCTCTATAATCTTTGGCTGGCCAAAAATATGCAGTCAATTGATGGGTAAATTGACAATATTTCACCAGTCAATTGACTGGCTTGCCAACCCCACAAGGAAGTTAACAAAACTACCAATAAAATGAAATAAAAAACCTCAAAAAATACAAAAGCAAGAAAATGAGAGACTACACAAAAAAACCCCTGAGGATTGCAATATTTTATTGATCCTATAAGGGGTCCCTTAGATATTTGGGTATAATGGGTGCATCTACATATGAAATTAATATGACACAATAAACTTCAGAGCAGTTCAAGCCAGAGTCAGCTGCTCTCAGGTGCAGTGTCTACATGGGTGCCCAGGACAGCAGCAGTTAAAGTTTTACATGAATATTAGATAAGTGTATTTTCTCCTTAGGCCTAAGATACCATGAGACATCATGGTAGTGTCATGGTAGTCCTGAGATACCATGATAATGTCATAGGAAAGCCCTAAGATACCATGATGGTGTCATAAATTCAGGTAACAGTTCTTCTGATCTATCCTATTCAACAGGCCTGTGCAAAGCTTCAGTTTGCAATTTGTTTCAGAGAAGATTCAGCCCGATTCGAAGGCTGAATCTCTGAATCCAAATTGAATCACTAGAAGCTTAAAACTTTCCAAATCAATGCAGAGCCATCAAATCAATTCAGAAAAGATTTGGAAAAGCTTTGGCGATTCAGAGATTCGGAGGGGAGTCTTTATGGGGAAACAGAAACTTAGAAGAGGGAGGGGGAGCACAGGGGTGTGGAGGAGCGGGGGGG
>NW_017728949.1:71685580-71739959 GCF_001723895.1 Crocodylus porosus
AAGAACAAAAGAATTAATCAGTCAGTCACACATTTAGATTCAGACCAGATCAAAGAAGAACACAACACAGCATTTATATATGCAACCTGCCATACATTTGACTCCCTGGATACCTTTGCGTTTTTACCTGCGTTGCTACATCCCCCTTTACCCCCCACCCCACACCAACTGCAGGTACTTCCTCAGCCTGACAAAGGATTTTTCAGCTTGAAAGCTTCCTAAGATATATTTCTCTAACTTTTCCATTTTTTCATATGCCATCACACACCATGAGTAACATATATCCAACACAATATCTTTACTTCTTGCTGTCAATTCTTTTATAAAAAGAAAGGCTTTGTGACAGTTCAGTTTGGCTGTCTTAGATGTTGCTAGTGCTACTGGTGCTGACTACTGAGTCATCTACATTATTTTGACCTGCCACCATTTACAGTGGTGGACTGAGATGAGGCTGTATGGCGAGGAGTCCTCACTGGGGCACACTGCCATGTTGTGCAGAGGCCCCAGTGCCAGGAAGGGTGCACCTGAACACAAACACACACACACACACACCCACACACACACACACACAATCACACAGTGAAGGTATATCTAACAGAAATGCACTAGGTGCTCCTATTTGAGAGGAAAGAAGGGCCTGACAATTCAGTTCAGAATTGATGCTGCTGGTGCTATTGGTATTGAGCCAGATAAGTTACTTTGACCTGCCACCATTTACAGTGGTGGACCCGGCTGAGGCTGTAGGGGAAGAGGAGGCCTTACTGCGGCACAATGCCACATTGTGCAGAGGCCGCAGCGGCAGGAAGGGCGTACCTGAACACACACACACACACAGAGTGTCACCCACCTATGTCATGAGTTTTGCCTGCCTGTAGTCCCAGAACCCAGACTCCCCCTGCACCTATCTCCTTGACAGCTGTCAGGCTTTATGGCCACAGCAGGGCCTAGCAGCCAGGCCTGCAGTAATTTTCCTGCCGCCTCCCCACCCCCCTGTGTGCCACAAGACAGACACAGTTGCACAAGCACCCATGTTACAAGTTTTGCCTGTTAGCAACCAGAGGTGCAGGGCCCTAGAACCCCCTTGCATCTATCTCCTTGACAGCGGGCAGGCTTCATGGCCACAGCACGGTCTGGCAGGCCTGTAGTAGTTTTTTCACCCCCACCCCGTGCCCTAAGACATACATAGCTGGCAGGCTTCATGGCCACAGCAGGGTCTGGCAGGCCTGCAGTATTTTTTTCAGCCCCCCGTGCCCTAAGACATGCACAGCTGGCAGGCTTCATGGCTACAGCAGGGCCTAGCAGCCAGGCCTGCAGTAGTTTTCCCCCCCATCCCCATGCCCCAAGACAAACACAGTTGCACAAGCACCCATGTCATGAGTTTTGCCTGTTAGCAGTCCGAGGTGCAGGGTCCCAGAACCCAAACTCCCCCTGCACCTTTCTCCTTGAAAGAGTGCAGGCTTTGTGGCTACACCAGGGCCTAGCAGGCCTGCAGTTTTCACCCCCCTGTGCCTTAACACACACACAGTGTTGCCTATATCATAAATTATGCTTGCAAGCAGTTTGGGGTGCAGTTTCCCCCAAACCCCTGCCCCTATCTCCTTAAAACATGACAGGCTTTGTGGCTTCAGCAAGAGCTACCATCCCTGCAGTTTTCACCCCACTGTGGCTTAACACATACACGTGACATGAGTTTTGCTTTCAGGATTTGAGGTGCAGTTTCCCAGAAACCCTGCACCTATCACCTTGAAACTTGGCAAACTTCATGCCCTCATCAGAGGCTATCAATCCTGCAAGTTTCATCCAAATCAACCAAACAACAACAAAGTTATAGATATTTCATTGATTCCCCATTACACTCTATGGCTGAATCTCCAAATCTCTCTGAATCTTCCGAAGCTGATTCAGCCAAATTGAATCAAAAAGAGATTCAAATCTCTGAATTGAATCACTGTCATCTGCATCGGCTGAATCTGAATCGAATAGTTCCCTATTTGCACAGGCCTGATTTAAGATTAATTCAATGTGAATTAAGATGATGCAATGGCTATCAATGTGTTGCATGTCTTCTGCTTAGTCTGAATACATTTCAAGCAAAATTGAGAATCAAATACAAAATATTTTGGATTATACTTAAAACTAAAATGAAGTCCCACTAGCTGTGGGTGTAGATTCAGAACACCTGCTTTGTACTCTGGACAGTTCCTATTTTGGGCTGTGCCTCTTCTTCAGCTCTCTGTCAATTAAGAGGTTGTACTGGTCCTTTTAGAGGTTTTTCTTTCACCTGGGAATCCAGCAGGATGCCTGCCAGTTTTAGGCAATTTAATCTAGCAGAATTTATAAAACTTTTATTCCACTGATATTACTTTTCTTTTTATGGACTTAACACAAAAGTATGTTAGGATCTGCACCTGGATTTTCAAAGTATAGAATATATGGATAATAACAAAATTGCCTTGCTGAAACTAGAAAATAATAAGAATGTAATTGGAAAAAGAAATTAAACTTTTCCAACTTTACAAAGGTTTCCTTTGGCCTCTGGTTGAGAATGAGAGTTTGATTGGTCTGGGGTCCACACAGATCAGTCTACTCTCTCATTAATAAGATATTTTTGTTGCTGGTATTACTTCACATCACCTACCATCTTTCAAGATTGTCTCACGCTCTTTGCCATCAATTTTCTGTCGCCCAATCAAGAAGCTGGTAGTATCAGCGAAGTAGATGTAATTGGTCTCTGCATGGAAGTCCAGAGCACGAGGGTTGACCAGATTTTCTATGGGGATCATGTATTCATCTGCTACTTTGGCATTCAGGTCCATTCCCCGTATGATTCCTGGGCGTCCCTTACCGTAAAACAGAAATAACTCATTCTTTGGTCCTGCAAAAGAAAGATTACAAACATAAACAACCAATGCTGCCTAATCTTCTTTACACTGCATAATGCCACTGTTTAATTAACTGGCACAATTACTGGATTTTTTTTTTATACACTATCAAAAATTAAACTCTCAAATATGCTAAACTCAAGGCTAGCTACTTACATTACCCTAATTAAAACACAAATTACTTCTGTGATTAAGTTATTTCTAATTAATCATTCTTTTGTCTGTAACAGTCTATGTTGCAAAAACATGACAGATCATAGGATAACTTTGTAGCCAGCGTGAAATAGGCATTTATAATATTGTAGGTGTTTAATTTTACAATTCATTAAGAACTATTGAGTCTATTGAAGACATTGACTATGGCATTCATTAAATCTGACAATACTGTAAACTTCGGCAAATTCAAAATGACCACTCAAAATCCTTCATCTGAAGACTGTCAGAAACAAAGCAAAGATTACAGGAACTTTCTCCCATGTGGTACAGTACTAAGAATTGACACAAATTATTTATTCTTCCAAGATGAGGTATAAAACACAACTGTCACTCATATTATTTCATATTTTGCAGCAGATTTTGTAACTTGCAACTTGGCAACATTAATTTCAAAACAAGTCCAGAATATTGGAAATCCTCTCTTGTACTGGAGACATTGTTAGTTCTTTAGATACTCCCCTTCATATTATGAATATGCTGTAAATCTCTGTTATAAGTGTAAGATAAAAGAAAATGTGGCAACACTTTCTAAGGAATGTTTTGGAATTTTTGGATGGATTTGTTAACCATATCAGTTTGGCTTACATTTATAAGCAGTGACTATATTTAATTACATTGAAAGGAGGAGAGAAATAATGCATTACTTGTTTGAGTACTTCATTACATGCTTATTACTCATGGCCAATGTCCAAAAGCACAAGAGCTTCCCTTTAACTCCCATATATGTATCAAAACATATTGGCATCTAAATGCCTTGAAGTAGTTATCTTCATTCTTATTATCATTATTATTACTACTAGTATTATGCATGTGTTCAGTTCAAAGTGTTTAGCTGAAGTCCTAGAAAGGTCTTATGCTGCTCACATTGACTACTCCCTCAAATACTAACACAGGCAAAACCTAACCTTGCATTTCTTACTTACACAGCAGGACTCCTCAAGGGTAGGAAGGGTGGGTAGAAATTAATAGTGACTGACACGATGTGTTACAGTACTCAAGTATTATGCAAGCACATGCTATATTCAGAGAGTAAAAATCATTAAATAAAAATTAGGAGGATTTTTTTTTTACTTTAATGATACCTCACGTTTAGTTGACCTCCTTCCATAGACTTAATCTATGCTAGTCAAATGGTATAAAAAGGTGTACGTGAGAAAACCAGCAGCAGGTACACATTGCAAGCAAATTTTACCTAATAACATCTCATGCTTCTTCTATTGTTATTCATGATGTTAATTAATACTCATAACTCTGCTGTAAAATATTAGCTGCTGGCAAAGTGTTTGATATTAACAACATACTTTTGCATGACTTGCCATCACTTCCCAAAATGAAGCCAGTCCTGCAACGACAAGTCCGTGTTTTGTAGCTGCTGCTGAGCAGACAGATGTGTGAACATCCCCCTGGCAATCCATATGGGTCTTCTTCACATGCATGGCTTCTGACTACAACAAATGAAAAACAGCATGCTTGAAATCCTTTAAACAAGATAATTATATGCACCGACATGTTGAGACTTTAGACAGAAGAAGAATGAATGAGAGTAATATATCAAAAAGAAGGCTTTTTTAAAATGTATTTAAATGATGCCCTAGAAAGGCATTAGTGGGTTGAAGAGCCCAGCTGTAGCCAAAATAACCAGATGAGACACCCTTGGAAAAATACCAGCCTTTTGGGTAGATATATTCACTTGCTGTTTACATTATTCTGTGAGTAGCCATTAAAAGGTTGCTACAGAAGAAATCATTATAAGCCAGACAGAAGATATCCACAAAAGTGAGTAGCTACATAAACAGGGTCAGTGACAGTCACGTAACAAGGCCAGAGTCTGGGCGAAGCTGAGGTGTCTGAACAGACCAAACTTAACCAATATATTTTTGCTGTGGCTTCCAATGGACAGTAAATCCTTGCCAACATCACTTTATGCGGTAACCTATAAAAATGACCAATTTATTGCTGTATTGTGTGTTCTCAATCACAGATATTATACAATGCCTAGTCCCAAAGCTCTTTTTCATCAAGTCCCTTCTCCTCAGAGACACAGACTCATAACAGGAGTGATACAGTTCTGTGCCTTAGACTCAGAGCTCTCGGAGCCTGTGACTAGTGATTGTGAGCCTATATTCTGATCAGGAAAAGGCAAACATCCTCTGTTATCTTCTGTTGCACTGGGTATTGCCATTAATAACAAGGAAAAGAGACACAGAAGTATAAATAGAATAAGAGGATGCACACGCTGCTCTCTGACTTACAAGGCATAAAAACCAGGGATAGAAGGGAACAGTCTCTCATGGCTACCACCAGTAGAATACCATCAATTTAGAACTCCCAATTGCAGGCCCAAAGAGGAAAATGGCAACCATAAGAAGAAAAAGACCAGCACGTTGTTGTAGCTGGACTAGGCCCAGGGGGCAGCTGTGATGCCTCTGGATGGCCAAACTGCTACTGCCTTACTCTGGTTCTAGGTACCCTCCCTTCTACTCTGTCCTGCCTTGCCTTGATGCAAGTATTAGATCATTCAAAAGTCATAAAGCCCAAGGGTTCTAGAACACATTCTTGTCCCTCCTTCACTCGTGGATCTCCTCCTGGACCCCAGTAGCCCAAACCTGGTCCTCCACTAGATAGGCCCTCCTGGCCCACACATACTACAAGGCACCTATTGTCTTATGGACTATTCACAGCCTATGACCTCCCCTACAGCCATGCTCATGCCTCTCAGGTGTTACGCATTATTATTCAAGTGGGACACTTGTCCCCAAAGCCACCAGGCTGCCTCAGGCCTTTACTCCCTTGTTGGGGCATTATCCTTCGCAGCTTCTGCCCCTCTACTGTGGCTGATCCCTTAGCCAAGAGCCACTGTCCTGCACCTAGCTTCTGGACTCCAGCCATATGTTATCCATCTCTGTGCCCTTGGTCTTTGGCTCTCACTCTGGGCCCTGAATTCACTCTACTGAGCTGCTTGGCCCCTGGTCTTTAGCTCTCTAGGCCGATGTCCCTGACTGTGGTTTTCATTCCTTTCAGGCTGTGGGTCCCTGATACTTTCTCTAATCCTCTTGCTATTTGAGCCCCTCCCCTGGCCAGGCTCAAAGCAATCACGTGCTCCTCAGGCATGGCTGGAACCTCCAAACCTCTGCTCTAGACCCAAACCTAAACCAGAGGTATGGACCACAACTCAATAATAAAGTCCTATGGCTGAAATAGGAAAATATCTCTACACTGGGTCCCAACAAAGGCCCCAGCTCCCTAGCCATACATAACAAAACTTCTCCTTTCTGGGTTGTATCCTCAGCTCTCTGGCTGAACCACCATGCCCCCCACCTCATACTGGGTCCTATTTCCCTGTAGGCTGTGGGCATCTTGTTTGTTCAGGGCCTCTCAAGTAAGCCAGGAAGTCTCTTGCAACCTCCATGTTCAGAAGCTCTTTCCCTTTTAGCCTGCAGGACCTGACTGCCCCGCCTGCTCTCAAGCACTGGCTTTATCTACCTTCTAAGCCCTTCCCTATCCAGTCATGTGGCCTTGCAGCTCCCCACAAGTATTTCCTTCTTGTGGCTGATAGTTTGCTGGCTTTCTCAGCTAGTGCTTAGCTCAGCAGCCTGCAGCTTGCCACCTGGCTGTCTGCTAGCAGCCAATCCCCTATTAGCCAGCTGGTCTCCTGGCTGCCATTGCTCCTACAGCCAGTCTATTCTAGGCAGTAGTCTCTAAACTAACTATCGGTGTTCCCTGCTTTTTTTTATGTAGTTCCCTTCCTCAGCTGCAGGGACTCCTGGCTACCTGCGTTCTCACAGCTAGCCTTTATTTAGCTGCCCTGGGACCCAACTGCAGCATTTTCTCCCCTCAAAGTGACAGGAGCCCTAGGCCTCTGATCACAGTTGTCTTCTGAATCACATATGGCCAACAGAAGTTTGTAACTCAAAGTATTGTGACTATGAGACCAATATCTGGTATAGTTATGGTGACAGATATGAAATCTAGGATGCTCCCTGCCTACCCTTTCCTTGCTCCCCTTTCCCCTTCCGCTGCTGCAGGGAATCAATGGCCTATTAATGAACCAGTGTTCTTTACTTCACAGATATTAAACAATCGCCAGTGAAGTAACAGTTTGTGTTAATTGTAGGGCTGCCTACTTCACAGCCCCTGCCACTCTCTCTCCATGCCCTGTGCCCAAAATGCTCATTTTAATTTTCACTGGCTGCCTGGAACTGGCTTCTGAAATCCAGGACTGCCCTGGGCAATCCAGGACAGATGGTTACCCTATGTATAGTGGTGCTGAAGAAGGGCTTCCAAAGAATAGCATCCATTGTTACCTAATAGTGCCAAAATAACTGTGGAATGATAATGCCCCATTGATAATAACTGAGACCACTTAATTTGGGCATGAAAAAAATTAAATACATTGGCCAGTTGATGGGGTCCCTTTATAAATTAATGGTATATTCCCAAAACAGGATCCAGAAGTTACATTACATAATTAAATAATAATTAAATAATTGACCAAAAGAGATTATACCTGGTCATATGTGCATGACTGCCATTTTACCACTTTCCCCCCACTACTGTTAATAAAGGTATTGGTCATGTGAGTGTTGCTAGATGAGTCTTGATGGACTCTCTTTTGCAAGAGATCAGCCTATGTTGAACTGTTATACATAATGAAACAAAAGGAAAACAAGGATGCATGTGAACTTAAATGGTGATTGGGAGGGGTATAATCCTAAGTCTCTGAACACTGAATGATATTATAGAATCATAGAAAATTAGGGTTGGAAGGGACTTCAGGAGGTCATGTAGCTCAAGGCAAGACCAGGTCAGGGCGGCTAGGATCTGGAACCAACTTCCAAGAGAGGTGGTCCTGGCTCCTACCCTGGGGGTTTTTAAGAGGAGGTTGGATGAACATCTTGCTGGGGTTTTTTGACCCCAGTATTGTTTCCTGCCATGGCGGGGGATCGGACTAGATGATCTACTCAGGTCCCTTCCAACCCTAGAAACTATGAAACTATCCCCAACTAGATCATCCTAGCCAAGGCTTTGTCTAGCCAGTTTTTAAAACCATCCAAGGACAGAGATTCTACCTTCTCTCTAGCCAAACTGTTCCAGTGCTTTATTACCTTCTTAGTGAGAAAGTGTTTCCAAATATCTAACCTAAACTACCTGGCTGCAGCTTGAGACAATTGCTCCTTCTTCTGCCATCTACCACCACTGAGAACAGTCTAGCTCCATCCTTTCCGTAACTACCCTTCTTGTAGTTGAAGGCTGCTATTAAATCCTCTCTCATTCTTCTCTTCTCCATACTAAATAGGCCCTCAGTGACGCCTCAAAAGTCATGTGCCCCAGTCTCCTAACCATTTTTGTTTCCCTCCACTGGACTCTTCTGTAGTGGAGACTCCAAAACTAGAAATAGTACTCCAAATGTGGCCTCAGCAATGCTGAAAATAGGGAAAGAGTCACTTCCCTTGATCTGCTGGCAACTCTCCTACTAATGCACCTCAGTATGTTGTCAGCCTTCTTCACAAAAAGGGCACACTGCTGGCTCATAATCATCTTATTATCCACTGTAACCCCCAAGTCCTTTTCTGCAGAGCTGCTGCTTAGCCAGCTGGTCCCCGGCTTCTGTTGGTGCATGGGATTGTTCTGTCCTAAGTGTAGGACTTTGCACTTCTCTGTATTGAATCTAATGGCCCAATCTTCTCTCTCTGAATCCAGTCTTCCAATTTCTGAATCCTAGCCCTATCCTCCAGTGTATCTACTACTCCCTCCATCTTGGTGTCATTTGCAGATTTGCTGAGGGTGCAATCCATCTTAACTTCCAGATCACTGATGAAAATACTGAACAAAACCAGCCCCAGTATCAAACCTCTGGAACACTGCACTTTATACTGGTTGTGAACTAGATATCGAGTCACTGACTACCACCCTCTAAGCCCAACAATCCAAATAATTTTCTATCCACATTGCAGTCCGTTCATCCAACCCATGCTTCCTTAGCTTGCTTGCAAGAATGCTGTGGGGAATTGTATCCAGCCTTGTTGAAGTTAAGGTATATCATGTCCACTGCTCTCTCCATATCTGCAGAGCCAGTCATCTCATCATAGAAGGCAATCAGGTTGGTCAGGCATGACTTATGCTTGGTGAATCCATGCTGACTGTTCCTAATCACCTTCTTCTTCTCAAATGTGCTTAGAAATGGATTCCTTGAGGACTTGTTCCACAATTTTTTGAGGGACTGAGGTGAGGCTAACCAATCTGTAGTTCCCTGGATCTTTCTTCTTCCCTTTCTTAAAAATAGACACTATATTTGCCCCTTTCCAATCATCTGGGACTTTTCGCATTCACCATGAGTTTCCAAAAATGATAGCCAGACTCTGCAAATACATCAGCCGACTCCCTCAGCACCCTCAGTTCATCATGTATGGCCCCTACACAGCCAGCTTTCCTAATAGTCCCTAATCTATTCTTTTGCTACTGTTGGCTGCTTACCTCCTCCCCAAACTGTGCTGCCAGGTGCAGTAGTCTGGGAGCTGACCTTGCCTGTGAAGACTGAAGTGAAAAAGGCATTGTGTACTTCAGTCTTTTCTGCATCACCTATCACTAGCCTGCCTCTCACATTTAGTAAATGACCAACACTTTCCTTGATCTTCCTCTTGTTGCTGACATACTTGTAGGAACCTTTCATGTTACCTTTCACATCCCTTGATAGCTGCAATTCCAAGTATGCTTTGGCATTCCTGATTTCCTCCCTGCTTGCCCAGGCAATATTCTTATACTCCTTCCTAATAATTTGTCTAGGTCTCCACTTCCATAAGCTCACTGAAGATTTCCTTGCTAAGCCAAACTGTTCTTCTGCCATACTTGATAATCTTCCTGTGCATTAGGACAGTTCATTCCTCAGTAAGGTTTCTTTAAAATACAACCAGCTCTCCTAGACTCCTTTCCCCCTCACACTGATCTGTCAGGAGATCCTGCCCATCAATTCCCTGAACCTTCATAAGTAGATGTAATTTGCCAGATTTGAAACTGGGCTAAGAAGTGGGCTGTGGTTTTTGTGAATGCCACTTCTGAAAGGGAATTATCTTGAAAGCTATAAAGTGAGCTCACACTTTGTAGCATATAGCTATGAATAGAGCAGAAGGAAAAGGTGAACTTAGTACATTGTCTGGGATAAAAGAGAGAAATCAGAGTACTGGCAGGGGTGTTGGACAAAAGCATAAAAAATAAATGAGTATCCTGGGAAAGATATCCAGTTAATGGACCCCATTAAACATGTAAAAAGACCTGCCCAAAATTTGTCAGAGAAAATATGCATGTTGTAGATGACCTCAAAATCAAATTCAGCATATCAGATTTAGGATTTGAAACCTTCCAACTCACTCAGGAAAACTGGAATATCGGGTGTATAAATACCCATGGATGAATAATGGGCCTTTGGAATTAAATTTAGCTTTCTGTTTTGCAGGGGCCAATTCTGGGTATGAGAACAGATATTATTATATCACCCTTCAAATGCGGGTCACCCCCTGTTCAATGCTGGCATATGTGATCCTCTCCCCTCGCCACCATAGGGAAATAGTTTTAATTACACTGATGGGACTGATCAGACTCATCTACTGGATGACTGTCAAAAAACTCTTGATGAATGGCTGTGTCATCTGGAAATATCCAGCTATCAAACCTACTTGTCTAAGCTTAATGTGAAAATGAAACTTTAGTCAATGTTTCTTTAAATTCTCTCACTATGCACCATTTTGTTTTTGGAGCAATTATGGTAAATTAATTGTTAATAATAAAACCTGATTTGTACAAATCAAATCTGCATGTTGTATATATGGATTTCAAAAGTGTCAGTTAAGGAAAGTATGGAATTGTTGGCACACCTCTTAACATAGTACATTATAAAGATGGCTATGCCTAGTGTAAGTCCTGTGAATTTTTGGAGAATTTTGAAATGTTAAAGAAATCTATATAGCACCAAGTAATAGACTTTTAGGTCTAACATCTTAAGGCCCAAGTTACTTTAGTCAGAATAAAACATGAGTATGTGAGTATATACATGAATCAGTATTAAACTATTGTCCAACAACTAATAGCTATAGTGAAAAAATGTCCTTATATAGTCACCAACAGCCAGTGGAAATACTAAATTTGATTTTACATTCAATAGTGATTATAACCTTTGTTCCAATTATTTTGGCCATTGTGTTAATACTTGCTATAGCTTATGTCCAATAATTAATCTGTAAGCTGCAATGGTTGATGTCAAAGACTGAATTTCACAGGTGGGACTTCAAAGAAAAAGCAGTGCTAAGGGATGACTGGTTCTGACACAGGCATGACCTAACTTCCCTGGCTCTTTGGTTGATTAGACAGTTAGCCAAGAGGCTGGGAATTAAATAGAGATGAGAGATTGGGAGTACACTGTACCTGACAGAACTTTTCATAGCACCAGGATGAGGTCCCCTCAGAAAGGTGGCAAATAGAAAATTACCAGCATGTTGGTAAGAGACATTTTCTCACTGTTTAAGAAGGTAGGATTAGATGTTCTATACCATTAAAATGCTACTAAAGTTAATGTTGCTCAACTAAAAACCAGGATGAACATGACAGAGCAGCTGTGACTAGTTACATAACCAGGGCCAGTGCCAGGGTGAAGGTGAGGTGAACTGGTACATCCTTGCTGGACCTCTTAAGGGTGGCAAGTTTCTTGCTATGCTTGTTGTACTCTATAGCCTATTACCTGATCAATATTGCATTTTTTCAGCAAAAGTTGTTGTTTAATATCTGCTTCAAGAAATCATTTCGGCCAAGTCCCCTCCTGGGGTCAGCCAGCCAGCCTGGGACTGCTTCTCCCTAGCTCAACATGCTGTGGAAAGGTTGCTACAGTGAGGGGCTAGCCGGCAGGCAAGCCCCATACTGTAGTGCCCTCACGCTCCAGCCAGCCCTGGTCACCATCTACACGTGAATTTTGGTGCACATAACTACTGCTCTGTAGGACAGTACTTGTCCTACAGTGGAGTTAATTAATTTACTGTGCCCTAATATGGGCACAGGTGTAGATGGTGACACTTTACTGCACAGCTAATTAGTCAGCTCCACAGTAAAGCACATTCATATACATACCCTGTAGGTAGAATGGATTAATATTGGCTTTGTATGGTTTAATTTCGCCCTGTGATGCAACTCTGTGACTGCTGATCATCATAATTTAGCTAAAAGTCTATTTTGTTCTTTTGTCCCCCAAACTTTTGAGATTTTCCCCTTCCCTGTGAATAAAATATTGTACAAGAGCAACATTCCAAACGTGCATCAAAACTTTAACCCAACCGAGACTGCATATACAACCACATCTTTAAAAAGCAAACAAAACCATTTAGAACAAAATAACTGGCATAGTGTAACAAAAGGCATCGGCATATATAGCATAATCATAACGGAGGTAACAACAATGCATTGTAATCATATCTATTGTGTACTCAACCTCTTGGAACCTCAAATATATACAAAAAGGTCAGCCTATACCAGTAGGTTTCTTTGCAGCGTTCTTCATGAGCTGAAATCTACAGATCGAGGTCCTTAAGTATAGGGTGAAAATCAGTTCCTTCAATAATATACATCAAGTCCAAGCTTGATGCAGCTTTAGAGGTTATTTTTTTGACATAACACTGTCTATATAATAAAGTTCATTTTGTTCACACAGCTCATGCATCACTGTTCCTGTAAGAAAAGCTGTAGCAATAATTCTAGTGTGTATTATTTTGAGTCGTATCAAAAAGCTCTTGTTGGGAAAACTATCATTTTGTACATTTTCCCCTTGCCATGTTTGTACATCCAAACCTCTTACAATTTCTATGGCCTTTTGAGCATACATGATATGTTGTATCAGGTATATAATGAGAATGAGAATGGCAATGGGATTTATTGTGTTCTTCTCTCTCCCACCCCTTTTTGAGGGTTATTTTTTTTTCACATTGAATCAGAACAAAACCAGTTCTGAATTAGAAGGAAAACAAAAATCCTCCCACCCTTCGTCTCCCCTGCCATAAAAGGTTGGTTTCAAATCTCACTTGTTAACTGCCTTCAAGTGGGCAGACAAAGTTTCTTGGGTTCCCTGCAATCCCACATAGATTTGGGGGGGGGGGGGAGGGGCGGGCGCAAAAAATCTTCAGCCCAGTGGGTTCCAAGGCTGCTGCACACAACAGCCTGCAAGCTGGAAAAACTGACAACCAGGGGTCTCCTTGAGTTGGCCAGTTGGTAAACCCTGGGTTTCTCATACCTAAAGACAATATCCCACAGCATCCCAATAAGCCAAGGAAGCTTTGCTCCTCTGCAGCCTATTAGGCTGTAAATCTCAGGGATATGGGAATCCCATGAAGTGTTAACTCTCCTAGCTTAATGGATCCAGAAAGAGTAGGAACCTAGGTTATCAAACAGCCCTCCAGGTGAAATGTCAAGGGATAAAGGGGATTAAGGACATGGGAAAATAGGAAGTGTAGCAAATGATCTGATGGAAACTAGGCAGGTAGCTGCAGCTGCCTGGCATTTATCCAAAGTTTCATCAGAACTGACACATTCCCACAGAATGGTTTGATTCTTTCTAATCAGCATTTTCTGATTGAAAACTATTCTGTTGGAAAATTCTGTAAGCACAACAGAGGGGTTCTACATCAAAATTATTTCCAGCAATACAAAGGACAACTAAAGCCTTGCCTTAAAAGTTTCAATAATGTCAATGTTGTTATACAATGGTTTAATATGGCTTAAGAGAGGTCTACATCATAAAAAAGAATTTTTAGTTTACCTGTTGGTTGTATTTTTTTCTGGTACACACGGATCTCTTTTGCTTTTTCAAGTCTAGTTAATGTCTGAGAATCTGTGCCGTTATATCTGTTTATACGTAGAACGTTGAAGTTATCAGAATTAATTGCATACAAATAATTTTCAAATATTGTTAAACCATAAAGATGCCTTGCCTGAAAAGAGAAAAAAGAAAGGAACTTGATTCAAGTCCAATTGTAATGCCGCACTGTGATATTTGCATACTGAGTTGTGTAACTGAAATAGTTTTTAGAAAAGTCAATAAATATTTGTAAAAAAAAACTGAGCTGAGTCTAAATCACAAATAAATTCCACTTCACTTTAATCAGACATTCAATAGTAAAGCAAGGGCTTCACCAGGATAAATAAAAAAAAAAAAAGAGTATTTAAAATATCCTGTCCCACTTTGAAAAATCTGTATTTTCCAAAGGCCTGGACTATTGCCCTGAGAAACAACCAGATAAGATATGAATATGTAGAGAATCAGAAGAATTCTTCTGCATATTCTGTCTGAAAGAATACTTCTACAACCACTCCTGAAACCTTCCTACCACAACTGAGAAAATAACAGTAACAGAACATGGGACTGGACACCATCCAGAGGAAGTAACCACACAATGGATGACTACATCAACTACTTTAGGCATAAAGCTAACAATGACATTCTCAAAAAAGCCAGGACTATAACAACCTTTCTCTGTTAGAGAGAAAGCCATGCAGCCCCTAAGATCCAACAACAAAACAGTAATCAATTAATCGACAAAGGTAGAGCTATAGTCATCCTCAACCAACAAAACTACATTGATGATGCCAACAGAGAAGTCTTTGACATCAAATACTATAAAGAACTTGGGAAGAATCCTACACCAGTATGCACTCTGGAAAGTATTATCATATCATTCTTATACCAACTTCAAGGAAAAATTCTTCCACTACTGTCTAAGTCTGCTACCCCAACAGATTTCTATATGCTCCCAAAGATTAATAAACATGGTAACTTTATTCTAACTTTATCCTGTTGGTCCAATAAAAGATATCACCCTCAAATCCTTCTCTCTCTCAAAAATATTTATCATTCTAAGTTCATTTCTTCTCTGAGAGTTCCAGCTTATCCTGTTTAGTCTGTATCTGTCTCTTAGATGGCAAATTCCCCAGTGTGAGAACTACATTTGTACATCTTGCACACAACACTAGCGCTTGTATAACATAATAAAGTGCTAAAGGAGAGAATAGTAAAAGGTTATTTTCATTTTACAGAATGATCATATATCTACACATGAAGATGACTCCATTTCTAGTTTATTTGAGAGCTGTTGTAGCCAAAATTGTCCAGGAAAAAAAGAGAAGCAAGTTTTTTTGAGATGGTGGGTGTGTGAGTGAGAAAGAGAGAGAGAGAGAGATCTTTGGTTGGACCAGCTGTATAGTCTCTCCCAACTATTGGTCCAATGAAAGATATCACCAAAAACCCCTTGCTTGTAGTTTATTAAGTCATAGTTTAATTAGATGTGATAAAATTCTGCTGCAAAATGCTTTCTGTTAATATATTCTTAATTTTTAAAATATGTTTAGTTTGGCCATGTTGGCACTTTCTCTGTGTCAGCTTTTGGGGAACAATTATGCAATAGAGTTTTACTAGCAGAAATGCTTCAAAATATGAATTCCAAATTTGTATTCATAGTATTCACACCAGATGTGTGTGGGTGCACTCATTCAATCAAGGAACAGAAATTATACTTAGTTAACTAACCAATTTCAATTATCAAACACAGCTTGAATATCAAATATCCAATACTCCAAAGCCTGCTTGTGATCAATCTATTAAGCTATAAAAAATGCAAAACAATTCATTGAATATACTTTAAAAAGTGAACAAACAAAAGAAATATGTTGGTAGATATGTATAAACTGAAACTTTTCTTAATCGTTTTTTCACTAAAAATATTCATTGAACTATTTTATATTGAATCACAAACACTTGTGTAAGCTCTTAGGTTGTGCATCTAAAATCCTATTTCTCAAAATGATTCCCGCTGAATTAATCTTGGCCTCCGTATTCAGACGTTACTTAGTCAAAGCTCTAATTTAAGTCAATGGGAGCTTTTTTCTGAAGAAAATGCAACAAAATTTAATCAAATAATAACAAAGAAGAAGAAAATAACAAAGAAAACAATGATGCACCTGTGATACTATGCCCTAAAGAGAAGAGTGACTTCTGGTACAATGTCAACCTTTTACTAGGAAAATATCTTTGTAAATGTTTAATACTGAAAGAGAAACCCTAGAGAGAGAGAGAGAAAGTTCTACTCTGCTAAATGATCTCTCTTTCCCCCTCCTATCCCACTCAGTTGTCAATATTTTAAAGTTTGATTATTCATTTATGTCCAATGTGGGCTACTATTCTTACTTAGCTCGAATAATATGACTACTTTTATGATGCATTTTATGATTTTTTTTTTTTTTTACTCATTCTTGTGGGTGTTATTTTAGCTGTTTGTGCTGCTTCCTTAGTATCATGCATATAAAAAGTAGGTCCATAAAGGCCAAAGAGATTATAAGCAATACAATATCACCTCACCTCAGTTTTGTTTACCAAATCAGGCTCTAAATATTTAAAAATAATGCCAGTGAAAATGCCTGTTTGTATCTGATAAACAGGAATCTCTAGAGGAGTTCAAAATTAAAACAACTCCTTCTCCCAGTATTTATCAAATGCATTTTGTAACCTTAAATGTATTTTCAAATTCCCGTTAATCTGGTAATATAATTTCCTTTTTTCTTCTTAAGACTCACAGGAATGCTAACAGTTTCACAGAACTCACTTCAAATTCAACTTTGTCATAAGCAGAGACAACACCCAATGAAGTAATCAAATTTAAAATTTGGCCTTTGAGTGGACCAAGGTAATTAACAGCCTGTTCCTTCTTCATGCGCCTTTAATAAACCACAGTATTGTTCTAACTCTTGGGCACCTCCCTCTCCCACCCTCCCACCCCGCATTTAGTTTTTAGTCTCTTAATTCTTGCGTAGTATGAACATCTGGACCTCCTTTTAGAACTATTGTCTAACATCTGAGCTTCACGGGTAATAGGAAGAGAGAAAATAGGCCAAAATGGAGTTGTTATTGCTTTAATTTACTTTCTTAGATCAATCCTGTACAGTGTGTGTCAGTTATTTCCATGATCTGCAACCTGACTTCTCAGAATCAGAAAATATCAGCACCAAAACATAAAGGATCAGAATGTACAACATCCTCCTTTCTAATGCAATTGGCAAATGGGTATAGTAAATCCATTTTTCTGGGGAAAAAAATGAAAAATCTGGTATCCTCTTCTTAGTCAGGCTACTCAGGTTGCTCTTTTCTCTTCCCTACATGACATGCCATACATGCCTATTTTACAAATCAAAGTTAAATTATCCTGCTGCCCTTAAAATGGACTTCATATTAATTTCAAGGCCTAGTAGCAGCTTGGTTACCTTTACTGCAATAATTTATATCAGGAAGACACATTTATTCTCAGTATCTACTCTGTGTACATTAGAGTTATCTTAAACCAAGATAAAACTAGATGTCTACGAGAGATCAGGAAATTGCATCTCAAGCCCCTGAAGATGCCACAGGGACTACTTGACCTGGTTACTATCCCACCAGGTCTCCAGCTTGCTCTCTAAGCTGCCATAGAGACTTTCCTCTCCTCAGTCACAACCAGAGTAGCAGCGACAGATTCAGCCTTAGTATATCCATCACTGTCTTCAGCTGATGCCCAGTGCATTTATTCAATCCCAAGCTTTAAGGATATAGACCCAAAACTCAAATCAACATAAAGACTGTTATTCCCTCGAGTGTGAATATGGCATGAACCTGTGTGAATCTAAGCTGACCTGCAGAAGGGAACTCATTTCACCAGTTGTCCCTTCCTTCTCTGACATTATCAGGCTGCATGCCCACTACCCTCTTCCTCTCCTTCGTAAGGTGGTAATACTACCTTATCTCCCCTCTTAATTCTCTCTTCACAATATCCTTGATGATCTATATCCTCTCTTCACTGGGTCCATTAGCTGAATACGATATCTTACTGCTGAAGTTATCACCTACCTATTTCCTTTTGTGCTCTCTTCCACACCCATGGTTCTGTTATATTTTCTGTGCCTCCTGAGAGGCACTGCATGAATATAGACCACAAACTGCTAAAAGGACTAATTGGCACATAATGTATGTGGCTAAGCACATTATCACCTCTCTTGAACCAAAATAAATCCATACTACTATAAATTGATATATCGATATTGATACCATTGCTTTTTATTGTATTAGCTGAATCTTCCATTCAATACTTACTTGTCGTCCTCGAATTATTGTATGCCTGTTTCTTCCATGATAGTCAACAACTTCTACATAATCCAGATATGAGTCTACCCAGTACAGATATTTATTGATCAGGTCCAATGCGAGAGCAGTTGGCTGCTCGATTTTAGATTCTACTATCCTTGTCCTGTTCATCCCATCCATGTCACATCTCTCAACTTTGGCAACATTCCCATAGTCCGTAAAGAAAAGTTTTCTGTTGAAAGAAAAGAAAATGTGCTTTAAGTGCGTGTGCATACTGTGAATCTCCCCAGTGGGGCATGCTGTAAAATACGTTTTCATTCTAATTCATTTCAGTGGTTACATCTGTTAGTAACCCATAACCATTACCACATAATATCAGTCATAAACACAGAAATCTGCTAATGAATATTGTAAGGCATGAGGGAGCAGGTTAACTAAAGATGATGAAATATTCCAAAAAATCCTTGATTATGCTGGGTTTTGGTTCAGCTTTTCTAGGTGTTATTTTTTATTTTACTGTATAAAAAAAATGTGCCTTCGGGGAATCATTGCTGCTGATAACCCCTGAAATTCTTATGCTGTTAAATGCATTAGGTAAAAGGAAATATGTCTTGTGTTTGTATTTATCCATCTTTGTATTTTCTCCTATATAGAGAGGTTGCATTCGAATTTTGTTTACATAGATATTAAGATTGTTACAAAGAGTAGAGAGTAGCAAACTTGTGAAATCAAAAAACCCACACAGTATATACATTGATAAATACTCTTAGACACCACTAAAAAACACATTTTACAATAGATGGTAATTTACTTTATAGTTCATTTTTATTTAATTTTGAGGAAAGGACAAGAAAGGATCATTTAGCCCTGAAGAAGTTCCAGTTTGTTTATCTTTCCATGGACTTAATGAATCATTTTGTGGAAGACTAATAGGAATCTATCAAAGCCTTAAACTTACCAGCAAAATGTCTAAGCCTGATATTTGATTAGCATTCACTCTGTTTAGTAAATACAAATCAATTACAATTAACCTGACAATATTTTAACAAGATTACTTTCTCATAAGACCAAATTACATTTGTAAAGAAAAGACCATGTTGCCATGACTTTAACATGATCTCAAGAATAATCCAATTTCTAGTGACTGAATATTATTAATATTACCTTGAGAATCAAAGATTTGATTTTCCAAATTTAGTGAATTATCCATTAGTTCCAAGCATTAATGGAGCAACAGTATATAAAGCCTGGGATACCTTTGTGCTAAATTATAATTTAAAAATTTAATTAGCTGTAGTTATTGTAACCTCTATTGAGAATTTAAAACTCTGGTAATGTTGGAAAGAAAGCACAGTTGCTAAGTAGCCAATTGAGACATATACAGTACTGCATTATTAATATCTCCCAATAAATGGGAACGAGTTTTCAGTGTAGGTCAGAGGATCTGACAACCAAATAGTTTTCTTTTTTAATTAAAAAAAAGTACAGTAGGATCATGCTGTTTTAATTGTCCAAAGTGTAGACAAAGTCCAGGCCATTTTGTTAAAATGAACAAATTTCCTTTTTCTATTTTTTTTTTAAATAAGGTCACCAGTGAGTCCAGTGTAAAACGTAATGGCTTGGTATGTCAAAATAACTGCACATTATGAATGACAATATGTGAAGTAAAGTCTTTCAAAGAAAAAAATAAAATTAACAGAGAAATCAAATCATAATCAGTATTATAAATCAGAAAAACAGCATATTAAAAACATATTTATTACAGATATGTGATTTCAATTCATATCACTTTTTAAGGGCAAATTAAGGCTATTTTAAATACTACTTTGCCTCACTCAAGTGTTTGCAAAACTGTTAATGTAAAACATGGGGGGGGTCCCCAAATTCAGTGGCATTTGTGGGGTGACAATTAGGAAAGGGGAAGAGCTCTTTAGGCTAAGAAGCAACACTGGCACCAAATCAAATGACTATGGATAAATTTAGATTGGATTATTCTAGCTCTAGGGTGAGAGAAGATTTGCAATGCTTTTTTAAGCAAGGAGGTTTGGGCGAAGAGTGTGAATCACTCTAATTTTAGACCTGATATGTTAAAGAATAGGATAGCCTGGCTCAACAAGGAATTCTGGCTCAGCAACCAGCCTCTGTGATATGGAGTCATGTTTGCAGTCCCCATGCTGAGGTACAAAGGTAGCTCTGGTTGTATAGAAGGTGATTGGTAATTCTGTGCCTCATGGATTTTGCTGTTTACCAGTTTGGGCCAGAAAGGTTTCTTGCCCTATCTCTGTCCGCTGACTGCTACTGACTTCTTTTTTTTTTTTGGTGTTTATGATTTCCCTCCTGCCCTTCTCTTAGGCACTGGCATGCGCATGCTGGCTAAGGCTGGCGCTGGGTACTGTTTAGGGGTGCACTGACATATCCGCTGGTACTTAGAAAACCCAAATGTTTCTGGCTGAAGAATCTTACTCAGAGTCACATTAATGAGCAAGTCTGAGGTCAGCAAAGATTTCTTTCCACTATGGCATATTGGTACAGGCAGTAAAGGTCTTTCCCTTTTCCAATAGTATGGAGAATGGTCTTTTTCCTGGGATCTTATGAGCATCTGCTAACCAACTGCTTCCCTGTTATTAAAGTGGTAAGGTACAGGCAGTGTCCTCATCTCTCTTGCACTGACCTATGGCATGTCATAAGATTGTCTTGGGTTTTTTTCATTGTTCATTGTGTATTGCTTATGGTAGCTGTGGTTAAGGCTCTGGAATGGCAATTTTTCAGGAGTTAGATTAGCAACTGTAAAAGCAGGATACTAGACTTGATGATGAAGGAAGCCTCTAACCAGCCCTATGTACTTACGTTTCTTATGATACAATCTTAAGCCTAAAACAAGGAAATATTACACAGGTGGACAAACTGGAAGTTTTTCAGGGACTTTTGGCCTGCAATCACTGCTTGGGCTCAAGCTCTGGCTTGAGCCAGCAAAAGGTCGCTGGCCCCTGCTCTAAGTAAACAACAGTGCCTTATTTGGGGGACCTGGCACACACAGTAGGCAATACACTTCACAGGAGCACTTCCAGGCCTGGCACAGAGGTAGTACAGACGTGCCATTAGTGTATTTGGGACACACACACAGAGCAATCTTACATATAAAGGATGACTTCGAGGAGCTAATGGTTTTTTTCTACCCTAATACTCAACTACTCATATCAAAGCTTAACTTAACACAACGAAAATATTTCCTTTTAAGAGTTATGCCAACAATAAAGTTTATGGAATCAGAAGTTAGCTGCCTAGGCTATGAACAGTAGACACTTTAGAACAAGGACTTGTCTTTCTAGTAGTGTTTGTTTAGTTCCTAGCACAAGGCCATTTTGGTGCTAGGAATTGGGGCTCCTAAATGCTACCACAGTACAAATAAATAAATAA
The DNA here is from genome assembly GCF_001723895.1 of Crocodylus porosus. Lineage (NCBI taxonomy): Eukaryota > Metazoa > Chordata > Crocodylia > Crocodylidae > Crocodylus > Crocodylus porosus. The sequence goes on from NW_017728949.1 coordinate 71,707,229, forward strand.
TCATGAAAAAGAATGTAATAATTTGTTTTCTCCCACAACAATTTTGCCACTCTAGTACCACCAGTAATGGAAACTTGTCTGTGTCAATAAACTGAGCACAAAGATGATGAAGCAGACAACTAGAAAATTAGGAGCAACAGGCATTGACAAATTGCCACTTTTACCTCTACATTGCTGGTCATACAAATTCATGCTTCAAAAAAAAGCTCTAGCTCTGAATCAGCAACATGTACAAACTAACAAATAGTTGAGAACAGTACTGTTTTATGGGGGAGTAAATAACTGCGATGAAATGCACATAAAGCCAGTGACCGCAAGCATAAATTGCACCCTGTCATCCCAGGCAGTGGGGGGCAGACCCCTGACTTCTGTCCAGTCACATGGCTCCACACTTTCAGCACTTTCAGCCAGCCCCTCTGCCACCAGCTGCCACCACCCGGAGCCTGGGGCTGGGCCCCCGAGCCTACTGACAGCCCAGGCCTGCTCCACCCTGGCTCAAAGTGCTGCTGTCCAAAGTTTATATTAGATGCTGTGCCCAGGAGCAGTGTGGTCTGGAGTTTAGAATGTCACATTAATTGCACATGTAGGTGCACCGAATGACTTCAGAGCCACTATTCATGTATTTCACCTTAGACATTCACTTAAATACTTTCCTGAATTAGAACTTGTATTTGTAAGAAGTTATGCATGGTAAGTCTTTAAACCTGTTTGCTTGGATAATAAAACAACAGTCAATAAAACTGTCAATAAAACTGATTTGCATCAAACATGACGTTTTCACGTTTCTGGATTTTTTTCCTAAGCATGTTCTTGATACAAAAAGACTGTAGTAAGGGATTTGATATCAGTATAGTTTTCCTTCTTATAGTATTTTTTTTCCTACTGGAAATCAACAGTACACCAACTTAATATAGTACAATTCATGATTATAGGCAAAAACCAGACCAAGACGGCAGTTTTCCACTATTTTAGGGACTGATTAATAATTACTGAGAATTAAAATTAAGAAAATGAAAGATTTAACAATATAATGCTAAAACACAATTGTTAATCTAAAAAAATAAATGAGGCTTTCTCGGACAAGATGTAAATCAGATATCCCTTATAATGTAACTCATATACAATTACTATGTACTCTCTTGTACTTTAAGCCTCAAGCCTGTTGAAGGATGTTTTTTAGTAATACATTTTCACCTTTTAGATTAATCTTATACTCAAGAATGGCACTGGATTGACAGTCCTGATTTTCAAAATTCTTTATCAATTTATAGAACACTTAAAGCATGAATAGTAGCAATACACATTTCCTCACACACAGCCCAATCAATACACCTTGGTCAATCCATAATGTTATTAAGTCCAAGGGTAACAGGATTACTCACTGCAATGTTTAGCTCCCAGGCTTAGCTGACCAATCACATTGCTAATTAAAACCATCTTCAGCTGCATCTTTAGTATAAAATTGCATTTGATTATTTAGGCAAATGAATTTTTTAAAAAAAACAGACTTGTTGAACATCTCATATAGGTCTCCACATTTTGACATTAACATGGTATCAAAATACACAACCATGATATTTGGCGCAGGGATAATGCAGGTCCAGGACCACAGAATCTAAATGGATACCTTATGCCATCAAGTCTCCTCCAGTGTTATCATACTGTAACAGGGGACCTTCTCGGGGCTGGTCCGCCATTGGCCCGCCCACCTGTTCCTGGGCTAACCGCCTGCCTCACTCTTCTGCCATGCCTTGTTGTTCTATAATTGGTTCTAATTAGGTGGGAGGCTGCCCATTCTTGCCCAATACCAGGGGGTGCTCTCTGTGGCTACGATCCTCCCGTACACCACAGCCCAAGCCTTGCAGATGACATCCAGGTGACACAATGCTCCCGACCTACAGATGGACCGAACTTAGCCCTCAATGTCAGGCCTCATACACACACACATTCACACTGCCCTCGTCTCACTAGGGCCCTTCACGCTCCACTCCCTCTTATAGGGTCTCTTTCATGCATCAACAACTTATAACAGCTTGCTCCCTCTCAGAGTGGGCCCCTTTGGCCATAGGCTTTACCTAGCGCACACCTTGGGTGGCAGACGTACCATCTTTTGGGCCTCTCCCATGACCTTCACCAAGGTAACGACCAGCCAATTACCCAACTGGGGCCAAGCTTGCCCTGGCCCCTCCAAGGGCAACTCTACACAAACTCACACACATACCGGGCTCCAAGCCCTCTTTTGTTTCCCCCTCACTGGGGCTCCACATCCACCTCCTCACTAGGGCTCCACATCTTCTACCCCCTCACTGGGGCCATGGGGCTTCCCTCCCTGGTGGGGGCTCAGGTGGTCGTAGCCATTCCTGGCCGCAACTGCTACCCACACTGCTGTGGGGGCTAGGGGTTATTGAAGTGCTCCAACCTGCCTTCCACCAGGGTAGTGACTGGTTTGGTATTTTCCTGGAGACTCCCATGTCACTGGAAACCCCACCAGGCCACCCATACCCAGCTGGGTGCAGTTTTAGGTCATGCCCAAGACCAAGAGCCTCCTGCTCCTAACCTGCAAGATATTCCATTCCACAGTTCAGCCAGTTGATGTTTCTGCCTGCCTGCCAGCAGCAAACTGCTCTGTTTATATAGGAGGCCATGGTTCCGAAATGGCCGCCGCAATCAAGCATCTCCTGGTTGCTTGACTCAGCCCTTACAGTGGCAGGCCTTTAAAGCTGGCAGGCACCAACTGTTGGTGGCAGTTCTTTCCTGCCACACATATGATCAAAAGAATCAGAAGGTCCACCCAAGTCTAGTGATGTATTGAGTTTGCACAGTTAAGGTACACCAGTGTCTGTGGCCAGAGGCAGACAAGGGAGTGATAAGGCTAGCATCACATCTGCCCACTTTTGACTACCCAACATAGATAACCAGATACCTAATTATAGCTGTATTGAGTCCTGAACTGCATTATTCACTCTCTCAAGTTTTTGCATACCTATGGCTCCATCTACTGCATGGTATAAGTAGACAATCTCTCTGAACTGTAAGATTCTTTGGCAAGAACTGCTAATTCTATGCCATGTTCAAGTCTTGCATCTTCATGAAATGTTCTCCAGTTGCATCTACCTATGTCCCCTAAAAATGCAAAACTATGGCTCATATTTGGATATATTAATAAACTTTGTCATTTTTTTCCCCAGAAACCATTATATCCAATGTTTTAATGTACTCCAGATGGCCCAGGAAAATCAGCCTCTCCAGTTACAACATGGCCCTAATCAGGGTCTCTAACTTGCCAAGCATAGTGGGGAAAGGAGAAGTTTATAAGCAACCTGAATGTCAGGCCTCAGCTGCTGTGCTGTTCTCCAGGCAGCCCAGCTGGTTAACCTAAACTTGTGGTTCTCATTGCTCTTTTGAGCAGTTGGCTCTCAAACCTCTAGCTGCCTCTGTCCACACAGCAGAAGAAGCATGCACTCCCATGGAATAAATAAAGCCTTCCTTGTAGGGAAAGCTACAGAGCAAGACGCTGATGCACAAAAGTCCCAAGAAAACAAATGCACAAACAGTTGCTATATCTTTGGCTGTAGTGAAATGTTGACTACATGGCAAAAATGCTAAATCTTATAATATCTTTAAACCCCCCCCCCCAAATTCTACATTCACAAAATTCTAATATTCAGGAGTCCTGTTTCAGATAAACAGGACAAGTCACACACCCCTCAAAGTTATTGTTTCAAGCTCTTTGCAGACTTAGAAAAATAATTTTAATATAACAGCATATTCTTTTTCAGCTGAAGCTCTCTGTATCAGTCAAGAATCAAAAGTTAAGTTAGTGGAACTGAAAGCCAAGATTGTGGAGAATACATAAGGTGAAATTCAGGGCAAGGGACCAATACAGTATATAGGACCATATAAATACTTTAATATCTGCTGTCCCCCAAACACCTTCCCTTTCCTCTGTGTCCCCTGTAATCGTAGGGACAGAAAGCAGTATAGCACCTCCTGCGTGGAGGTCAGCGAGAGAAGAAACAAGTCTTACAAATGCACCGTCATTTAAAAAATAAGGCCTACTTGCCAGAAGGAATGAAATACCTGTACAGGGAGAAAGAAGAGGGGTTTCTACAGGAAATACAGTAACTGTGTAACAACCCCCCACCCAACTCACCAGCCCACAGCATGGACACATGGCCGAGCCAGCACCATGCCAGCCAAAAGTTCACTTCTGATTGGCCTGGAGTCCCTGAGTGATGGGCCAAAAATGCACTGGAGACAGGAGCAAGGGGGAATGGTACCCGAGAGATCAGAAGTGGCCCTGGCTAGTCTCAGCCCCAGCAGAGCCCTGAACACTCTCGCTGCTGCAGGGGAAACCAAGAAGACACAGGTTGCACATTCCATGGGGCTGGCTGTGCCCCAAGCAGGAGCTGAGGAGTTGGCTGCATCCCACCCAGGGAAGACTTGGGGAGAAGCTGAGAGCACAGTGCCCACCTGGAGTGATGGGGAGCCGCCACCAACAAGTCCCATGGCAGGACGCACAGATCCAGGTCCAACCTGCAGCACACCAGGGGCTGAGCACTCGCCTGAGGACAGTTCCTTGAAAACCCGAGTTCAACAGTTCCAGCTACAGACGCCCAGGGGCCATCCACAGCGGGTAACCAGGGAAGGGCTCTCCAAAGCAGTATTTGAACCGCAAAGGCCCACTGGTGATGCCCATGGACCGGGGATTCACCAACAGGAAGGGAGCACCAACAGGGAGTGAGTACAGGCTTCATGGGGGTGCAAAGGTAACCACCCCAAGGCGAAGCCATACCTGGCCTGTCACCAACACAGGAAGGATCTTCTGGAGAGGGTGCCTTCATGAGGGACCCAAGAGGCCCAATCAGGAAAGTGAGGGGGCATAGGGCCTGAAGTAACTCAAACCCCCAAAAGGAGGAAGCAGCTCAGGACAGTGAGACACCGGTGCCCTGCCTGGCCACCAAGCTAAGGCATTTTTCCTTCATTTGATCAATTTACTTCACATTTTTTTATAGCCCTGTATTAGCACGAGCAAGGTGAGTGGACCCCTAACGATACCAGCCACAGCCTAACACCATGGGATGCCTCACATGGCAATTGCCTCTGATGTTACAACAACAGTAATTATCACCTAAGTGGAATGGGGTAGGGAGTCGGGGAGGAGGAGCACCACAGAAAATGAATTACTACCATCACATCTGACCCACAGGGAACTTCCAGGAGCTTGCAGAGTCATCTCGGAGCATCAAACCCTGGGTCAGGTGCGATGTCACCAGGTGCAAAGGGCACTCCTGTGACACTGGGGCAGCAGCACCAGGTGTGAGCCTGTCACAACCTGGAACACAGGACCCCTGAGCTCTCCAACCATTACCGTAAACTAACAACTATTATTATCTTTACTAGCAACAACAATTAGCTTTGGTCTGTTCTCTTGCAGCTAGAGAATGATTTGGTGCTAAGTGAAAAGTAGCAAAAAGCTTGACTGCAGGCAGTGCTTTCTCCTCAGGAAAGGGGGATACAGAAGCTACCCAGTAGAACGTAGCTCATGAAGTGCATGGAGCTTATCTTTCAACTACCAGTTCTTTCCCAACAACACAATATTCAAAGAAACCAAGCGCCTTTACAGACATTCAGAATAGACTAACCTACTTGCAGCCTGGAAATCATTTATTGGTTTAGAAAGTTTTCCCATCAAAGTAACACAGATGGCTGCCTCAGGAGCAGATAAAGTAAGTAGCCATGAATTTGTGGACCGATAAGAACAAATCTGGTTCACTGCTATACTGGTTACAAACTGTCACTTTCTGTATTCAGCTCTTCTGAATGAGCGAAACACTGCAGGAAAATGACTCTTCTACTAGTTACTGATTTCTTTCTTTTCTGGTTACTTGAAATTACCTGTGTTTTAGATGTGCTCTAATGAGAAAAAATAAACATTGGTTCCTTATCTACAATAGGAATTGATCTCGATATCCTTTTGAACAACCACTAGGTTGTTTAAAAACAATCTCTTGTTTTCTTACTCCATCAATTTCATTATTATTACTTCGTTATATTGTCTTATAAGCTTTGCTAAACCTGAATGGAAACCAGCAGTACTTCATCTTAGTTCCATCTCCTATGAGAGAGCTAACAGCAACATTTTGCATATGTGCAACTGAAACTGAAGCATACTCTCTCAATCTACGCTATTTATAAATACATAAGACAAATAATTATGACAATTAGCAGAGATGAACTTGGATGTGAATGGAATGAAGGGACCAAAGGGAAGAGATAATAATTTAATTTGCTTAGTTTGTTTTTGAGGATAATGAAAGATGAGAGACTAAGAACAGTGAGTCTTCAAAAGGCTTAGAAAAAGTTCTGATAAACACAAAAACATTTCAACCTGTTCCCTAGTAGAAATAATACCCTGAAAAGAAGTTGGAAGCACAACAGGCAGTTCAAGGACTGTAAAATGGTCCAAGTCCAATGTCCTCATGGCCTATTTGTCTATGAACTCAGGCCTTGGAATCTAAAATTACAGAACCTAGGACTCCATTTCCAGAGTTGAAGGCAATGCATTCCAAAGGGAAGCTAAATAGAAATTGTGGAGAAAAAGAACAGAAAAATTGTAAATAAATATGCATAGTAACAATAGGCAGGCTCCTCAGCAACAGCAAATAGACAATCTGCATTGTCTCAAGTCCACAGCATTGTTGTTCAGGCAACTTCAGCAATCAGGGCATCCAAGTTACTTCAAGAAACAGAAGGCTGGCAGCAGAGCTAGCAACAGTAGAAAGCTCACTTGCTGTTTCTCACTTCAGTGGTTCTGCCAGTTCCAAAGAAATATAACGTACATGAAAATGAGGAAGGAATTATGTGCGACTGCTAAGAATAAATCCAGCAAGACTACTTGGTATTTGTGAAAAATGGAGTAATTCTACACATAATATGCCACATACTATAATTAAATGCATTACCTAGAAAAAAGTGCTTATTCTGACCATTTACCTCTTTGGAAAAAAACAAGTGAAGAAAAATTAGTATTTTTCTACTGATCTACACACCTTAATAAGGCATGCTCCCCCTCTACAAGCTATGGTTAATGTGTGAGAATCAAAACATGACAACAAAGGTTAAAAAAATACCATACTTCAAAGTAGATATATTGAGAAGTACTCCATGAAACAACTTTTATGAAAATGTTATCGTCCTGTGTGGCACCAGACTGTGCAGTATTGGTGGGTACTGGACAGTTATTTAGTACTTGCTAAAACAAGTAATAAATGACTATGCAGTACCAACTGTGCAGTAGGGCACATGTGTAGATTCATCGACTATTTATTAAACTATATAGTGTATCTAAATGCATATTAGAAAACGAAATATCTATTATTTGCATTTATGGATGTTTATCTGAATATGTGTATATGGAAGCTGCGTAGAACAAATTCTGAACTTCTGCAACAACTATTAATATCTATTGGACTCATAACTTCTTAGTACTCTTAGGGCCCCCCTACACATGCAGGTAATGGCATGATGAGATTAATGCAGGATCCACACAATTGTGCCTCTTGCCATGCCACATGCATGTGGCAAAAGGCTTGATTGTGGGATTGCACATTAAATCTCATCACATCATATTCTTGGCACAGGGGAGCCAGCAACAAGCAAGCTCCCATGCCCTGCAGATGCATGAAGTCCCCAGGGCTGGGAGATCACAGCAGGTCTGGTCTGCCAGCCTTGGAGAGAGTGGGGGATGAGAAACCTCTGCTGCTTGGAGATTGCAGCAAGCCACGATCCCTCACAAACACACCTGGGTCTGGGAGATCACAACTGCACCCCTGGTTGCTGAGACCCGGCTGGATGCCAACACCAAGAGGCCCGCTGTTGAGATCCAGCATCTGCTGCCAGGACCCAGAGTTGGCAGAGTTGGGGTGAGTGGCTGGGCTTTCCCAGCCTCTGAGGCTATGCTGTGAATGAATGCAGGCATTTGTTAGGCTGAGTTAACCTATTTTAGATGAGGTTAACCCAGGCCACCCTCCTCAGGTGAACTAACTTTAGACCAGGCATGCCATTTTTAGGGTGATTTAAGCCCTGAGAAAGCTTGAGTGCCAGGTCAGTTTGATAAACCTAATCTTGGTTAAGTTGATCTAAATGTAATAATTGAACATAACTTTAGTTATGTGAATATCTCAATTAAAATTACAAATGTGAGCTTATTTGATAAAATCTGTAAACCAGATTTCCAGCAGCAAAATATATCTTTTCCAAATTTAAATTTCACTTTTGTTACTATGCTTAAATATGGGAATGAGGAAAAAAAGAACCCAAACTGCAACTCTATACAAAGCTATAAAATGTTTTGAGTATTTTCATCGCACTATTGAAATATCAAAATTCTATCTTTTGAAAAGGAGTATGCTACACTTGCATTATTCCATAATGCCATACAAAAAATGTATCAAATGTGTATTTAATATGCATCCTTCACTGGTACTTCTTATCCAGTATTGATATGCCAATCACTTGCTGGTACATAGCAACATTATATGATAGCAGGCAGTATAATTAACTTTGTCTTCATGTGAAATCCTCACATGGTTTTGTTTCTCTTACAAGTTATATTTCCTTATCACTCTAGAAAGTAGATATACACTGAACCAGCCACTGCCATATTCTCTGCTCTGCACTCGTATGCATTTCTGATTGCATATGTATATACTGTACTAAAAATGTATTGGCAAAAAAACAAATAAACCCAACAACAAGGAAAACTCAGTTTGTAGCCTTTGCTGGAGGCTAAATACTCAAAATGATTTTGTCTTATACAAACATAAAAAGTGCCAGTCTCTTTCTCTCGCTATCTCTTATTTTAATAACTAAATCTATTTTTTCTCATCTGCAGTAAAGAGATTTAAGCAATGTGACATAATCCTGGAAAACTCCATGCTTTAGCAGTTATCAAATTTATTCTCGCTTAATCTGTTTCTCTGTCTAAATATGATGCAATATTCTTTAATTTAGGGAGTGTAATTAGCTTGAGCAATTTGGTGCAGTAATGCTGCATTTTTAATGCATCTCTCCGACTAAATAAAGTCTATTTTTTTAGTTTCCAAAACTTGATCTTAAATATAATTTTTGGAGGATGCTCCTGGATCTAATCAATTTTTGTAGGTGTACTGTTAATTAAATACCAATGATATTCATTTGTGTACAGCCTAAATTTGACACTGAATTCCAGTTCACATGAGACTATATCTATGCAGACCTATTTACCTACATTTAAGAGTTGGCATCTTGTTTACCATTGTAATTATTTAACAGCATAGCAAGAACAGGCCAATCAACATCTAGGTCTCATTATGGTGGCTTCTATTTATACGTATAGTAAGAAAAGATAGTCCATGGCTCTTCACTGTTAGCATATTAGGCAATAACTTATTATGCAAATTTTACCAATAATTTCAAAGGGAGTAGCGGTTACTACTCAATTTGAGCAATGCAAGGTTAGAATCTGATACAAAACATTTCAATTTATTAAAGTCTGACACGTGCATATGTTAGGCATCTAATAACTTGCTAAAAAAAGTATATAAAAATGAAATATTTCCTCAGAATAAAATTGAAGACTGAGACTGCCCTTTCCCTTAAGGTCAATAAACTCAGTTTTTGACAGAGTAGGAGATAATGCGAAGTCCTGACTTGAAGAATTCAGGACAAATTGGCCTATTAACTGGAGCACCCTAACTGATCGTGAGTGTAGTGACTATACAGTAAATGAAAAGAGGTCTCTCATATGTCCTTCACCCAACTTGCACCAAGTTTTATAGACCACATTTAACAAACCACTTGAGTTGCACCTGGAAGCAAATAGGAAGTAAAAGAACCTGATGATAAATTGATGTAATATGTACTCTCAAGCCAACATTATTATGAACATTGAAAGATGCATGATGTTCTAGTCAAAGTCTGTGGGCATCCTGTAATGAGTACTCCTACACAGAACATACTACAAGTATCCATTAGGAAGATAAAAATGGCAACAATACTTGGGGTCAGCCTTGAGAATGATAATCAAACACCTAGTCACAAAGTTAAATCAGATCAAAGAATAGCACCTTATAGGGATAACTTGGTAATTTTTTTTCCCCATAGTGGTATTTTCCAGGTATTGCCATTGTGGAAGCACATAGTTAGCACTGAATTTATATTTTTTCAAATCACATACAATTGGATGAAATAATAAATAATCTCTTGATACATGAAAAGTCAAAAGTTTTTACTCAAGTCTGAAACATGAATTATCAAAAGCATCAAAGCTGAAAATTAAATAACATCCCTTAGGTTTTTATTTTCCAATTAAGGTCAGATTTATTTTTAGTGAAGATGAATAACCTGGCATATTTAAAATGTTGCCTTCTTAGTAATGATATGCTAGGAAACTACATTTAAATGTTACCTGAAAGGGGGTAGAGTCTAACAACTTACACTGGATATGTTGCATATCTAATCCCAGAACAGTCTCATATATGTGATGAAAATGTGTAGAACTGCAAATTCAACTGGTATATTTCACAACTCCTACTGATAACTGAAGCAGGGATATGGGGTGTACCTGCTCTTTTAAGAGAGCAAGCAGCCCGAGGCCACTTGCAGGTGGCGCAGGGAACAATGAGATACTCACTTGACCAGAAGCGGGCTCAGGCTGGAGCTATATAAGCCCAGAGCCTGAAACAGTCAGGCAGTCTCCCACAGCCATGAAGTGAGGAGCTCTGCAGACCAGCAGCTGGGCTCCTGAAGGGACTTGGATTTATCTGAACAAATCTGCATGCATGAGAACAGAGGGCAAGCTCCCTGGGCATTGAAAGAAGGGTCTGTACAGGCAAGTATGCTTTGGTTTATACATTAAACCAAACCCTAGAGAGCTTGAGGTGTCTACCAGAAGGGCTGTGTGTGGACCCGGGGTCCAAGGGCTCAAGGAGCCCAGGGCTAACAAGCTAGTGTCTCCCTGGGAGCTATGGGGTGAAGTGCTCCTGGCAGCAGGGCTCCGGATGCGACTGCAGTGCTGCATATAAAGAGCCCCAGTGAGGCTCTGGGAGCTCACAGGGAGCCCAGGCTGGGAGGTATGCCAGCACAAAAGGTAGGAAAAAGTTTTCCCTCTGAAAGGGGCAGAAGGCTGCTTCCCCTTCATGTTTATGCTATAACTCACGGGCTTAGTGTTTGTGTTGTAGTTATATTGGTGGTTTGGGTTGGGACTATAGGGGCATCATACAGTGGTCCCAGTAGTGCCCAAGGGACACGTGATTGCTTTGAGACCTGCTAGAGTCTCATGGGCTCAGGCTCAAATGACTGTTGAGCCCAGAGTGGGCAGAGTGAGGCCACAGAACCAGACGGGAGCCTGGGGCCTGGCACCCAAGAGGAGCAAACCAGAACTAGTGCCTCAAAGTCAGGCCTGATACAGTGGGCCCAGGCTAGAAGGCCTAGCCAGAGTAAAGGAGCAGAGGCTAAAGAGGCTGAAGCCCCACAGAAGAAAACATCATTATGGTAAGACCTGCAAGGCTTAGGGCATGGTGTAAGGGAGGATTGGCGTGCAATAAGCCCTTAAGGATACAGGTCTCCAGCAGAGGTCCCATCAGGTTTAGAGGGCCTACTAGCCTGAAGGAGCTGGACTGTGACTGTAGGGACCCAGCAGGGTCACAGTGGGGATCAATTCAGGCTCACCCAGAGTCTACGGGCAGCCTCCCTTTTATAACTTTCAAGAAGTCAAATGGTGTGGCGAGTGAGCGAACAAGGGAGGGCTATGTTGGAACCTGAGCCAGGCAGAGGCTGCAGAGCTGCCACGGGATGTCACAGCTACCCCCAAGGCCACGGGCCTCGCTACAATAACATGGTGTAATCCCTATATCATAATGAATATCACAGAATTATGGGCTAATAATAATATGATACAAAGTACAAAAAAAAGAGGAGGTTTCTGTAGTCTCCGATCCCCAGTTTATATATGACAAAATGGATCACAAGAAAAATATGCCTGTCTGTGAAAAAAGGAATTGTGTCCATTGCATTACTACATTAATGACAAAGGTAAATGAACCAAATTATCATGCACAAATTAATATAATATAAAAGGGTGCAGTAGCAAACTTCAGTAAAAATGCCATTATTCTACACCTGACCTAAGAAGCTTATAAGCAGTTTCTCCTGCCATTTTTTCCCTTTGTCTAACACAATTTGGGGGAGGGGAGGCAAGAAAAACCAAAAAATATCCCTCCAACTGAAAGCATTCTTACAGAAGCCAAATGATCCTGTTTACATCTAGAGAGCTGTAAGGCTTCAGTAGTCAGACTGACAGTGCTTGTTAGCGAGCTGTAATACAATACAAACTAATGTTTCTACATTTTTCAAGTGACTATTAAATTTAAACAAATTTCATTTTTAATTGATTTAGTGCACATGAAAAGTACAAGCATGATAGTCAAATATTAAAGACTTATTTTTGGCTATAGAACAGGGACACCTCACATTCACAGATTTTAACCTAAAAGAAACAATATCTATGGAATAAGGGAGAGCTTTACACATCCAGGGTATAGAACAAGGGTGGGAAATTATTTCAGATGGAGGGCTGTTTAAGGGGCTTTGGTGAGCTGTTGAGGGCTGCAAGGGCAGCCCCACCCCTCAACTGGTGTCCTGCCCCCTGCTCACCATCTTGGGACTGGAAGTCCCACCCCCTAACTCCTGACCTTTGCCACCAGAAGTCCCATCCCTTGCCCCCAGAAATGCTCCTTTTGGAAAGAGGTTTTGCCATCTTGGAAACAGAAAAAAAACCCAACAAAAGATATACTAAAATCAAATATCCACAATAACATATTTTAATTTTATTTTAAAAACATAGTTTTGCCTTAATTTATCAGTGTTTGTATGGTGTGTATAGAGGTGATTGCATAATAGCTCAAAATAAAGTCTTACTCTATACTGAGGGGCTATGGAGAAGTGTGGGGGTATGGGTGGGTTGGTATCGGGTTTGTGTGGAGGTGTGGATGTGGGGTGTATGGGAGCACATGGGACCATGTGTAGATGTCGATGGGTGGATATGGGGGGTTTGTGGGTATTTGTGGGTGGGTACAGGGTTTGTGGGAGGATGAGTGTTTGAAGGGAGAAGGTGGCTGGGGCTGTTTGTGTGGGTGCGTATGTGGTGGGGTGTGTGAGTGTAGCAGTAAGTGGGGCTTCCTCCAGAAGCATGTGAGCATGTGTATGATGGAGGGGAAGCTTGTGAGCACATGTGGGGGAAGGTGTGGGTGGGTATAGTGTTTGTGGCATGTGTGTTTGTGTGTAGGGGAGGTTGTGGTTGTGTGCCCATGTGTGCCCACCTGAGCCACCCACCCCCACCTTGCAACAGCCCAGTGCCCATGAGCCCTGCAGTGCCTCCCAGCCACCACCAACAGTGTGCAGCCCCAGCCTGCCCTGCATCTGCTCTGTCCTGCCCAGGCAGGACTCATCCTGCTGCCTTTAGGCACACAGTGGGGCTGAGGCAGCTCTGCAGTGGGACTGCCTTTCTAGGCAGCTCTGGTGGCACCACTCCATCTGGCTGCTGCCACCAGTGGCCCAGCCCTGTGGTACTGGCAGGAACCTGCACATGCAGCCGTGACCAAGCACACTCCGCACCTGGTCCAGACTCATCCATCGGGGCTGAGCAGCAGTGGCAGCCAGACAGAAACTGTTGCTTGGTGTTGGGGAAAAGCAGCTCCTCTCTCTCACCACTGCCAGTGCTTTCTGGTGCAGCTGACAGAGCCCACAATGTGCCAGGCTTCCCTGGCTCTCCAGTGCCGTCACTGCTGCTTGTGGGCTGCCCAGCAGCTGCTCTGCATTATCACCACTCTGCATCTCGAAGGTGGCCGTGACAGCAGCAGAGATGCCGAGCAGCCTGGTGCAGCGCAGGCTCCACTGTCTGGACTAGGAAGTGCCAGCAGCAGTAAGGGAGGAGCTGCTTGTCCCTGTACTGAGCAACAATTTCTACCCATCTGCTGCTGCAGCTCAGCCTGGTTGGATGAGTCTGGAGCAGGCACAGGGTGCACCAGGTCAAGGCTGTGTGCACAGGTCCCCAACAGGACCACAAGGCTGGGGCCAGTGGCAGTAGCAGTCAGAAGAAGCTGTCGCTCTCTGAGCTGCCTAAAAAGGTAGTTCCACTGTGGAGACACCCCAAGTCCACTGCGTGTCAGGGGCGGCAAGATATGCCATGGCCGGATGGTACCTAAGGCAGGTAGAACCAAGCCTCCCACCCCCTCCACCCCCAGGCTGTATTTTGCCCAGCCTGGTACAGAGGGTGGAGATTTTACACATCCAGTTCCAAGTCAGTCTGATGAGGTTTCCAACAAAGATGTCAAATAAGGAACAGGTATGCAAACACTCTAAGAATCAGACTGAGAACACCAACTCTTTTTATTTACCTAAGGACATAAATATATTGCAAGAAGTTGCATCCTAATGAGATATTTGGGTACTAAACACTTTTTTGGAATAGCTTACTGAAAATTCTGTGGCAGTTTCAGTTACATTTTTTAATGGAGGCAAGGACTGCATTGTTTATATTTTCAAGGTTTTCCACACTACCACAATGTCCAGAAATGTTTATTTTCCACCCACAGTGACAATTTAGATCCTTGAGCACAAGCAATGCATAGCTTCAAGAAAAATGCTGTGACTGAAGATTCATAAAACATGAAGCTCTACATGTAAGCCACCAAAAAAAAAGAAAAAAAAGAAAAAAAAGGCAGGTATCAGAAGCTTCCAGTTGCTATCAATAATAAGGATGAATAAGCTAACCTGAATTCTTTGTTTAAGACTCAAGCCAACACTTGTGAATATTTAGAATGGCTAACTATATTCATATACCTCATGCTATCCTATCAGGGTTTACATGATAGCCAGTGGACACTGGCTGTAGAGAGTAAGGAGAAACGGTGCTCCAAGAAGTGCTACCATTTGAATATGATGCAGAACCCAGCAAACATTTAGTATGAGCAGCACCGTACCTAGATACCTGCTGGCCCCACGTGAAGTTTTAGTAATCAAGCCCCCCTTTGCCAGAGATAATGATAATAATAATCAAAAAGTTATCATTTGTGAGCTCCTTTCTGTCCGGGCCCTGGGCAGCCACTTAATTCACCCATGCCTGTGTCCCACCCTGACTATGAGCTGGGCATTAACCCTGATTTCCAGGCCAAATTCCAGCTCAAGTAGTTGTGTTGTGTCTAGTAGGGTTGTGTGAAGCTTCGGGTGATGATTTGATTTGGAGGCGATTCGGCCTGATTCGGTGGCTGAATCTCCGAGTCCAAATCAAATCAGTGGACCAATTTAAAGGTCCAAATTGATTCAAAGCTCTCCAAAATTCTGGCAAAGATTTGGAGTGCTTTGATGATTCGGGCAGTCCCTGGTGGCTGCAGCTCCAGCCACTCCAAGCTGGTAAGTACTGGGGGGGGAGGCAGGGGACTGAGGGGGGATGCTTCCCAACCCCCCTGCCTCCGCTCGCCCCAGCTCCATACTTTAAAAAAAGCCCCGGTGCTCACTGGGTGCTGCTGGGCAGAAGGCAATTCCCAGCGGCCCCACACTGCATGTGGGGGGCTCTGCATTTGCTCCCTTGACTGCCCCCCCCCCCCACTCCCTCAGCTAGAGCTCTGGCCTTTTAAGAAAAAAAACAAACTGAGAAAAGCCCCCGGACTCACCACTCCTGATCCAGCCTCAGAGCTTTGGGGACTTGTGAAGAGCCCCACACATGGTGGGGGCCAGCGGGGGGCAGCAGGGATTGCTCCCCACTGGCAGCAGTGGTGAGTCTCTGTGTTTCTTTAGGTTATTTTTTTTCTTAAAAAGCTGGAGCTGGCCCATAGGGGGCACCCATGAGGGAGCTGGGGAAGCAGGTTCATGCAGAGCCCCCCAGTGCAGCATGGGGCAGTGGGGATCACCCCCTCCACATGGCAGCCCCTGCCGAGCTGTGGCTTCCCCCTGCCCCACCAAGTGCTGGGAGAGGGGCGGGGGATGGGCCTGGCCCAGGTGATTGGGAGATTTGGCTGAATTGAATCAAATTACTGTTCCCTGAATTGGCCAAATCCAAATCCAAAGCGAATACTAGCTGCTTCACACACGCCTAGTGTCTAGCTAACTTCCTGCTGCTGTTTCACGTAAAAAAAGTATTTGTCTTCACCTCTTGGCCTAAACTATTGTATAATGCTCTGTGCTCCTTAATGGCCAGCCCCTGTCAACCAGAGATGACTGCGTTACATGATGCAATGTAGGTTAGTTAATATTAATTAGATGCTTTGACAGGTGCCATCACAGTGAAATATATATATACATGTCTGTCACCTTCTTGTGCCTTTTTAGCAGCTGGTACTGGAAACAAAAGCTCACAAAAGGACTATTCTTGCAATATCGGTAGCCTAATAAGATTTTCTTTTCTGAGATACTTTTCTCTCAAAAAACTTAATTCCATTTTTTGACTAAATAAATCCACCTATATCTTGTCACTACTGTTCCCCTCTCTGCTCCTTACAATCACATCAGTGACCTAAGGGCAAAAGGCTGAATATCCAATTATAAATCCCTGGAGCTTTCTAGTCACAGCCTGAAGTCTCTTTTTTCTAATAGCTTTGCTAAAAAAAAATAACGGTCTTAGCAGCACTCTGTTTGCACAATAGAACTGTGTCATTAAACAGTCTTTTCACTGTCTGTTGAATGAATGATAAGATTTCAGTTGGTTGCTATTTTATTAATTTATTATATTTTATTATATTATATTATTATATTATATTATTATTATATTTATTATTATTATTATTTTATTAACTTGTACTCTTGTTTTAGGAAACATTATTAAAGGTCTTGTTCTGAAAGGATTAGCAAAAATAATCTATGACTTGTATTTAGTTTAAAATTTGGATTTTTGGAATGTGAATATTAAAGTGTAACACAACACTGAGGTATCTATATAATCTTGCAGTAGTTAGCATAATATACCTTTAAATGACTACGATTCCACTAATTAGTAATACATCCATTATTGTATCTTCTCCTTTTTCCACAGATTTTTCCCAGGAATCTACTTTTTTGTTGCTGAGGATGGATAACAAAGACAGACTTTGTTATCTTTAATGGAAACTATACAGTAGTGCTGTTTGAAGGCCACTTAATTGCCATCTGAGAAGACTGAGCAATGTAACCATCAAGTAGAGATATGAAGCTAGAACTGGAAACAAATTTTGAGGGTTTTGACATATTTCTATTGCAGTAATAATTAAGGGCCACAGTTGATATAGGTATACTATTGCACTACACACAATGAAATGAATAGTGAGAGACTACAACTGAAATGCAATCTAAATAAAGACAAATAAATGAACATGAAAGCAAAATAAAATCTAAACTATAAGTAAAGTGCATATTATGGATTTGCATACAATATGATACTTGTCACAAACCTGGTCTGTGGGGGACCCCGAGAGCCCTGAGTTTCTTCCTACTGTACTACCTGTTGTCTTGAGTAACACACCAAGCTTGCCTTGGAATAACTTCTTACCCCCTCAAGCCTCAGCTCCACTTCCCTTATACCAGTATACCCCACAGTTACAGAAAGGGAATTCTACCAGCCTTAAGCAGCTTGCCCTTTGGGTTGTGAAAGAAACTTTAGGCCCTTTTCATAGAAAGGACTAGCCTGAAACATCACTCCCCTTAAGCGATTTAGGTTAGACCGATCTATCAAACTTCTGTACCAGATCCCCTCCTCATTCAAGTTAGGTCACAGTCTGCCAGCATCCCACTCACCTTTGTGTACCCCTTTCCTCCCCCCACATGGAGGCCTGCTGGAACTGGACTTGCATGTGGCTGCTCTGAGCTTTCAGCTGCAAACAGGACAGGGGAAGAGAGCATCTATTTCTGTATTTTTCCATCTTTATACAGTTTCCCTAGCTGTTTGGTTGGGGGGGAGGGCTCTGCAAAAAGGAGGATAGGGCCTCTGAGATCCAGTGAATAAGTGAATGGCAGCAGGGGAGGCAGAGCAAGCAAGCAGTGGCTTTGGACTGCTGTGCCCTGTGCACGTGGAGCCATGGCACGGTGGCGTGGAGAGCTGTGCTACATCTGCCACCTCCCGATTCCATTGACATTGTAGCTTTAATTGGTGCTCGGAGGATGGCATGGTTTTGGTGACAAGGAGGAAGGGATACTGTGATGCAATCCTCGTTGCCATGGTGTGCGTGCATACATGCGTGCGCGTGTGTATGCGTACAGCTTGGTCCTGAGCAATCCTCACCCTGATCCACAGCAGATCAAGGCAGAGCAGCTGTCCCCAGCCCCCAGTGTGGCTCCTGGGAGATGCCCACACCCAGCCTGCCCCTGCTGGCACTCAGCAGATGGGGTCTTTTGCTGAATCTTGGCTCCTGGGTGTCCCCAGCCCAGCCTGCATCTGTCACTTGTCCTATGAACTCCCTCCTAGACTCCCTGCCACTGACTTCCTCCATCCCTCACTCAGCTTTGGGTGGTGGAGCTGTCTCCAGCAATCCCCAGAGCCCAAAAGCATCAGCATCTCCTGGACAGCATAGCCCAGGTGAGGCAGAGATGCCCTCTGCTGCCCAGTGGCCCTTGTTTGCTGCTGTCTTAGGCTGTGAAATAACAATTGTAACAGAGCATTAGCTCCCCTGCAGCTGCAGTCAGACCCAAGCCCCACACACGGGGAGCGCCTTCCCCTTCTTCTCCCCCTTCCCCTTCCCTTTCCCCAAAGCCAGAGCTTTCTGCTGCCTGCCTGACCCACCTGTTCCCAACTGCCTTTCCTTTAGGAACCACAGGGGTTTGAGCCAGGGCTAAGTGCAGTCTTATATAGCATTTAGGGTCGAGATTTTTTACTGGATGACTTGGATAGGGATGAACCTGCCTCAGGCAGGGGGTTGGACTAAACGACTTCTTCAGGTTCCTTCCAGCCCTACTTCCCTATGATTTCTGTGGCTGACAAAGCAGCAGAAAGGGGGCTGCTTCCCCAAGCCAAACACTGAGCTGTGCTCAGGAACTTCTGGCAGGCTGGAGAGCCAGCACAACATTTACAATAAAGCACAACACTTAGATGCTTTCCACCTTGGGATTTTGTTATGTTTGTACCTAAAAAGCTGCCAAAGCCATCCCTCCCCCCTGATTTTAATTGCTTATAAGTCACCACAAACCTCCAGAAATTTCTGGTCCTGTTGAGACACCTGGCATTCCTCTGCTTGTGACGGACCATTTCTCTCAGATGCCTTTTTTAATAGAACAATTGATTTTCTGTATTACGGGCAGACAATGACATGGGTGTGTGCTACATACCTCTCTTGTCTTCCAAAGTTACACCATGAAATTACAAAAGTATATTTATATCAAATACTATATTATATAAATGTACGTTAGACATTTATAAAGATGCAGCTGCCCAGAGCCCAGGCTGTCTATGAACAGCTGCTCCAGGCTCCAGAGCCCCGCCATCAGCTCTGTGCTGGGAACCAGGGAGAGACTGGGGTTGCGCTGCCTCAGGCTCCTCCCACTGCCCACTCTGAGGCATGCATGCATGCGCTGGTACAGAGCTGATGCCGGAGCCTGGCACAGCTTTTTGCAGCCTACCTGCTGCACCCAGCCCTGGCTCTGGGTAGCTGCTGCCAACCATAGAGCCTGGGCTGCTGGCAGCAGGGCTTGCAGTTTGCCAGCCACCTGCTGGGACTAGCGCGGGCTCCGTGGTTGGCAGCAGCTACCCAGAGCTGGGGCTGGTGGTGGCATGCTGAGCAAAATGGCCTCGTGTGCCATGCTCGGCACATGTGCCAGGGGTTGCCGACCCCTATGCTATAATATAGGCAAATATGAAAATGACAAAACTAAACCCAGCTTCACACTAGCTACAACTAGAGAATAAATCTAATATGGGAGCATGCGGCACAGTAAACCCCAACGGCGACTTGGTTTTAGGGTGAATCCATGACGATACTATCTTTTTTTATATATATATTCTGGAGTAGAATTTCTTAGGCAGGGATCAGTTGAATAGAAAGACAAAAGGAAAGGAGAGGTGACATTCAGGAATGGGAGGTACAGAGGAAAAGGGAGAGGAAAAGGATAGATTTCTATGCTTTAATGGATGGAAGAATTATGTAGGCAGTTGTTGAAACATCTTTGCCAGTAAAGAATCATTGCCTGCATTCTCTAGACACAGCAAAAACCCCATGAAGCATCAGAGCTGGTTTGTAGAATTCGCTCAAGTCCTGTGCCAGCCAACTTCCACTTCCAGAGTAAAGGGAAAAAACCGGCACATCAGAGGTTTGTATCTCAGAGCAGCACTCTTTCACAGAACTGCTTCTGAGCTATCTTCTAAATGAGCTGAGCAATTCCAAATCAGAAATCATAGCAATTGTTTGTGGCTCCACTTCCTCCATGCTATCCACAGTTTATCCAGATGAAGTGAAAAATCAACCTTTTCAGGGATCATTTTCTTCTCACAAATACTGTACAGCCATCTAAAGCGTTATCCTTAGATTCATACAATAAATTAGGCAAAAACAATTATCTGATTTTTCAGTGTTCTGAATTACCTAAATGTGGCAACTTGCAATAGGTTAATTAACAAACAAGAATTTTCATAGCAAAATCATTACAAACACTAGTACATATTATAATGCCACATATAGACTGCAATACATATAATTAGGGATCTCCATAAATCATGCCAGAAGTGCCCCCTGCAGTGGCTCTTTTAATGTTTTTCAGCTTGCTGCTTACCCCGTGCCCCTAATCGGCAGATGGGCCCTGCTGGCTGGACTGTTTTCTGCTGATTGCTGAGGAAGCAAAAACCACAGGATATTTAAAACCTCCACCAATCAGGGAGGGGACAGAGCAGCAAAGTAAAAAATATTGAAAAAACCGCTGAAGGGGCCACTGCCAGTGTGATTTATGGAGATTCCTTCATATCACAGGGAAATGAAATACACCCCGGGTGCATCTACACATGCCGTTAAGATGGCACGATGGACTCTGGCATAGTCTGCGCTGGAGTTTATCACGGTGTCTTAATGGCATGTGCATATGCCCAAACTGCTGTTGTCTAGGGTGCCTGTGCAAATGCTGCACCCGGGACCACAGCAGTTTGATCTGGGGCAGAGCAGCCCCAGGCTGGCAGGGCACCCGGGGGCCAGCCCTGGGCACCAGGAGGCAGCCTTGGGTGGCAGAGGGGCTGTCTAGGGCACCAGACTGCCCCAGCATGTGGAGCCCTGTGGCTAGGAGGCAGGCAGGGGTCTGCCCCCAGCTGCCTGGGCTGACCTGACGCAATGTACACACCGGTCGGCATTTACGTGCGTGTTTAGGTCAGGGGTTGGCAAAATATAGCCTGCAGGCTGGATCCAGCCCATGGCGGGTCCCTCAGTCTTGCCTAGCCCCGGTGCCATGCAGCCTGTGGAGCATCCTAGCTCCCCCTGGGCATGCATTGTGGCTGGAGCAGCTCCACAGCTGGACTGCTTTTCCAGTCAGTCCAGCCACCACTGGCCCCAGCCCCGGGGTACTGATGGGGACCTGCGCATGCAGCCCCAATCCTGGCCCGCCCTGTGCCTCCTGCATACTCGGCCCAGCAGAGTGGACCAGATCTGGACCAGCTGGAACCTGTGCATGCCGTCTGAACCCCAGCCAGCCCTGTGCCTGCTCCAGACTCGCCCACCCGCACTGAGCAGCGGTGTCGGCTGGGCACAAGCTGCTGCTCACTGTGAGGGGAAAGCAGCCCTTCCCCTTCGCCTGGCGGTGGAGAGGGAGAGGGGTCGCTTTTCCTCTGCGCCAAGCAGCAGCTTCTGCCTGCCACTGGTTGTGGGGGGAAGAGGGATTGCTGACTGGCCCACTGCAGGTCCCAAAGCTGCCTATGTGGCCTGTGGGCCAAAATAATTGCCTGCCCCTTGCTTAGGCACGGTATGGCAGTAAAAATTAGTTTCCTGCAGTCAAATAGTGTCACACGTGTATACTGTGATGCTTTACACTGCAGCAAATTAATGTACTGCTCAGTTTGTTGCACAAGTACATGCAGCTCCTGTCCTTCGAGAGAAGTTTGAATACAACTGCCATTAAATTTCTGAAAATATGAACAGGCTTTTTCAGCCAGTTAATGGCTATTGTTAGTTAGACAATTACTATTAATGTGAAGTGGCACCATTTTGCAGTTATAGGTAAAGTACACTTTTATGAATACAGCCTGCCCATTACTATGCTCAGAGTTTCTAGTTATGGAAACAGAGTATTAATTTTTGTATGATAAAATGGTTGTTTCCAGCCCATTAGCTCCCTTCCTTTTACAAAACAGTATCTTCAGTTAAAATTGGCTGCTTGACTCTCAGGAGTGAGTATAGCTTGAAGACAAACAAAAAAAATAGATCTGTATTTTAGTGCTGTGCCCGCCCTCAGACAATTACAGATTTAAGGATGCTGACAGTACCCTACTTATATAAAAAGACCCATTTTTAAAAATACCAAACTGAGTTTTTTTTGTCCTACTTAGCTCTGAAATGCTTAGAGTCCATTTAATGAATGGCTAGAAAACCCAAAGTATTTCAATCTCAGGTTGAAATGAGAGTTTGAGGGCAATTAGGCACTGAATTTTCCCTGTGTATCACAGTAACACAAAACACTTGTGCCAAATAACATTCAGTCGATTCAGTGTGAAAGCTCAGTGCCCAAGAGACCCTCCATTTTTCCATTATAATTGCAGTGGGTGATATAATGGCAGCATACTGGGCAGCATACAACACAAAAGAAACCAGCTTAATATCTCTACAGCTGAATTATTTAAAGAATAAACAGGAATTCATGAAGTCCACACATGTAGAAAAAAAGATTTTACATATGCTAGAGAAATACTTACAAAACACCTAACAGCTCAGTAAAAGTTGAAATGTGCATGAATGGACACAAAAAGGAGGAAGGATAAGTCCTGGCCATATGTACTAATGGTCCTTTACAGATACTACAGTTGCTCTTATCAGAAATACTGGTCCCCATAAAAACATATCAGTTCTTATCAGAAATGTGTCAAGATCTGCAGCCACATGTTACAGTGGTATATACTATGGCTGCACATACCCAAATCTGCAAAAAAAGACAAAGCTGATCTTCACTTGAAAAACCAGGGGCAATTCCTGGCAAGTGGAATAAAGCTCAAGTACAAGGGCTTGGGCTGAGGAAACTGTAGAGGAACTGCAGAGCACAGGGACTCAATATTCATCACAACTAGGCCTTCCAATCCTGTCCAACTCCACTCATAGCCAATTGGTAGCTGCTAGGTAGTTTGAGATGTCCTAGTACTCAACATGATGGTTTGGTTCCTAAATTTGTATTGTGTTAGAATATATTGCTCACATCCACAAACACACAGATATTTCCCAATTCATTACTGAAAAATGGGACACGTTACTAGTTCACTCTCTTTCCCAGGTGATATGAATTTTCTCTCATTCTTTATCTTATAAAGGTCATGTTATTTCCAAGTTTTGCAAGCCCATTTAGGATTCATTTTTTTTTAAGGCAGAAAGTTAATAGGAACGTGTGCACGGATGTATATGCATGTAATCTGCCCCCTAGTTTTATTTTAAATGCAAAAGTGTGAGACAAAATGGTGGTACATGTCAAATTATGACAAGTCAAATACAAATTTAGGGACATCTGATAGTAAAAAAATGTAAACTCTGGTCTCCACTACATAACCTTTTACCTTTCTTCAACTATACCTAATGGTCTACAGATATCTTCTCTTTTCCATTAAGATGCTATGTTTTCAAAATTGTCTTTTAAGTCAACCAGTCTTAAATTTATACTACATTTATGATAAAGAATTCAAGGGGAAGCATTTTCTGCAATATTAATTTAAATATTTTTATTATTAATATAAAATAAATTATAGAATGGTTCTCTTGCCTTGGTATTTTATGACCTATACCAGATTAAATGTCAGCAATAGCTGGCATTTGAGAACCTGTCTCATCCATCTCATACAGAAAATGCTACAATAAACATCATTATAAAGGATTATATTAAACTAATTACAAATCTACAATTCATAAGCTTCTGGTATCTGAAGATTCTTCTTTTATATGCAGAACTGAAGAAAGAGAGTGATCATACCTGGATATACAGTCTTTAGATCTCCAAAAGCTTTGATTCTAGTTTTTAAAATTGACAAATTAAAGGTTTTAACCCCAGGCACCATGGGTTTACCGTTAGAAATGTGGAAAGAAAAATGATAGTCCTTTTGTCAAACAGCACTTTCTTTCACATAGCTGCTCATTTTGATTTTCACTCACTTGAAATAAGCCACGGCCTTAAAGATGAAAAGAATCTTAGCTCCTGGATATGGGGACCAAGTTCAGCTGAAATGGTGGCTTGCCTCCCTACATCAGGCTTTTTCCATATTTGTAAGCTCATATCAGCCAATTTTAATATACTAAATTTAAATCAATCTACTTAAACCAGTGGAAATCCTTAATATGGCATAGAATGCAACTAGTTAAAATTATGCTTAAGCCAATTTAACACAAAGTGGTATATGAAAGAAAAATATATATATATACATTTGAAACTAATGAATGTTTCTATGTGTAAGGGAGATTATGCTCAGTCTCAACATCCGTCTTTCTAATTGTGGCCACATGCTACATTTTGCAGGTCAGGGACTTAATTACTTCAGTCTCTGAGATGATCCACTGCTATGCTCTATAGTTCCAAAAGGAAAATCATTATTACAAATATTAGAAAGCATGAAAAATGAATAAATGTTGTGATCCAATACTTCATAATCATATTTTCAACATGACTTTGTTTTATACTCTCTTGAGATATTTTAAATGAACTTCAGTGTTTGAGACTAGGATTCAGAATATCTGGGCAAATACTTTCTACAGGAGGAGCACAGTTCAAGCTGGGGTCACACACGTTTTCCAGTCCTATTCTGCCAGCATATTTAATCTTGTAATAATAGCAGCCTCTATCTGGGTGTGAGGGTGTTTGGCATGTCCATGCAGTCCTTAACCTCCTTACAGAGAATCTCAACAAGAGTGTTAATGAATGTCAACAGTAATTGTATTTGTGATTTGGTACCATCCCACATCTCACTGACAGTATAGGAAAGAAAGCAACAGAAAAGCAAGTTCTGCATTCATGTCTGATGAAAACCAACTGTTATTTCCTCTAAAACACCAATGCACATGAACAATTTGTACTCAAAGATCCTCCAATAAAATGTGGGTGTGTTTCTAAGACTGGGCTCACAAAGAACTTTCAAACTGATGAAAGAGAAAAGTAGAATCCTCGTTGCACAGAATTACAATTTAAAAGGGGGGTGGGTAGAGGAGGGGAGGAGCAGAAACGAAATCCAAAAGACTTTGGTTAAGTCTGAGGGGGAACATTTGTTTTCACTTGTTCCCAGATAAATCAGAAAGCAGAAAAACAAAGCAGGCTTTGAAACCTGGTGACTTTAATTTAAAAAAAATATTTTTAATTTTAAATAATTGTTTTCATCCACAGAATGACTGCTGCTAAGCCTTTGCTCCTCTCAGCAAAACAACTGAGAAAAATGTTAATTGAATACAAGCAATTAAACACTGAGGGATTTCTATTCAGTCCCCCTCTATTGTCAGAATAATCCAACTTTCAAGTCACTGATTGCATTTCCACATGTGTAACAGAGGCATAAAAATGGGTAAAGATGGGACCAAAACTTTGCTGATAGTTTTGTTCCAATTAGAGAATGGCATGTTCAAAAGAAGGTTGTTTCTAAAGTTTGCCACATGCTCAGTTTGTGATATATCAGGGATGAGACAAATAACAGCAAGTTAAAGGGGGTGAGGATTTACTGCCTGTCACCTGACCCCTTGGGACTTCTTTTATCCACCAGTAAACAAAAACTAAACTTCAGTAGCTTACCCCTCTTTCCTCCAGGACTAAATTATTTCCCTCTTGGTATGACAGCAAGAACTGGCACACAGTTACCACAGAGCACCTGACATGCTGTTGACTTGCTACAACTTGTTCATTTGTACATAATTCAATGGAGAAAAGGGTATGTTGATCTTGTTTCCTCAGTAACTTCAAACCCACATATTTGAGAAGATGTAATAGAGGGGGTTTACTTTAACTAAACTTAAGCAAAACATTTAACGTCATGCTTTATAGAAAATTATTGGTCAAACTGGAGAGGAGGGGAATAAATACAACTGTGAAGTTGCTAAGGGAGTGGATCAATGAAAGGCTACAGAAGATTATGCTGAAAGATTAGTAAGATGACTGGAGACCAGTTACCAGTGCTATTTCTTGGGCACCAATCACAGGATCCATCCAGTTTAATTTTTTTATTCGCAACCTGGGTACTGGAACTCGACGTGTCCTGAACTTCACAGGGGATATTGCCAAATGAAGAAAGAACTGGATATATAGGTATGTTTAGATAATCTTGAAGAATGGAGTATTAGAAATGGTATGAATGGTATGAATCAGTATGAAGCAACAACACATAAAACAACAAGAAGAAGCTTGGCGATAATGAACTGAGGTGTCTAGACCTCCGGAGGAAGAGGGAGATCTGGTTGTACTGGTCAGTGTTGGCTACTCAGGGTGCCTGTTCACACCACAGATTTTAATCCTCATTAAATTAAATAGATTTATAAAATCTAAACTTGTTTATTTTGGAGCGCCGCATCTGTGTTTACACGCACTGAGTTTTCAAATTAGTTAACCTCGGTCCTTGGCCAGTGCTTCAGGAAAGCGGGATGGTCCAGGGCTGCCCCCTGGCCCAGGCCTCCACTTCACTCCACCCTGTGCTTGTGCCCTGCCACACAGCTGTGAAAGCAGGGAGCCAGCAAACAAGGAAAAAAGAAAAAGAAAAGAAAAACCCACACAAGAAAAAAAAAGTGGAAGCAATTCGAAAGTGAAAGAAATTCAAAGAGGTGAACTACAAAAAAGTCACAGTGCCATCTGGTGAACAAAGAGGCTCATGGCATGTCTCTGAGTGCCTTGTGTTTGCAGGCAATGAATCCATGGATGCAATGTTTTAATTCCCGGCAAACCAAACTGAACTATGTCCAAGGAATTTTATTTTAATGCACAACAAAGCTTTTTAAAATGTTAGGAAACCCCCTGGTGCAAACAGACATGCAGTTGCAGCACATGAAAGGACAAAAATTGTGGTGTGTATGTGAGCCCACAGTCACCAGTGCATTGCAGCTTTTTAAGTTAATAAAATCTTAGTGTGAATTAGACAGGACACATTCAGTAGAAACAAGGAAATACTAGTACTATGGAATAATGCACTGGCAAAACTCTAGAATAACCAAGTAGAGTTCTGGTAACCAATGCCTGAAAAAGAAAAATGGGACTGTGTATAAAGACGGTCCACTTGGATGGTTAAAGGAAAGGAGATTTTTTTTTCTTGCGAAATATTAAAAGAGCTTGCCATATTTAATGTAACAAAATGAAGATTGATAAGGGATATTTCTTTCTGCAAATGATTATGCAGAATGAGTTAGACAAGCTTGTTAGGTTTAAAAACACCATCAGTACGAGCTCAAATGGCTGAAAAGTAGCTATGAACAAAAAAAGAAATTAGAAAATTTCAATTAGGGAAATAAAGTTTAGTATAGTTTCCCAAGGCAAGTAGTGTAGGAAAATTAAATATATCATTTCAAAAGCTGCACTCTGTAAGTTTATGGAAGAGATGGTGTAATAAGACAGGGAGTGCTAGGTTGAACACTCAGTATGTTAGATATGTGAGAGCGTGCGTCTGCAAGCTCCATATTGGAGTACAGAGGTAACTCTAGCAGTATGGGACCTGTTTGGTAATCTCAAGCTTCAGAGGTTTGCTGACAGACAGTTGAGACTAGAAAGGACTTTTTTTCTTACTCCTGAATGCTACTTTCCCTACCTTTCTCTGAAGATAGGGATATTAAGCACAGCTAAGTATGGAGGGGTTTGACTTGTAGCAAAAAACCTTTTTTGCCTGCCCCCTCCTCAAATGTGCAGCTCCTTCATATGGCAAAAACCCCTTTTGCAATATTTGTCCCCTTTTGGGGATGCTTTCTCTTTAATACCCTTTTTTCCTTCCTCTCTCTTTTTCTTTTATTATATTATTATTATTTTTATATAAGGTGTACTTGTAGAGAAAATAGAGCTTGTAGATGCTTTTAGAAATGTACTTTAAGTTTAAAAGTAAGTTGTACCATGTAACAATATTAGCAAGGACAGGAATCTCTGTATGGAGTGGGTCTCTGAATGAATCATGGTTGATTGTGTAACACAGTAGCAAGTCTGGATAAATAAGTTAGCAAGCGGCAATTAACACCTACAAAACTACAGACCAAGAAAAAGAAAGAATCAATACAGAGCCAGGAACTTCCAGAAACGTCACTGTCAAAGGTAGGAAAGCCCCGGTTTGAACTAATCAATGCTGGAAACAGACGCTTGGGGCTGAAATACCCCATGATCAACCACTTACAGAGCTCTATTCATCATGGCAGTGAATCAATCAAAATTCATCAACAGACTCCTGAGACTGCACATACCTGCAGATGTGACCCCTGGGGCTGACAGCTGCCATCCAGCAGCTACCAGGAAGGATATCACTTGTGGTCAATGACCCTGAGAGAGGGATAAAAGGCAGCAATGAATGACCCCCAATGACACCTTCTTTGACCTGACCAGCACCTTGTCTGTCCAACCAGAAGGACCAGCCAGCGACCCCCTTCTGAAGCAACATCACACTGAAAGAAGCCTTGACTGGCCATCGACAGTGGACTCCAGTGCTTGGGGATAGGTAGATCTTGACACTAGTGCTTAGTGTTCACGGTTAGCTACTGTGAGTGTGTGCGTGTGCATGAATGTGCATGTGTTTGAGGGAATCAGCACCAAGGTTTATGGTCTGACTTTTGCATCCGTCCAATAAACTAGAATTTTATTATGATCCTGTGAGTTGGTCCTTTATAGCCAACAGACTTACTTGTGCCAGTGCTTCTGCACTACTTGGAAAAATTCCATGATTCCTGGCTGGAAGGTCTTTCTCTTCTGCTCAGTGTCAGAGCAATTATCAAATTTAGGATCTGAAAGGGATTTTTCTTTTTGCCTAGACTGGCAAGTACTGAGAAAGGTAATGTTTTCCACTGTAGCATGGGCCAAGTTCTTCTTCCTAGGCTACTCTGAACATGCATTAACCAATTATTTCCTGCCACTGCAGTATCAGGACTTTGTCAGCACCTTCTTGCCCCCTCTTTTTACCTGCAGCATGTTGTAGGGTGTTCTTGCAATTCTGGTTTAGTGCCTTGTGGCTGCAGATGAAGGTTCAAAGTAGCAATTTTAGTTTGAACAGGCAATTTTGAGAAATCTTTGTATAAATGGTTACCTGCGAATGCAGGGGACTGGACTCAGTGGCCCAGGAGACCCACTCAAGTCCTAAAGTCCTGTGTTCCTTATACTCCTACATTCCCATTTTAGTATTTAAAGTAATGTCAGTTGAGTAGTAGCAAGCAAACTAGAGCATGATTAAGGAAAAGTGACATTCTATACATGTGTCTGGTCTATTCAAAGGATATGACTGTTATACCACCGTATGTCTTATGAAAAATGACACAACAGGAAAGAAGATGCTGCTTCTTATTATTAAACATGTATCTAAATAAACACAGAAACCAACTCCCTAAAATCAGTAAGACCTGCAGGTACGTGCTATTTTTGATAAACAGACCTAGAGATGTCTAATGCTAAGCAGAGAAATAATTATCTGCTTCTGAGGCACTGGCTGCTTTTTTTCTGAAAACGAAGAATATAGTCAATCATTGATCAAGCAGAAGGACGTATTCACCCAACTAAATATTTAAAATTGATGCATCTGCTTTCCCAACTAAGCATTCAGCTACTTAGGTTCAAAAAGACCTTTTCACAGTCTATTTGATTCTTGAGCTTAATGTTGTAATACCTCTTGTCTCTCTGTATTCTGGTCAAATTTATTCATAAGCAAGATTAAAGAATCAGTGAAAATTCAAAAAAATATAGCAACAAATTGTATTACTACCTGTGAAAACAATTAATGAGGCAAAGTAAAATACATAATTTCATGTTAAGTACATGACAAACAAAGCATCAAATCTTGTGACAAATGACAATGTGCTTTGGATCAGACCAAGGAAGAGTCTACAGCAAGAACTGAAATATAATTTCTAAATGTGAGAATTGACTACATCCACATGCAGGGGTGTTCACCATGCTTAAGTGTCACACCTCTCTTGAGAAGATTCAATGACTGTTTCAGTGATACCCTTCCTCCAACCTGTCAAGCCACGAAAGCATCTACATAGTTCATTTAGCATATTAGGATGTATATTCTGCTGTGGAAAGTTGCAGAGGTGGATCTATTTGTGGAAGGGCTGGAAATGAAAGTAAATATTTCTAAGGATGCAGGGCAATCCATGACTTGTTCAATATTTCAGTCGTGCTGTGTCATAGCACTGACACTAGACAATCAAGGGCTGAATAATTCAGCCTAATGTGAAGGAAAAATTCAAACCTACAGGATGTAGGCGGTTGTTATATCATTTTGTATTTGGGTTCTTGCCTTTTGCTGTGACTTTATTGCTATATGAGAGCTGTTGCTAGAATAAAGAACTTTCTATATGTCACTAAAGTTCCAAAAAACAACGTAACCCTCTCAGACGCATCATGTCCAACTGCGGTACTGTCACTGAAGACCTTTCAGGATTCATAGTAACTATCCTGAAAGAACTTGCCACTCAAAGAGCAAGTTTTCTATATGACACCACAAGACTTCCTCAGCAGAATCCAGAATCTCTCTGAAAAGGCCATACTTTCAACCATGATAACACCAAACTGCACACTAACATCCCATCCATGAAGGCATTGCTGCTTGCCTGAAATAACAAGAACATGGCGTACATTCAGATTTGTAACACTTTGCACAAATCATCTACGTCATCCTCATCCACAACTTCACTTTCAACAGCTGTCACTTCCTCCATTTCTTGGGCATGGCTATTGGCACAAGTATGGCCCCTCAATATGCCAACCTCTCAATAAGCCAGCTAGAAGAAAAAATTCCAGAAAACTGTACCATCAAACCTGCACTATACCTGTGTTACATAGATGATATTTTCATTATAGGGACTGAACACCTGGACTCACTTACTGACTTCCATTACAGGTTGAACCATTTTCACCCTTCTATCACACCTTTTCTGGAATATTTCTACACCAGCATGTTTTCTAGATACCACAATCTGCATCTGGGATTGCACTCCACACTGTGGCAGGGCACCTTTGATGTTTGCCACTTTAAGGGCTAGAATAAACTACAGAGCAGCCTGCAGACGGCTGCACTCCCAATCAGGAGTCACATGACCAGCAGGAGGCCACCTGATTGAGAAGTGGGACCAGCTGCTGGATATAAGAGCAGGCTCTGAGCAGTAGGGCCCGCAAAGGGGGTATGAGTGGAGGCCCTAGTAAGGGGGCATAATGCCCAAAGTAAGTCTACAGATTCCTGAGCCCAAATTTGGGCCAGAGGCTTAGTGGTACAGCTCAGCAAAGGAGCAAGGGGCGGGGGGAGTTTGATGATTTTGGATGCCATCTGCAAGGCATGGGACACAGTATAAAGAAGGTCAGAGCTGTGGCATCAGGGCATAACATGGGCAGCCTCCTCCATTATTACATCTTCTTTTATATATCAAGTCATGGCAGAAGAGACAGGGCAGACTACCCTAGACAGGTGGGCAAGCTGGCTTTGTCTGCAGCCTCAGGACATCCCCCTGTCACACACACACCACAGAAAACCCACAGACCACTATTTCTATGGCCACAAGACCAGCAATCACCACAAGCACTGCATAAAAACTATAATCTACAGCGAGGTCCTCAAATACCACATCTGCTGTGAGGAGAACACTCATAGTGCTCCCCTAGCCAGCCTAAATTCTCCCTTTATACAGTAAGGGCATTCCAGTAGAGAAACAAATTGGACACTTGAAAGATCTGTCCAAATACCCTGCAGCAACCTAGTATAATACAAAAAGAAACCCTCCTGCAACTACACACCTCTGGTGGTCACCTACCAGTCCACACTGGAACCAGTCAGAAGAATTAACAAACAACTGGCAGCTCTGTGCGGTTGTCCCAGCTGGTGAAGGCATCTGTCTGTGACTGGTGTCCTCGGCCCACAGAGTACAGCAACCAGGCACCTGGCTGGGGGCCCCGCTAAAGAGGAGCTGGCACTGCTGACACATAGTGGTGACATGGCCAGCTATTCTGTTCCTCATGGTGGGGCCTGGAGCTGCACAGCTATCAAAGGAAGTGCTAGCCAGGGTTCCCTGAGCTGCTGGTGAAAGCTTCAACTAGGGATCTGGGCGGGATAGGCTGTTCCATGCCTGAGAGCCCCTCCTCCATCACCAAAAGAGCCAGGGTGGAGCAGGGCCTTGGGGAGGCTGCCCATGCTGGTATATACTGCACAGTTGTGGCCTGGG
The DNA here is from genome assembly GCF_001723895.1 of Crocodylus porosus. NCBI lineage: Eukaryota > Metazoa > Chordata > Crocodylia > Crocodylidae > Crocodylus > Crocodylus porosus. The sequence continues at coordinate 71,739,751 of NW_017728949.1, forward strand.
TCCCGTGGCACTAGAATGGCCATCAGCTGCTGCATAAAGGACATGGCAGAAGCATGGCAGAAGCTATGCCCCTCAGCACATGCATACAAGCGACAAAGGTGCTGCACTTAGGCAGTAGAAACCAGCAGCACACTTATAGAATGGGAAACTCCCTTCTTGAGAGCACGGAGGCAGAAAGGGATCTTGGAGTCATTATTGACTCCAAGATG
>NW_017728949.1:71739970-71742410 GCF_001723895.1 Crocodylus porosus
TACATTGAACACCTTCAAGAGTAAATTGGATGCTTATCTTGCTGGGATCCTATGACCCCAGCTGACTTCCTGCCCTTCGGGTGGGGGGGTGGACTCGATGATCTTCCAAAGTCCCTTCCAGCCCTAATGTCTATGAAATCTGTGACATGTTTTTTACTGCACAGTAAGCATGCACACATATAAATATGTGTGCTTACTGCACGGTAAACTAGACACGTGAACAGTACCATCCCTCAGGTAGACATGCGCAATTTAAGGCAAGAAGTATAAAAAAATTCCATAGGCAATACAAGGAAGGATCCATAAGCTCAATTTGGAAAGAAAAATTATTAGATCACTAAAGCTTAATGCTACACACTGAAACTCATATTGGGTGTCTGCAAGACAAACGGAATTCAAATGTTGCAGAAAGATAAGGTGCTTTGCAAAGGTAGGCCGTAGTGTTCCACTTAACCAAGGGTGTGATGTCGCTGTAGCACAAGGGCTATTTACTGAGTTTTGGCAAGCCATCGAGGGCTGCATTGTAGGCAGCCAGGGGCAGATAAATATTCATTTTCTAAAGTTTTAGGGGCCCCGCGGGCTGGATAGAATGGCCTGGTGGGCCACATCCAGCTCCCAGGTCATATTTCACCCACCCTTGGTGTAGCAGATGCTGTTGTCCTGATTGTGGATGGCTTCAGGTGTCAAACACAATGACACGTTGATAAAACAATGTGAACTGTTAATGTTTATTGTATATTGAATAGAATGGGGTGAGAAAAGTATGGCCCGGAGTCTCTCTATCTGAGCCATGGGGCTACTGACAGGTCACCCAAGGTTAGGGGTATGGCTGGAAGAAAGAAAAATATAGCAAAAATGGGGAAGAGGAATGTGTCCAGTTCACATAGCTGCCTAAATATGGGCTTTTTGATGATGCCATTTTTTTTTCTGTTCAGACATATTTATAATGGAAAGCTGATTATCTTTGTCAAGAGTCTATTTTTCATACAGTTTCACATTTCAAACTGAGCTAGTAGAACAAGTTTGGTTAGCCATTCTAAAAAATAGTGAATTGATTTAACTATTGAACCTGCATCAGTGGGTAGGATGCCCTATATCATTTAAAGTTATATTAACTCCCAAATATCAATCCCATGACTTCATATGAAGACTAAAAGGAAAGTGGCCTTCTCCTACACTCTATAATCAGATGAGGTTTGCTTTCAGCAGATTAAAATAGCATCTTCCTTGTCAATTGGCAGTGGAGATTAAATACTTCTGGGACATGGTTACTGCACCACACATTTAAAGCAGCCAGCCAGTAATATAAACTAGATAAATCACTTTCAGATATTATTTACTGAATAACACTGAAGTGGGGCCCACACACTAAACTACTTCAATGAACCTTGACATATTAAGAAAAATATTGTAATGCATGAAAAATTATTTGACAAACCAACACAAATGAGGTTCTACACAATTCACTCATACTTTTGTAATTTGTACATTATGATGTTTCCCCTGTGTTAGGGAAAACTGTAATGTGTTATGGCCCCGCAAAATACTTATTATTTGACTGAAAGAATGATTAATGCTCATTATGCTTAATTTTTACAGATAAATGTTATTTCAAGTGAAATAATATCAGTAGAAGCTGGGTTTTATCCCAAAGTATCTCTCGCATAATAAATCTGCATTGATATTAATGTAATCAATTTCACCTTAAATATCTTTCGTGGATTTCACAACAAGTTAAAAATTTTGATGAGTTTAATAAGACAATTTACCCTCCAGAAGGAAAGACCAGAGGACTTTTCTGGATTGTGCTGATTAAGAACAAATATAAGGCAAACATAGGAGTAGAGTCTGACATTCAGAAGCAAATACAGTTAAAAATAATTTACTGCAAAAAAAAAAAAAGTAATAGATATATTCCTTGTTTTAGTTCACAACTAATTAGCAACTTTTTGATGAATAGTACAAGTAATCATACCATAATGATTAGAATAAGTGGGTATTCTATCATTTGTGTGAGAAAAGATCATTTAGAACAACTGTGTATCACAAATAGTAATTAATCAATATTTTCATATACTTTACATTCCTTAAATTAGAAGTAATAGTCCCTTTTCTAGCTACCAACTATCAAAATATGTTTAATTATTTCATGTAATTGTTGAGGGAATTAACTCAAAATAGCCATGACGACACTTCTAGCTTAAATCATCAAAAAATGCTCCTTAGTAAGCTAAACAAAAATACGGTAAGGTATTAGAGACTAGACAAAAATATTGTAGAATCATCATAGATTTCATAGACATTAGGGCTGGAAGGGACTTCGGGAGATCATCGAGTCCAGCCCCCCACCCGAAGGGCAGGAAGTCAGCTGGGGTCATAGGATCCCAGCAAGATAAGCATCCAATTTACTCTTGAAGGTGTTCAATGTAGGCGCTTGAAC
>NW_017728949.1:71742860-71780692 GCF_001723895.1 Crocodylus porosus
CCCCCAAGTCTCTTTCTTCTGTAGTGCTAACCAACGTAGCACTGCCGAGCCTATAAGGGTGCTGCAGGTTTTTCCTCCCAAGGTGGAGAACACTGAGTTGTCATCAATGGGTCAATATCTAGCTGGGAGAAGGTATCAACATGGGGTTTCTGAAGGGTCTTTCCTGGGCCTGATATTGTTTAATATTTTCAGTATGGAGGATGCGCTTGAGTGCACATTTAGAAAATTTGTGGATGACTCCAAGTTCACTCGAGTTGCAACCACTTTGGAGGGTATGGCTAGGATTCAGAATGATCCAGATAAACTGGAGAAATGGTCCAAAATCATCAGATGAGATTCAGCAAGGACAAGTGCAAAGATCTTTACTTGGGATGGAACAACTGCATGTACAAATACAGACTGAGGAATGATTGGCTGGGCTACAGCATTGCAGAAAAGTACTTTGGGATTATAACAGACCATAAGCTAAGCCTTAGCCAAAAGTGGTTTTTTTCCTGTTGCAAAAAAGGCCAGTATCACATTGGGCAGTTTTAATAGAAGTATCACTTGCAAATCAAGGGAAGTGATTCTTTTGTTATATTCAGCACTGGTGAGACCTCATCCGGAATACTGTTTCCAGTTTTGTACCCTACACTTCAAGAAAGATGTGGACAAATTAAATGAGTCCAGCAGAGAGTGATAAAAAAACATTAGAGATCTGGGAAACATGAGATGGGAGGACAGGCTGAAGGAATTAGGATTATTTAATTTGGTGAAGGGAAGACTGAGGGGGGATTGGATACATTTTCAAATATCAGAAGGGCGGTTATAAAGAGAATGTAGATAGACTATTTTCTGTGGTTTCAGGATATAGGACTGGGAACAATGATCTTGAATTGCAGCAAGGCAAATTTCAGTTGAGACTATCTTTTCCACTTAAGTTAGGAATATCTTTTTCACTTGCAAACCTACTATTCTACAATTTTTTAATTCTGATACTATGAAATAAAACCCCTTAAATGTTTTTAAAAAAACCATATAAGTGGCCTCACATGGCAGCAAAGCAGATTGATCAATTGTAATTATTACCTTTTTTGCTACATTTACCCACTTCTAAACAGAATGCTGGAATGTCAAAGAAGTATATACTTGTCTATACTGTCTTCTTCTGAATGCTGCTGGCTGGAGCATGCTAATGTACTCAGTGATTTTGTATATTTCAATAGATATTTAATCACTTTAAAAATGTAAAAGCTCTCAGCCATTTAAATTACATTTGTTCTGTTAAGCACATCACAGTTGTAGATAAAAGACTGACCCAGTTTATTCAGGCTTCCAAAAACCCTTAATGAAGTCCTTCTAAAGCGACCATGTAAGAAATATAAAGAAACAATGCAGATCATAGTAAAATGTTGTCTATGTTGAATTCTTATTGGTTGGTCCAGTGATAGCTTGAGTTATGGGAAAGCTTAGTTTAATCATCTCTGCTTTGATATAGACATCCACTATGACTTTTGGCAAGTCCGTTCGCTCAGTTCCTCAAAAACATTTAAGCATCTCACTTCCCATTGACTTCAACAGGAAGTCAGGTACAATTTCAGGACTTGGCCATTGTCTTTTGGCTCCAATCCTCAAAGGTATTTAAGCACAAGCAATTTTGGAGGAAATTAGGCTCCTGGATATCTTTGATGCTCCAGACATGTATCTCAGTTCTCTAGATAACACTACCCACTCCTTGCCATCTTCAGTAGTGCTGTCTGGATAAATACAAAGGTTTTAAGGCATTCTGATACTCTGGTGAGAATGAGAATATGGAGCCAGATCCTGCCCTTCATCCTGCTTGCTTTGTGCCCAAGGAGCTTAATAGTCTCCTACTAAAAAAGAATCCTAAGTGGTACAGAGTCAACAGGTAGAAGCTACATCAGTTTCCCACATTGTGGGGATGACTGCAGCTCTCTGGTGCTCCTTGGATGTCATAATGACCACTTGGATGTTGTTTTAAGTAGTCCAGCTTAAGAAAACTGAAGAAGGTTGAAATAGGCCACGAACCAGCCAAAATCAAGAAGCCACAAATGCAGTTTGCAAGCAAAATTAATCCCCTGATCATCAGTTTTCATGACCACAGTTCTTTGGTACTTAGTAAGTGAGCCCACTGCATTCACTTCTGGTCACCATATATTGGAAAATATGCAGCAGGAATCAAATAGGTATGAAGATGGCCAATGAAAATTATTTATGGAAAGACTCTCTGAGACTGAAAAGAGAGACTGAGACTGCTTAGAAAGGAAATGATCAATAAGGATAATCTGTTACTTCTGTTAACTCATGTTCTTCAAGATGTATTGTGCACATATATACTCCACTAGGGAAGCTGGGTCAGAAAGGCTTCCTAATAGTTCCTGTAGAAGTAGCATATACACTCTATCTCACAAAAGGATAAAGGGGTATAGTCATCTCTACCATTCTCAATTCTTTTGCACTGGAATCATCATACAGAATACTCCAAATGAGAGGAGAAGAATTGGAGTCAAGGAATATATGAAAAAATAGTTAAAGAGGTATAACAACTTTGCTTTTTCTTGACCTCTTGCTCACATGTATATTCAATTTGTAGGTGATTTGCAAGCAATATCACTGTTGGCAGTAGGATTTTTGTAGTCTATTGTAAAACTGATTGCAGCACAGATTTCTAAACTCTGCATAATATCTAGAGACTGCTGTGATGGCATATTACTTGATAAACAGGTACTACTTTTCACTTATCTGTAAGTTTGGAGAAAGGCTACAAAATGGATAAGACCTCACTAAAAGCAAGCTTTGTAAATTGGTCCAGGATAGACAACTTGCCTACATGCCTTGACAAAAGATTATCCTTTTCAGAATCCATTGTGAAAATCCTTCCCTGTTCTTTCATTTCAGGATGAGAATACCCTAGGTGATGCTGTGAAATTCTTCATTCTCTGTGTATCAAAGAAAATAGCCTTGCATTCGTCTAATCCAAGGGTGGGCAAAATACAGCCATTCTATCCAGCTTGTAGAGCCCCTAAAAAATTAGAAAATTAATATGTCTCTGCCCTTGGTTCCTGTAAAAAATGACAGGAACCAGGAGCGGTAGGACCCAGAGCAAACCCGGCAGGCTCCCATGATAGCAGGGCCCACCCAGGCCCGCCCCCCTGGCCTGGGACCATGTGGCTGCCCCAGCCAGAAACTCAGGTAAGTGCGGGGGGTGGGGGGCAGCAGGAGAGGAGCCTGAGCAGGGAAGGAGCCCAGGGAAAAGCTGAACATGGGGAAAAGCAGCCCCTTGCCTGCCCCGTGGCTGGCACCCCACACTGCAGCTGCTCCCAACCCACATGGGGCTGTCCTGACCAGGCACAGACAGCCTCAGGCAGGCTGCAAGCAGCTATAGTGCAAGGTTCTGGCCACAGGGTGGGCAAGGGGCCACTTCCCCCCCGCCATGCTCAGAACCGGCTTGTAACTCGCCCTCACTGCCAGCCTGGCTCCCACATGGCTCTGGGCTCACCTGTTGGGGCTGTGCATGGTGACAGCAGCTGTGGCGCCCCTGCTTCCAGTGTTTGCCACTACCACCTCTGAGCTGCCAGAACATGAGCTCTGGGTAGGCAGCAGCAGCAAACACTGTCCAGCGTGGCAAGTGGGGCTGGGGATGCAGCTGCTGCTGCCTCACGCAGCCCTGACAGGTGAGCCCAGAGCCAGCACGGGGCCTGCCCAGGCTGGCAGTGGGGGCGGGTTACAAGCTGGTGCTGAGCACAAGGAAAAGGGCTCCCTCACACACCCATGGCCAGTGCCCCATGCTGCAGCCACTTGCAGCCTGCATGGGGCTACCTGTGCCTGCTCAGGACAGCCCTGCTGGGTTGCGAGCGGCTGCAGCAGGGAGCACCAGCCATGGGGTGGGGGAAAGGCCACTTTTCCCTGCACTCAGCACCAGCTACTTCCTTGCCAGTGAGCAGGGGGTCAGGGCTGTGCTCTGCCCCCTGCCTGTACCGCAGGGCTAGGGGACACTGGGAGTGAGCAGCTGCAAGAGCCAGCAGGAGCAAGGGTTCCACACTGATGTCCCAGGGCCAGTGCCTGCGGGACCCAGAGCAGGGTGGCAGGAATGCAAAGTCCCAGCCATCAGGGGCTCTATGGAGCTGAGACAGCTGCCTCCTCTTCCTGCTGGTACAGCCTAGCCCAGCTCCACAGACCCCTGCCAGCCTACACCCTGCTCTGGTCCCCACCAGTTGGCCCTGGGACATTGATCCCAAGACTTTGGGACATTGGTCCAAAGATGGTGACCAGGGGGCGGGGCACCTGTCAAGAGGCAGGGCACCTGTCAAGGGGCAGGACTACCCATGCAGCCCTCGACAGCCTGCCAAAACTGGGTATGTGACACTTTACCTGAAATAATTGCCTGCCCTGGTCTAATCTATGTAGTGTAATGTCAATGTAATATATGTAACAGCAGGTGGAACCAAAGGGCAATCAGCAGAGCTGGGATGATTGTGATTTTGGACTGTAAATCCCAGAAACCCCCAATAGCTGGAGGGCAAGGGGAAAAAGAAGAGAAAGCTTAGGGGTGGGATAATGGAAAAACAGAACAGCTGCACATGGAACCTGGCCAGCCCTACACAGAAGAGTGCACAGAGGAGCTGGAGATCTCACCGGTTCAGTTAGCAAGGACTGTGAACTGAAGCAGCTGGACTCAAAAGTGGGGGCAACTGTAGGCTGCTGTGTGAGCACTCTAGGGACTAAAGGCTTGTTTGGCGACACTTCTGGGTGTGGGGGGAAATTAAGGTGCTAAATATATGTTACCACAGTATTGATGTACTGACCTTTTACCTGTTCCCTCCCTTTGGTCCATTGGCTTGTGACCCTAATTCCTATATATATTTTTTAAATATAAAAGTGGGAATTCCCCCACCTTACTTCTTGTGCCAGGTTTCAGGGCTGCAGTGTTGGCACAAATTAGTGGTGAAGGTGGGAGTCCAAATAGGGGATATCCCACAAGTGAAACAAATGGAGATTGGTGATCACAGGCCATGAGGCACAGGCAAACTGGCCATTTGATTAGGGAAGATGAGTTCCATGGAGGAGGAGGTACCCCAGTAGAAGAGGAAAACAAACACACCCCATCTAGTGTCTCATCGCCCCATCTATATTTGATCCAATGCCTTGTATAGGGGAGCAATAAGAATGGGGTGACTGGAATGAACAATTTGACATGGTAGCTGAGTTAAATGGGTGGAATGAGGATACTAAGCTAAAATTTCTGAGCCTGCTGCTCATAAGAAAAGCCAGGGAGGTCTACCATGGTCTCAGCAGTGAAGCCAAATGGGATTACAAGCATGTGATAGGGACCCTCAGAAATGCTTTGGAACCACGTGAAGGTCCTAACTGGAACCATGCAGCTTTCTTTAATCATAAGACGACTTCAGCCAACTCAGTGCAAGAGTTTGGCATTTCCCTAAGATGATTAACTGTAAAGGCCTTTCCACAAGTCATCCCTGAGATACAGGACCTGCTGACCCATGACTTGCTAACAGCAATGCCTTCAATAGGAAGAAGTGGGTCCACCTTCAGCTGGAAAAGCCCCGTAGCCTGGATGATGTCATAAGGCAAGCCACTGAGATAAAAGTGGTGAGAAAACTTCAGGGCCTAGATATTCAAGGTGCAGAGGCAAGGGCATATGTGCATGCCAGGGAGAAGTCAGGAGAACACACCTCAACCCCAGTGTTTTCAGGTGATGGAGACATTGAGAGAGATCTGAGGTGAACTGGAGAAGCTCAGGAAGAGTACCGAATCCCAGTCCCAGAACAGATGTGCAAGCGGAGATCCTCTTGGGCCACAGCAGTCCTGAGTGTCACCAGGAGAATGCTGATAGATGCTGGCACTGTGGCAGCTGTGACCACTTCAGGAGGGAATGCCCAGAAAGAATGTGGCCTTCAGAGCAGGGAAAGTGAGGTAGGCAATGAAGAGGGGCCCATCCACTGCTAGCAAACACAGAGGCCCACAAAATGAGATAGTGATTGTTGCTGTCACAGGATTGGGAAACTAGCTGGAGGGAAAGCTAGAAAAAGTTCCTTTCCAGTCCTTCTAGATTCAAGTGCCCAAGTACCCACTGTATGTTACTGGGTATGGGAATAAGCTGCAACAGAGACAGAAAGAAGCCTTCAACCCTGTAGCCAGAGGGGCAGCCAATGAAGAAGCCTTTCCAAGTCTGGAAGAGTGGTGTACAACATTAACTTCCAAGGTCTACAGCTGCCATATGAAGTTCTCATAGCAAAGGAGGTATCTTGTTAGACACCACCTTCCTAAAAAATTATCAGGTCACTATGAATTTTGCAGATTCTTCATGTTCCTTCCTTGGGAGCTATAAGGGCATGTGAAGTGATAGGGAAGACTCTGACAGTATCTCCAAAAAGTGAGATGATGACCACTGGTAAATTGAAGAGATGATGCTGTGAAGAAGAGGAGAGCTTATCTGAACCTAAGTTAACTGATGAAATGGGATTCTTAGCTGGAACTGCAATGGGTAAGAGTCAGAGGGGTAAAATTCCAGTGTGTCTTGCTAACCATTCACAGAAACACAGGTCTCATATCAGGCACTGGAATTGGGACATTTGAAACAGATCAGAGAGGTTGGATGCTGTAAGAGTACTAAGCTCAGACAAGACCTTAGAGAACCAGGTGATAACCTTCACTAGAATGCAGGAAAGTTGGAACATGAGTTCAGGTGAAGTCACCAGGGCCTGGGGCCTGAGCAAGTGGGGGCAGTGCAAGAATCCCTGCTGGAGTATGAAGATGTGCTCAGCCTTGGGGATCATGCTCTAGGGAATACAGTCTTAGAAAGCAGCAGATTAATACCAGCAATGCTAAACCTGTCAAACAGGGGCCTAGAAGAGTACCCATCCATTTCTAGCAGGAGTTTTTCAGCAGCTGCAACAGATGGAGAAAATAGGCATCATCAGGCTCCTGTCAGCCAATGGGCTGCCGTTGTGGCATTAGTGTGGGAAAAAAGAGGGAGGTTTATGGGTCTGTATGAAGTGTGGCAGGCCAGTAAGGAGCGCTTCTGCACTGAGCCACCTGCCTCACTGTGCCCCACCAAAAACCAAGCTTCGAATGCCTCCCCAGGGGCAACAGCGTCTGGCCAACCCCCTTTCTGGAGAACACCCACAAGCCTGGGGTAACTGCTGCCACTACCCAGGGTCTTGTCTTTGTTTGAGCTCTAAGTCCCCCTGGGGTACACAGGTCTTGTAAACCTTGAGGGTGCTTAACCGACTGTGGAAACGTGGGGTGCTTCGTTTAGTCTGAAGCATAAAAAGTAGCATCCCTTAGTCAGCCGCGCAAAGGGAGCAAAAAGGCTTGCCTAATCCCTCTCAAACGTGTACAAGGCTTGCTCCAATAGACAGCTTTAGTGATTGGGGAGGGAGGGCACAGGGAAGGAATACAAATCAAAAGGAACTTTGGAAAAAACCAGACTGGAGCAAAACAGTATATGAGGCTTGCAGGCCCTTTGAGTCCAAGTCTAGAACACTTAGGTCTAACTTACTGGCTACAGTTCAGGTAAATTACAATCCCATCTGGGAGCTGACTGAGTCTGCTCTAGAGACAGCATGGCTTGCTGGCTGTTTCCCCAAAAACATGTCTCCCCCACTTCCAGGAAGAAGGGATCTTAAATATTTCTGCCATGACCTCATCACTAAGTTCCCAGCACAAACCAGTATCCTCAGACCACAGCTGATGCTGGTTGGTCAGTTTGAAAAATATCACCAACCTCAGGTGAGGGTGAGGGTTGCACAGGACCTGTCTCCAGCCCAGATCACAGCTCAGTGGTAAATGAAACAGGTTGGGGGAGGCACTGCCTGCTTATAGCAGTAGAGCAGACTAGGAGGTGATTCCTCCACATGGATTATCGGAGACTGAATGATGTTACCGTTAAGAAAGTCTACCCCTTACCTTGAACGGATGACACACTAGATCTCATGGCCAAAGCTCAATAGCTCTCTACCTTGATCTGGCTCGTGGCACTGGCAGGTAGAAGTGTATGCAGAAGACAGAACTAAGACCGCTTTTTCACTAACAAGGGACTTTTTGAGTTTAATCTTATGCCTTTTGGTTTATGTGATGATCCTAGTACATTTAAGAGGCCGATGGATATTGCATTACTGGATTTGCAAGGAACATCCTGCTGGGTCTACCTGGATGATATAACTGTGATAGGCTGAACCTTTCAGGAACACTTGCAAAAACTGAAAGCAGTGTTTAAGAGGCTGATGGAAGCCAACTTAAAAATTAAACCAGCCAAATACCAGGTTTGCTGCAGGCGAGTGAACTTTTGGAACATGTGATCTCAATGAAAGTGACGGGCCCATATCCAGAGAAAGCTGAGGCTGATAATGCCTTGCCAGTACCTCAGAACGTAATAGAACTGCACAGCTTCTTTGGTTAGCCTCCTATTATAGAAGATTTGTAGCAGATTTTGCTACCATTGTAAGCTCCTTACATAAGGTCTCTGACAGGGTAAAGTTCATTTGGACCAGGAAAAGTCAAGATGCCTTTATGGAGCTAAAACAGTGGTTCATGTCATCCCCTATCTTAGTGTATTCTGACCCTCAGTTACCCTTCTTGTTGGACACTGATGCAAGTGACGGCCTCAGAACTGTTTTGTCACAGGTTGAAGGAGGCCAGGAAAAGGTACTAACCTGTGCAAGCCAAGCCTTAAACAAAGCCGAGTGTCAATATGGAACTACAAGAAAGGAATTGCTTGCTGTGGTGACCTTTACCAAACATTGTTGACACTTCCTGCTGGGGAGATGCTTCACATTAAGAACAGACAGCATAGCTTTGCAGACTGCCTCCTAGTTCCACCTGCTGTTACATGCATTACAGTCACATTACAGTAGTATCTTCTCATTTTTATTGGTGCGAAAGTTAGGGAATAAAGATTAGTAAATGTCTGAGATCCAAAACTATTGGATACAAACATAGTATGGGGTCTTAAAGAGAACGTGCCCTCAAAAAATTCTGTAGAGGCTGGGTCTATCATGCTCTTCTAGTTAAGTAAGTCCAACAAGGACATGTAGCAATAGACTCCAAAGGAGATCCCATACAAACTAGTAAATAATCTTTAAATAAAAAGAAAAAAAATATGATCAGTCTTTAAACCAGTCATGAATATAAGGTGTCTTGGATAAGTTGCAACTTTATAGACAGCTGAAGATATAACATCTAAAGGTCTGAGAACCAATGCTGCTTCAGCAAGGACTGCACTGTTAAAATAATCTTAATGTTTTAATTGTTCAGTGATCTTTGGGATCATTGAAAATTGTAGCTGTGAATCCCTTCACAGCAAGATATTTAGAGCACCATTACCACCTTTGAAGAAGCTTTGCAGCATTTTATTTTTGTCACAGAAATGGTGACGGTAACTTAGCATCACTTGTTGAAAATGTCCCACCTATCAATTTTTGAGTATCACAAGCAGTTCTCCACAAATCTCTTGCTGAGGTAGTATAATAGAGCACTGTGTCCCCCTATTGTTCCTGATACCAAAAATTATATAATTCAACAACCTCCTGACAAACAAGCAGATCTGGCCTCACTCTACATTTTTAGGAAAAAATACATATTGTTAGCAGGAACCTGAATCATCAAGTCCTTGATGTACAAGAGAAATACTTGTCTTATCCAATACACCATTCTCAATTTTGTAATGTTTGTATGAAGTGGGGAATCTTACCTGTTCTAAGGAGCTTCCACTTCCTTTTTCTAGGCAAAATTAACTAGTGAGGGTGGAGTTAATCAGTTGCTCTTTTGTGCAAGCAAAGGAGAGCAAGGTGTGCCCTTGCAGATGTTGGTTGTGGTTTTTTTCATCTTTTGCGTAGTAGGTGAAAAAAATGAATCACATGATGTGAAACATGTCTAGCTAGATGGTATATAGGTAAGTTGTACGTAATTTGACACAGTTGTTTCCTTTATATAGCTACTAACAGGAGATGCTTCATGAAGGCCTATGTCTTGTCCCCTTCATAAGTGCTTCATAAGCAACCCGCAACCCTGTCCACCTTGGTATGAGCTCCCCTGCAACTTATAGATTAAACGAATGTCTAGCTGATGTGTGTTTGGTTTAAAGTGAGAATCAAGGTAACTTCAGAGAACTAAAATGGACTGAAATCACTCTTGGGTGAAGTAAGCAGTTGCTACACCAGGTATTCTACACATACAACTTATTTGTCTCACTTTGCACCAAATTGCTGAGCCATGCAAATAAAAACTAAATCTGGTCAATTCTGCTTTCTTCTTATGGTTGCATAGGCTTTGTTCAGATAAGTAAATATATGAATTTTGATTCTACTGTGACAAGTGTGACTATTATCATATTTTTTGAAAAGATGGTTGGGATCTATGAAGGGCTGTGGCATATAGCAGTGGGGTATACTGCAATGATACTACTATGATCTGTATATACTACAATGTACATTGTATATACTACAATGATAGTATGATCTTCAACTGTGAATCTTTTCCAGTGATGTTGGGGAAGAGATGCCTCAAAATTGTCTGAATATAGAGAACACTGTACCCTCATCAGAACTCACTGAAGGGATGAAAGAAGATAGGGAAAACATGGAATTTGTTTCTTTGACAAGGACGTTTATTTTTCATAAACTGAGAATAGACCTTAGACTTTTTTTTTCTTGAATATAAAAGAATTACCAGTAGAAACACCTGTCCACCCTGCATGTGTCCACCTATACACACAACGTTTCTGTACTGTATGTGTGGGAACTTTCTTTCTTGCTCCAAGATGAAAGAGACTATACTACTTGAAGCAGCACAACTTTCTGAAAGCAGCTGCTGAAGAGAGACGGGGAATGTGAGTATTACTAGAACTTGGAGTGAAATGGTTTCACAGTACCTAGCAACCAGATGTCTGTAGAATAATAATAAAGAACTGTGGACAGGTGTAGTCCATCTTACTGTTCCAAGACAGGAATAACCACACTTACATTTCTGACGTAAGTTTGTCTAACCTGTTCTTAAATCTCCAATGATGGAAAAAGTGCTTAACTATCTAATCGTTGCATTGAAATTAAACAGTAGGAAAAGAATAAGCATTGCTGTGATTTAATCCCCACAGTATTTTTTCTATCCTCAGTAGATATGAAAAACCTTCCTCTTTCCAGTAACATTTTACATAGTTGAAGACAGTTATGTCCTCTCTAATTCATCTCACCTTTAGGAATAAACAGTTATTTCTCTCTCTCCTCATGCTTGAGACTTGAACTCATTTTTGTTTCTGTCTTCTAGATTTGTAAAGTTGGTCCATGTATCACCTGAAATTTGGTGCCCAAGACTGTACACAGTGCTCTGGTTAAAGTCCTTCTATGGCTAAGAATGGAAAGTTTATTTCTCATGTCTTACACACTTGTCTCATGGCATTGAGTTTTTTGGCAAATACTACATAGTGTTACATTTATGGTGGCTCACCTTCTGCTGAACTGTAGCATAACCAGTTATCCACTCTTTTGTACCTGTACAGTTGATCATTCCCTTTAAAATGTAGTGTTTTCATTGTAGTGACTTAAATTCTATTTCCTATTTCTCTATTGTTTTCAAGATAATTAAAATTTAAATTATGTTCCCTAAAATGCTTGCAACCCCTTCCTTCTTACTATCATCATTCTAGTCATTAATGAAAACACTAGTACCAAATCCAGAGCAGATCTGTGAAATACTACCTGATACCTCTGTCCACTTTGACAGTGATTTATTGTTACCTACTCTAACTATGCTTTTCTTACCAATTATGCCTCCTCCCTACAGTATTTTCATCTAGACAATTGTGCTAGCTTGTTTATGAGAATGTCAAGATATATCACATCTATGGCTTCTCATATCCATAGGACCTGTTAGCTTGTCACAAATTGCTGCTGGTTTGTTTACCATGATTTGTTCTTTTAAAAGCCTATGTTGGTTGTTATCTTCAAAGTGCTTCCAAATAGATTATTTTATCTGAGGTGATCAAGTTACAGGCACTGGAGAAGTGAAGGACTTTTCTACAGAAATTACCTCTACCAACAAAACTTTGTCAAAGCTGCTTTGTGGCAACAGAGGCTCTAGTTTCTGCAAGAAGAGTAATGCCACCTTTCCAACCTAAACAAGGTTTCTGTTCACAGAAAGCACATGTAGCTATGTTCATACCCTCTTCAAGCTACCGGGTGCCTTCAATTGCTATGTTTCCCTGTGTCCACTTCATATTCTACTGGCACAGCTCATGAAGCAGAGCCAAACTGAGCCATCAGAAGCTGTGAGCTTTAGTGGTTTTCCTGTGAAGGATGCTGTCTGCTGGCGAAAGCTCCCCACTTTAGAAGAGTCTAAAGTAAACAATGGAGAAAATGGAATGGGGAAATCATGAATAAGGAGGACACCAGTCTTTATTAATATAGCCAACTAAGCTACTTCAAAGTAAAGGGGGATCCCTCTTAGAGACGTAGACCATAACTCAGTTGGTAGGAGTCCTATCTGTTCTGTTGCTGCAGCCTTTTTGGGGATGGACTACAAATTCCAAACACATACAAGGGTGTAAGAGTGAAGAAGGTAGGACTCAGGTAGTATTCTCCTTGATCCTTATGGTCAAGGAGAAGGACCCAGGCAGGAGTGCACCAAGGCTACTCAAATGGTCCTGCCAGCAGGGGTTTAGCTTCTTTGATGATGGGATGTTGTTCCAAGAAGAAGGATTGCTAGGAAGAGATAGGATCCACCTGACAAAGAGTGGAAAGAACATTTTCACGGACAGACTTGCTAGCCTAGTGAGGAGCAGTTTAAATTAGGTTTGCCAGGAGGTGGAAACCAAAGTCCTGAGGTAAGTGGGAAATCAGGTGACCTAGAGGAAGCTCAAGCTGGAGGGGGCAAAAGGGGAGGCCTTCTCTTCCTTCATTAGAAATTAGGGCAATTGGCTAGTTACCTCAGTTGTCTATACACAAGTGCAAGGAGGGAGCCTGGGAAATAAGCAGGAAGGAACATTGCTTAGAAAGGAAAGGAAGGGAATAAGAGGAGGAGGAGCTTCTCTTTATATAAAGAAGCAGTGTGAAACTGGAGATAGGCCTGTTGAAAGTCCGTGGGTTAGGGTCAGAGAGGAAAGCAACAAAGGTTATGTCATGGTGAGTGTCTAATATAGACCACCAGACAGTGAGAATGAGGTAGATAATGTTTTATTCTAACAGTTAGTGGGAGTTTCCCGATCACAGGCCCTGGTTCTCATGGGGGCTTCAATCATCATCACATCTGCTGATAGGGTAATACAGCAGTACACAGGTAATCCATTAAGTTTTTGGGGAGTTTTGAAGACAAATTTGCTGGTGCAAGTGTTGGAGGGGCCAGCTAGGGGCCATGCCCTTCTTGACTTCCTGCTCACAAACAGGGAAGAGTTGGTGGGGAATGTAGAAGTAGATGCCAGCTTGAGCAGCAGCAACCATGAGATGATTGAGTTCAGGATCCTGAGGAAAGAAAGGAAGAAGAGCAGCAGAGTAAGGACTCTGGGCTTCAGAAAAGCAGTCTTTAACTTGCTCAGAGAACTAAAGGGAAGGATCCCATGGGAGGCCAGTCAGAAGGGAGAAAGGAGTCCAGGATTGCTGTTTGTATTTCAAAGAAATATTAATGAAGGTGCAGGGACAAACAATCTCAATTCACAGGAAGCCTAGCAAGTATGACAGAAGACCAGCTTGGTCTAGCAGGGAATTCTTTAATGCAGGAGTTTTCAATTTTTTTTAACAAGTGTCCCCCAGTGGCTTCCTTTTTAGTAAGTGTACCCTGGGGGGGGGAGGGGGGCGGCGAGTGGCAAAGCACAGTGTCTGTCTGTCTCTGCTCTCACCCAGCCCCAGCCATCCATGCTCCTGTGAGCTAGCAGCATGGGGTGGTGGTGCTCTATCCACACCCACCCCTGTGTATCCCCTGGGACTTTTCAAAGTATCCCCAGGGGTATGCATACCACCAGTTGACAACCCCTGCTCTAATGAACTAAAACACAAAAAGGAAGCTTAAAAGAAGTGGAAACTTGGACAAACAATTATGGAGGAGTATAAAAGAGCTAGACCAGGAATTCTTAAGTCATCTCATGGAGGTAGTTAGGTCAAAGAATGTGGTCATCATGGGCGACCTGAACTTTCCAGACATCTGCTGGGAAGAGCAGTCAACCAGGTCTGACCACTCACTTAGGTTCCTAGCCAAAATGCAGGACCTCCATCTAACCCAGGAGGTGCACAACCCCACCAGGGGAGATGCCCTGTTGGACCTGGTGCTGGCCACAGGTGATGACCTGGTGAGGGGGCTGTGGGTGCTCGACCACCTGGGCAACAGGGATCATCGCCTGCTAGAATTCACCATCCAGCGCAAGGTGGCAAAGGCCTGCAGCAAGGCAGCAGCCCCAGATTTCAGGAGGGTGGACTTCAATGAGCTAAGGAGAATAGTCGGGGAAGCACTGAGGTCCAGGAGGCGAGGGAAGCCAGGTGTCCAAGAAGAGTGGTCACTCCTTAAGGAGACGATCCTCCAAGCCAAAGGCAGGTAATCCCAACATGGATCAAAGGGAGCAGGAGGGCACACGAGCCCCTATGGCTCACCAAAAGCATCAGGGAATGTCTTCTAGCTAAAAGGAAGGCGTACACCCAATGGAAGAGAGGGGCCATCACTTGGAGGATTATACTGTGGTTGCTCAGGAATGCAGGGGGGCAATCAGGAAGGCCAAAGCGGAGATTGAAATGGGACTAGCTTCCCGGATCAGGGACAAAAAGAAGTTCTTTTTTTAAATAGGTAGGGGACAAAAGGACAGTACCGGGTAATGTGGGGCCCCTGCAAGACATGTTAGGAAATTTGGTCATCACGCCAGACAACAAAGCTAACCTATTTAACGACTTCTTTGCCTCCATTTTCCTGAGCAGGAACCAGATCAGCCCCCCCACTGGGCCCCCCTCAGGCCCCAGGGGAGGTACACCTAGGCCAAAGGTCAGGGAGGATCTAGTCAGGGAACTTCTGGAGGGACTGGATGTATTCAAATCAGCTAGTCTGGATGATCTCCACCCCAGAATGCTGAGGGAATTAGCTGACGTCATTGCAGGACCCCTGGTATGGCTTTATGAGCACTCGTGGTGCTCTGGTGTGTTGCCAGAGAACTGGAAGAGGGCCAATGTGGTTCCCATCTTCAAAAAAGGGAGGAAGGAGGACCCGGGGAACTATAGGCCAGTTAGTCTTACCTCAATCTTGGGTAAGCTTTTTAAGAGAACTGTTCTGGCACATGTCCACGAGGGGACAGATTGTGCTTAAGGGCAACCAACACGGGTTCATTAGAGGCAGATCTTGTCAGACCAACCTGGTGGCCTTCTATGACCAGGTCGCCAAATTGTTAGATGCAGGGGTAGCAGTGGACATAGTCTTTCTGGACTTTTGGAAAGCTTTTGACACTGTCTCTCACCCCATTCTCATTAAAAAACTGAGGGACTGTAGCGTCAACACCTACACAGTCAAATGGGTCGCCAACTGCCTGGAGGGCAGCACCCAGAGAGTGGAAGTGGATGGGTCATTTTCGACCTGGAGGGATGTGGGCAGTGGGGTTCCGCAGGGCTCCATCCTCAGGCCCGCACTTTTCAACATCTTTATCAGTGACTTGGACGAGGGGGTAAAAAGCACCCTGTTCAAATTTGCAGATGACACTAAGATGTGGGGGGATGTGGGCACGTTAGAAGGAGGAATAAGCTACAATCAGACCTAGACAGGTTACAGGGGTGGGCAGATGAGAATAGGATGGGATTCAACACTGAGAAGTGCAAGGTGATGCATCTGGGGAGGAAGAACCAGCACCATACCTACAGGCTGGGGAACTCCCTTCTCGCCAGTGCAGAGGCAGAAAAGGATCTTGGAGTTATCATTGATGCCAAGATGAACATGGGCCGGCAGTGTGGGGATGCAGTCAGGAAGGCCAACCGCACCTTGTCATGCATCCACAGATGCATCTCAAGCAGATCCAAGGAGGTGATCCTCCCCCTCTATGCGTCACTGGTCAGGCTCCAGCTGGACTACTGCGTCCAGTTCTTGGTGTCGCACTTCAAGAGGGATGTGGACAACATTGAGGGGGTCCAGAGGAGGGCCACTCACATGATAAGGGGACAGCAGGGCAGGCCCTACCAAGACAGGCTATGGGACCTTCCACAAGAGAAGGCTGAGTGGGGATCTAGTGGCCTGTTACAAACTAGTCAGAGAGGACCAGCAGTCATTGGGGGAGTCCCCATTCCCCCAAGCACTACCAGGAGTGACTAGAAATAACGGTCACAAGCTGGAAGAGGGTAAATTCAGATTAGACATCAGGAGGTGCTACTTCACGGTCAAGGTGGCTAGGATCTGGAACAAACTTCCAAGCGAAGTAGTGCTGGCTCCTACCCTGGGGGTCTTTAAGACAAGGCTTGACAATCACCTTGCTGGGGTTGTTTGACTCCAGTAATCTTTCCTGCCATGGCAGGGGGTCAGACTTGAGGATCTGCTCAGGTCCCTTCTGACCCTACTAAGTATGAAACAATGAAGTATTGCTTGGACACGCCGTGATGAAATCGGGAAGGCCAAAGAACAATTGAAGTTGCAACTAGTAAGGGATATGAAGGGTTACAAGAAGAGTTTTGTGAAGGACTGAGAGTGGCTAAACAGAGCCCCCAGGGTTGCCTTATGTGCTGGGCAGCTGAGACTAAGGGAGAAAGAACAGCCGGCAGTGACAGAGAGGGACAATGAAAGTAATCAGAGCTTACAGTGTGAGCAAAAGGCAAGGCTGCAGGTGGAGACTGGGAAAGAGGGAAAGCAATCACAGCAACACTTCCGGAGCAGCATCTCACTCTGGATTCCAGAGGGAAGTTGCCAGGAGGTATTTAGAGGCCTGGAGGCGGGGAAGAGAGGGTCGATTCCCTGCAAGCTGCTGAAAGGAGTGGCTGAGCATTCCTGCAAGCATCTATTGCTGATCCTGCCAGAGAAACACTGTGGCAGTGACCAAAGGAAGGAGACATGTGGAGGCATGCCTACATGAGGATTGTGATAAGAACTGAAGTGGAGTAGCTGCTGAGGATCCTGCAAGGCAGACTTCTTTCTCAGGTTAGAGCCTCCTTGGTGGGGCTTTGTTGTGCTGGGAAGAGAGATCTGCATGGATCTGTACTGGGTAGTATTAGATTGACTTGTTTCTTTGGATATGAGGGACTGGTCCCCAGGTGCAGGGGATGCAAACTGAATCTAAACAGAGACTGAAACAGTTGTGTTTTGGGGTGTTTGAGCTCAGATTCAGGCCATCCCCTGGATGGGGGGGGCTGTCAGACTAAGACTACAGTCATCCAGGTGGCAGCCTACAGAGGGCTGAGCATTAGACAATTGGGCGGCATCAAAACCAGGCTGAAGAGAAATTTCAAATTCTATCTGGAGTGGCTAGGGTGGAGTAAAGGGGAGGTTTGGAGCCCCACAGAAGAAGAGAGAGATCAAGACCTGAAGGATCACCTTGGGGTATTGCCTCCTATTAACATTGTAGCAACAAAGTCTTGGTAGACAAGAAAAAGTAAGATCTGTCTCCTGGCAGACCAAGTGGTCTAAGGTTGAGGTCCATCCTGTCACCGCCTGTAGGTAAATGGACGCTTGGCAATGGCATTAAGCCCCACAATACCTACAGTCATCACAGGTTTCTATAAGTATGTTTGCAACAACATGAAGATCAAGGAATGTGAATGTCCCTTAGTGAATGGGGGAGGCAACCCAGTCACAGAGGATGTAGAAACGGCTGAAATATTCCTTGCCTTTTTTACCTCAGCCTTCACAGAAAAGGTCAGATCACTGACTACTGCATCTAGCAGCACTGTTTGGGGAGCAGTGAGCAGCGGACAGTGGTGAAAGAACAGGTTAGAGACTATTTAGGAAAGATGGACATTTTCAGGTCTATGGGCCTGGACGCAATGCACTCAAGGTGCTGACGGAGATGGTCAATGCAATTGCAGAGCCACTGGCCTTTATCTTTATATTGATTGGGAGGGGTCCCCCAAATGACTGGAAAAGGGCAAATATAATGCCCATCTTTAAGAAACGCAAAAAGACAGGTCTGGAAAATTGCAGATTGGTCAGGCTCACCTTTGTCCTTGGAAAAAATCATGTAGGAAGAATCAAATTTCTAAACACTTGGAGGAGAAGGTGATTAGGTACAGTCATCATGGATTCACCAAGGGCAAGTCATGCCTAACCAATCAGATAGCCTTCTATGATGACATGACTGGCTCTGTGGATGTGATGAGAGTAATGAATATGATATACCTTTACTTTAGCAAGACTTTTAATATAGTCTCCTACAACATTCTCACAATCAAGCTGAAGAAGTATGGTTTGGATGAATGGACTGTAAAGTGGAGAGAAAACTGGCTGGATCATCAGGCTCAAAGGGTAGTAATCAAGAGCTCTGGAAGATGGGATAGTTGCATTCATAGGAGTGTTGCCAGCAGATGGAGAGAAGTGTTATATCAGTTTTGAGCTCCCCATTACAGAAAGTGCATAGGCAAATTGAACCGAGTCCAGTGGAGGGCAATGAAAATGGTGAGGGGGCTCAGGAACATGACTTATGAGGACAGGCTGAGGGAACTGGGCTTATTTAGTCTAGAGAAGAGAAGACTGAGGGGGGATTTACTAGCAGCCTTCAACTACCTGAAGGGGGATTCCAAAGAGGATGGAGCTAGACTTCCCATTGGTGACAGATGACAGAATAAGGAGCAATGGTCTCAAGTTGTAGCAAGGCAAGTTTAGCAT
The DNA here is from genome assembly GCF_001723895.1 of Crocodylus porosus. Taxonomy (NCBI): domain Eukaryota; kingdom Metazoa; phylum Chordata; order Crocodylia; family Crocodylidae; genus Crocodylus; species Crocodylus porosus. The sequence continues at coordinate 71,761,638 of NW_017728949.1, forward strand.
AGATATAAGAAAAAGTTGTCTTATGAGAAGGTTGTAAAGCACTAGAATGGACTACCAGAGAAGTTGTGGACTCTCTATCCTTAGAAGTTTTTAAAACCTGGGTGGACAAATCTTTGGTTGGGATGATCGAGTAGGGGATGGTCCTACTTTGAGCTAGTGGTTGGCTAGATGACCTTGTGAGGTCCCTTCCAACCCCAATTTTCTATGATTTTACAGTCTGAAGTAATTGTTCTTTGTATTCCCTTGGGAACATATGGCATGCTATTATGATAGCCTCAGAGTCACAACCATCCCATCATCACAGACTAGGACACTTTTCTTTCAGATTAAGAGCTAACTTGCAACTTAAGCAGCAATCTGTTACTAGGAAGTTACACTCATTCTTGGTCTCTTGAGGGAGTTAAGTGAATTTTGCCATAGGAGTCTCAATTAAAAAAAAATATTTTGATAATGCCTAATAGCTTGCAGTGCACATCTGAAGAACTGGCATTGAATATACCCTTCTACCAATACAGCCATGATTAAAAAGCTTGATAGCACTAGGGCAAATTTCACTCCAATCTTTGCCACTATTTCAGTACAAGAGAATTCATTAAAAGACATTTCAGGTAAACGATCCTGACTGGAAGGATTTCTGGGTGGCAGGAGGACCCTTTGTGAACTTGGAAGGTAAAAAAATAAAAGCAAACAAACAAACAAAAAAGCATGAATATCAGAAATTTAAGTCCAAATGGCCAAAACATTAGTCAAGTAAAGTAACTGAAAACAGATGGCACAAGGTGTCTGAACACAAAGTGAAGTAGGAAACTGAAATGATAGAACTACCTTAGCGTTGTTTCTCGCTGTTAAGTTAGTGGGTATTAACAGGGCTTTCACAGTCTTATGAATCTGAATATGAAATTCACAGATCAAGTCAGGGTTAGGGAACATTTTTGAAGATGGTTCTGGCCAGAATTATATTTAAACAGAATGAAGGTTTAACCTACAGCATAATAAGCCATAACTCCTTTAATCTGATATTTCAAGGTTTACAATTTTAGGGAGGGAAGGAAGGAAGGGAGGATGGACAGATGCTATTAGGTAGAAAAAAGCAGGGGTACAGTTCTCTCTCCTTTCACTGCAACCAGGAGAGATGAAGTGAAAAGATTCACCTGTTATTCTTGTAGGGAATGTAACAGCATCATTTTCTCTCATTTCACTGGAAGGCCTGGGAGGAACTGTGTATTCCATAACATCCAAAAAGTCACTCTCTGCATTTAGCCATAGTAGGAGTATGTATATTAAAAATCTTTAATTTCCTGAACGTCAATCATCATGACATGTTTATTCGGTGATCATCAAAATAATCCAACTCAGTTCAAGAAGAAAGCAATTACCAAAATCAATTACCAAAAACCAATGACTTAAACAGGAGCTTCGAGTTCCATATTCTGTATGCTTGACAGGCCTCTCAAATAACAAAAATCCTTACATGCCTGCACTGGTAAATGAAAGATTAGAGTCACCTGTTCACGTTTCGGTGCCAGGAATATTGCTTCTACTTTAGTTAACTTCCTCCTCCCACTGAAAACAGGCATGGAAGTCAGTAACTACAGTTTGTGAACCTCAGCTGTCATTTATCCTCAATGTGCATCTCTATGCATCTCTAAAAGGAAAAAAATGATGTCAAACCAAAGGAGACTATCCCATTAGCAGAAGAGGTCAGGTTTTATTCCATCCTGCACAAGTCCCAGAAAAACAAAAGGTGAGTAGATTCTGCTGTCCCTGCTCTTGTGTGACTCATCTTAAGGGTCAGATGATTGTGAATTACAAGAGGAGATACATTATGGATATTCAAGGACTTGAACAGACTCAAATAATATCATATTTAGGTCCTTAAATCCATTTAGATGCCCAAAGGTGGAATAGGATCTGGGCCAAAATGTAAGGACTTAAAAAAAAAAGGTGTTAATGTGGGAGCATGTTATTTTGCATTTCCATTTGGCTTTTCTTTAAAAAGTGAAAAATCAATATCTGCTGTTCTGGCAATTCTTGTGATGCGGATATATTACTGCACCAACTGGAAAGAACAGTCAACTCACTTCAATGAGGGCCAAAGGCAACTTTCAGATAATACTGATTTACTAACACTGACAAACTTGAATTTTACATGACTGGTTCCAAAAGGTTCTGTTTCCTATTGCAGACCTCCTAATTTTCCAAAAGAATATACACGCATTGCATGACAAAGTCCACATATAGAATTACTGGTACTAGTAGGTAGGTTACTGATAACAGATTGGTTCAGGAAAAACACTTTAATTCAAATCGAACTGTGCCCGATTCTGATTTCTTTCCTGCCCTCCTTCCCCCCAGTTAATTTAATTGGGGGAAAAAAGTAACGTCTTAAGCTTCTATACTTCCTGCTCTAGGCAGGAGACTGACTTCCACAATTATTATGGTGAAGTTACATGTTACAATTAGACCATACTAAATCTGTGGCATGTTCAGCAATGTTAAAATTAGAACTTTCTACAAGCAATGGCATTTTAAGGGTTAATACTGTTTCTTACCTGCATAGCTCTGACATGCCATTAGAGGGCTGGTGAGCAGGGGCGGGGCTAGGAGCCAGGTCATTTGGGTTCTATCCCTGCTCAGGGGCGGAGGAGTTGCTGGAAATTGCGCATCTTGGGATGCTTGAGGACTACAGATTGATCATTTTATCTCCGTGGAGCAGACTGAAGTTACCCTAACACAAGGTAGGTAGTGTGGCCAAAAGTTAACCCTCACTTGAAGTGGTGCAACTTTGAGATAGAGATACTCAGAGGGCACCTAATACAAGTTAACAATATTGGTCTAAGAGTGATGTGTAACTTCAGTGTTCTTTCCATCTAGGAATTGGCAACTCAAAACCTTCAAGCAAAGTCAGTTCTAATGAATTTTAGGCCTGTCAATTCACCACCATTAACAGGCATAGTTAACGCAAAAACAAATTAATGCTTTAATTTTTTTATGTGTTAATCAGTGCTGCTGGCCATGCATACTGCCTGCCTGACTATGCATGCTGGGGAAAAAGCAGCCCCTTCCCCTCACTGCTGCCAGGCCACATGCACACACACATGTGGCCAGCAATCACACAGCCAGGGTCAAGCTATCCAGACACTGGGGTTGCAGCAGGGCAAGGTGAGGCGCCTGCCCCTCCAGTGGGGGAATGAGGTGGGGAAGGCCTTTGAGGTTGGTGGGGAGCTCCATTGCCAGGCCAATGGCACAGAGGCTGGTGCCCATGCTTGCAGGGGCCAGGCAGCCAGGAGACACTGCTGGGGAGAGCAGGGGGCTACAGGTCAGGAGTAAGAGGCACTACCAGTGCCAGGGGGCTGGAGGTCAGGAATGCTGGGCACTGGCAGTGCCCAGGGGCTGAAGGTCAGGAGTAAAGGGCACTGGCAGTGCGAAAGAACTGTGAGTTGGATGTGAAGTATGATCCTCTTTTTAGGAATTGGAAATATGGTAACCCTAGTTTTGACCCTTTTCACTTACTGCCCTTCACCACTAGGCAGAAATTAGCATATTTCCACTCTGTTCTTATGGCAATGAGTTATAATTGAAATCAACTTATTTGAAAATATAGAAAAAAATCCAAAAATAGTTATAATACATTGGCATTATATTACTGTGCAATTAAAATTGTGATTAATTGATTTAAAGTGGTTTTGAAGGAACCTTTCTTAAGTGGGTTGATGGCTAAAACATAAGCATTACTGCTAAGAAAATAACGTTGGATAAGACATTGATAAACTATAGTCACAAAACTAGATGCAACATGCCAAACAGTACTGTAATTTAAACAGTTTTTCTTCAAAATGTTATTACCTTAAAAAAACAAACAATCAGTCAAACCAAGTTAGCAGTCTGGTGGCAAATTAAAAGTAAATTAGACAACTGTGCTTTTCAATCTGTGTAAATGTCAAGTGTTCTCTCTAAATTGTAATTGCTCTTTCCCTAATATATATCAAGCATATAAGGTGCTACTATCCTTTTGAAACACATAGATATAGAAATGAAATTCCAAATTCTTGTGATATCTTTAAAATGGATAGCTCCCTATTAGAACTCTCTGCCAGAAGCCGTATGTGTCTGTATTTAAATCTAGAAGGAATAAGAAAGCTATTTAGAAACTTATACATCAGAAAAGCAGCACTGATAAATAAATTCAACTATGCCCCATGATTGTAAAAAGAACGTAAAATTCCATTACAAGTTCTACTAAGAGAGCAAACAGATGAAGAATATCCTTCAGAATTAGGATGGTCTATGTATGTACATCAGTGGCTCATTAAAAACATACGTAAGTGCTAAGTTGCCTAAAGTGTCCAGTGGGCAATTATTTTGGCTGGAAGGCTGCTTAATGAATTTTGGCAAACTGTCAAGGGCCACAAGGGTATCCCCACCCCTTGATAGGTGCTCCACCCCCTGGTTACCACCCTGGGACCACCAGTCCCACCCCTAACCCCTGACCTTTGCCACTTGAAGTCCCTCCCCTTGCCCTGGAAGTACTCTTTTTGGGAAGGGGGTTTGTCATTGTGAAACTGAAAACAAAAATTATATACTAAAAATCAAGCATCCACAATAACATATTAAAATTTTATTTTAACAAGGTATTTTTTTCTTGATTTGTGTGTTTGCATCATGTATATAGAGGCAATTGCAAAATTAAGTCTTGCTCTTGTATACTATTGGGGGGTAATGGGTTTGTGGGGGGGCTGTGGGTGTATGTGGATGTGGGGTGTTGGGGAGCATGTGTGTGGATGTAGGTGGGTGGATATGGATATAGATGGGTGGGGGAAAGTGTGTGAGGGGTGTTTTTAGGGGTGGGGGTGGCATGTGTGGGTAGCAGTGAATGAGACTCTCTCCAGAGGTGCGCAGGTGCGTGTGTGGAGGGGGAGGGGTGTGGAGTGGGTGTAGTGCTTGTAGGGAGTATGATTGTGTTGGGGGGAGTGTGTGGATGTGGGGTTTGCAGGGAAGCACTTGAGGGGAAGGTGGGGTGTGCATGGGAGCCCCCTGCCACGCCACCCTGAACCAGTAAGCACCCACCCAAGCCCTGCAACAGCTCAGAGCCCACACACCCTGAGGCAACTCCCTGCCACTGCCAACAGCATGCTGCCCCAGCCCTGTCACACCCACTCTAAATTCACCCTGGCAGTAGCGGATCAGCCAGATGTGCACGCAGGCCAGCAGTGGCAACAGCCAGAAGGAGCTGTCTAGAAAGGGAGTCCAGCTGTGGAGATGCCCCAGCCCTACTGCATGCCCAGGGGGCAGCAGGATACATCATGGCAGGTGGGATCAAAGGACCTGCCATTGACCAGACAAAGACCCACCACACCTACCCACAGGGCATATTTCGCCCATCCCTACCCTACCCTTATTTCTTTCTCTGTCATGCTTCAGTTCCTAAGAACATAAAAAGTTCCACACTAGGTCAGACCAATGGTCCAGCTAGCCATGAGCAGATCTAGGAATCCAAAAAGTGGAAGTGGGGGTTGCCACCAGTGCTGCAGAGGAGCTCTCCCTCACTGCCCTTTTGGGCAGGTCACACCATGCCAGCTCATAGGGGAAGCAGGTAAGACTCTCCTCACCACTCTAAGCACCCTCTCTCTTCTCCTCCCCAGCAGGGGTTGCCTCTGAGTTCCAGAAAGGTGCTACCAGGCTGTTACCACCACTGTTCCTGGTTGACCTGGAGGTGGGAGAGCCCCAGGGCTGCTCCTGCTCTACTTCAGCTGAAGCTTGGGTAAGCAGTAGCATGGGGTACTGGGCTTCGCCTGGGACAGTGGCAGAATAGGATAGATCCTCCCTGTCAGCTCCTGCTTCCAGACTGTGGGGGAGACCTGGGGAGCGAGCAGAGCGCAGGAGCACCTGCAATCCCACTACTACTGCTGTCCCTAGGTGATCCGACTCAGGGCAGCTCAGTCCTTGGGACTATTTCTGCGCAGCTTCAGCCAACAGTTGTGGGAAGTGGCAACATGGTGTGCTGGGTCCCTACTGCCTCCCCTTCCACCATGCTTGCCCTGCTAACCCAGAAGCTCCAGCTACAGGAACTAGCTGTATGGAGTGCTATGCCAGACTAGGGATGGTAGCAGTAGTGGGTGATTCCCCCACCTTCCAGGTGCTCCTGCTCCCTTCATTCCCCCTGGATTACCCACAGTGTCCAGGAACAGGTGCTGGAAAGGGGGATCAGTCACTGACTCCATTGTCCTCTGCCTTTCTGTTATGCTGCACTACTAGTCCCCACAGCCTCCAGCTGGACTGGGGTACAGCAGTCCTGGGGCTTCCCCCACCCCTGGATCAGCTGCGGACAGCAGTGAGCAGCCAGGCCCCGCCCTTCCATAAGGTTCCTTATTTGGTCCCTGGTATCCCACTCCCAGATTGCAAGGACCCAAGCACTTGGCACCATGGCTAAACAGAGCCACCAGCATGTGACTTTCACTGTGGAAGAAGAGTGTAACCATGCCACTGCACCTCCCCACCCCAACTCCTCCCTCCAATCCACCCCTGCATGTAATCCAGTATCCTGCCTCTGACAGTGGCAGAAATGGATGCTAAATTTACCATTCCTACAATTTCAATCCATCCCCTAATACAGTCTTGAGGCAGGGCTACATTTTGTCACACCTGTTAATTATTTTCTTACAAAACAAACAAAGCAACAAAAAAGCCCTCACCCAAAGTCTGCTCCCAGATTTAACTCCTGCCACACACACACCAACTATTCTTATGAAATATTTAATTATCTCCCTTTATAAGACGCACAAAATTCTGGAGTACCAATTCAGGCCAATCGTCTCTTCACAAAGTAATCCTATTTCTGCATGGTCAAATAAAAGGAAGAGGGAGAATGGGAAACAAAGCTTCAGGCAGAACCAGGAAGACTCCTCTTTTGGCATTTTCCTTTTGTTTTCCCTCTGATAAGGTGTCAGGAGGAGAAAGATAAAGGTCTCTGGATAAAATTAGATATTAAGACAGACCTTCCATTATTGTACATATTAAGACAATTCAAATTTGATTTAGAAGTCTCCAGAGAAGAATTGTTCCACTCCTTTGTAGGTTTAAATGACACAATGTCATTGAAAATATTGCTAGACCAGGAAAGAGCAGCATATTCAATGAACATAGAAATCTTTGACAGAGAAAACTATATAATATCACAATTTATAGTATTTCTGTTTAAGATATGTTTTTTTTGGACGGGACTAGAGAAGAAAAAAACTGTAGTTAGTGTGTTGGTCTGTGCTTTGCAGTACCTAGATTCAAACTATGGCTCTGCTATAGGTATTCCTGTTTAACCTTAGGAAGGTCACATAGGGCTACATTGGTGAAGGTGCGCAAGTGTAGACAGACCTCGCATTTTAGGCTCTTGAATGGAATCTATAGCCTTGAGTTAGGTCTCTAGTCTCCCCATGCAAGAGATAAAGAGAATTAGGTGCCTACCATTGTTTCATGGATCCATTTTGCTAAGCAAGGGGATACCTAAATTCGAAAAAAAGGAAATAATTGTGCCAGTCTTATTTCTGGTAAATATTTGCAGCCTCAAATATTTGAGTCTCAAATTCTCTTGAGTGAAGCACTTAACATCTCTATAAGAAGAAAAGGGTAATGGTACTACCAGCTATCATTTTATAACAATCCAGTGGTTTCACTGAAAACATAAAAGACCTGAATTTTGTTTTCTTATTCCTGAGGAGAGTCAAAACCTTATTTCTTTCCACCCAGAATAGTATAACTACTTATTTGTAGACTTTTCTAGAGTGGGCAATATGTCTCATGTACCCCACTGAAGCCATGCTATTTCAAGATTCATTGAGCCACAGACTGAACAAGAGGAAGGATGATACTAGCTCATTGATTACAGCACTTACCTAAAATAGGACATGTTAACAACTCTAGTTCCCAGGACTGTATGCGTTTCAGTCATATGAAATGGGCACAAACCTGATCAGTCCTGTCAAGATGGGGGTAGTGTCAGCACATGCAGAACCAGAATTTAGGCACCTAGGAAGTTTTGCTGATGACAATTAGGAATGTGTGGTCTCCAGGCCTCAAAGGGTTTTTGAAGATAGCTCTCTTAGACATGAATATCACTCATGCCCTACACTGAATGAGAAGTTTCACTCTGAATGAGAGAGAACTGAGGCATATAAATCTTCTCAGTAATATGGATCTTGCCTTTCTATACCTTAGCACTTTACTTGTAAGGTGCCAAAGTCTTCAAAAAGTCCAAGGGATGCAGGATACATTAAAAATAATGAGGTGTTCAAATGCTACAATAATAGGGTCTATATAAATTCTGAAACTAGTTCGACAGAATAGTCACTTTGAGCAGTATAAATTCCACTATATGAAGGTAATGGCAGTAGAAAGTTATGGTTTTAGTCCCTCACCTATCTTGTAAAAAGTAGCAGTAAAGCTTACAGGAAAATGTGTAAGGAATCACGTTTCTATCATCTGGGACTACCCCAAATTGATAAGCTTCTGGTCTCATCTGAGAAAAACTGTGGCAACATTTACTTCACTGAGGTAGCACTCAATTTCTCTTTCTGTGGTCTTAGGGCGCATCTACACATTGCCCTACAGTGATATAACGATCACGTGGGTCTACATGTGATGACTGGCTACATCACCGTAGTGGTGTGCTCTCTGGTTACAGCAAGCTGCTACGGTGATGTAATGGTGAAATATGCACGCGCAGCTCAGTAACGTCCCATACTGCACCATGCTTTCGTACTGCCAAAGTTCCAGAAGGAAGTACTAAAGCACAGCGCCATAGCAACATCGCTGTACAGCAACATGTAGACACACCCTTTGGGATACAATTTGATATGCTGAAATTAAGTTAATATAGGCTGGGAGTTGAGAATTTTTGACCTCACCCAATAAATACATTAGTCATAGCTGTTATAAAGATGAGCACTAACCATAATAGTGTGGTTCCTAAGATTGAGAGAAATAGAATAGTTCACTTCCTCTTTCAGATCCATTGAAGATGTGTTAAAAAACTGAGAAAAGTTAGACATCCACACTTTTTAAGACAGAATGAAGAAAAAATATACTTCCTTCAAGTTTCCTTCAAGCAGCTCTAGAGTCATGCCTGCTCCTTGTTCTGCCCCCTGTGGATCTTGTGCAAGCTTCACTTTCACTTTTGCCCAGTAAGTGGCAAGAAATGCTTTTACTGTATTTCTCACATAAAAAACTCACTCCAAATTTCCAGCAGTGGGGTTTTTTTTGGGAAAAGAGTGTATGTTACATGTAAGAAAATATGGTGTTTATCTTTATTTAAATGAGAATGTATCTAATACCATTAACAACAGAATATACAAAAGCGCATATGCCTGGTCAGACCACTTGAAAAATGACTAATTAATAAAAACAGTCCTGTAAACATTTTTAAAAGACAGAGAATTGGGGCTGGAGATTAGTTTATTTTCCATTGCTTAGTACTATCAGCATAATGGAATGCATTATTTTATATGTAAATGTCTACACCTCTGTCCCTTGGCTAATCAACAGTGTCACCTTGCACATTTGTAGGGTGATAGGACCACATAAATAGCTGATGGAAGAAATGACACTATTAATTAGCCAAGAAATATCAGAGTGATGTCTTTGTATGACAAATCACTTGCTTTTAGTACATGGCAGTCTAATCACTGACTCAGTCATGTGAAAACTCATCCAGTTCACCTATGCCATTGGAGGGGGCTCTCTTTTGCTGGAAATACCCTTCTTGGATTAAATTATTAAGAACATGCACACAGAGATCTTAACCACATCATTTCTTAGAATAAACTACTCTAATCCCAGAAAAACATCAACTCTGGTAAATTGATTTTATTTTTTCTACATTCCTTCAAAACTTTGAATTATAGCAAACACACTCAACCTTTTCATGAAGTGGAATGCATATTAACTTTCTTATACCATCTCTTATTTCTCTTCCATATCTGACTCCACCATTGACCTTCCCTTCCATTTAAAATTAAATTACATTCCTCTGGCAGTTACAGAAATGTTTTGTGCAAGAGTATTTCGTTTTCAGCTTCTTAAGGAAATTTCATAACTGAAAATAGGGAGGAGAATCAACACTGTAACAGAATACTTGCAGGTGGGACATAAAGAGCTGGCTCGCTACACTTGGTGGTCTATAGACTGTAGCTTAGGAACAAGTGGAATTTGATATTCTTCATATGTAGACTTATACTGCAGTGTGGGGCAGAGTTAAAACCCATCTCTACAGAAAGTCAGCATTTCTGCTGTGTAGCAAATCATCCTTTCAGAAAATTTGCATAACAAATTATACAGCAGCTCAGGTTTCTTCTGAATGCAACATCATATAAGGAAGTTGCTGCATGTTTTTTTGAAAAATTGCACTCAAGTAGATTTTAAAGAGTTGGGTCCTAGGAAAAATGCACTGAAAAATATTGTGCTGAATATTATAAAAACAGCTATAACATCCTGCTCTGAAGATCAATAACCAAATCAATTTCATTGAATTTTAAAATCTGCATGTTCAAGAAATTACTACCAAAAGTAAACACAAATATTACATTAACAAGAGCAGATACTGCATATATAGATCACCTTTGTGTATTTCAAAAGTGACTCTCAGCTGGCACCTGTGTGACGTGCTAGGCTGTTTTTCTTATTTTCATATGTAACATATTGTATAATATATTAGCTGAATACACACACACCTATATATGCATACGTGTGTGTATGTGTGTGTGTATATACAAACATACATATGTATGTGTGTATGTGTATGTGTATTCAGCTATCATACTATACAATTATTGATTCTGTAGGCAATAAAATGTCTTCATTTAATTTTTACAACACCATAGTTTTAAAGAAATTATGACATCCTATTATTTTATATACATACAAGCATACATATATCTATGCATATTATATATACATATATGTCTGTCTGTCTGTCTGTACATGTGCTTGTAGTTAGTAAATCAGTATTATCCGAACGTATCATCCAAATTGTGTGTCTATATACCCACACACACATACATGCATATGCATGTATGTAAGTATGTACACATGTAGTATATAAAATAATAAGACAACATAATTACTTTTAAATTATATCATTGTTAAAATAAAATAATGAAGGTACTCTGTTGCCTACATATACTCTTATATCACTTCTGTTGGCATACTCCATGCACTTATTCCGGTCATACACTAAGCAACTTAACCAACATCTACAAATGTGGCTCATTCAACAGATTAAATTAATTTGGGAGAAGATGATATGGAAAGTGTAGTGTTTGTTTTGGGAGGCTGTCATGCTTGGTTCCCCTTCTCCCCCACCACAACCTCTATCTCTCTGCTCATACTGCAGTGCATGGTAATGCTCAGGAAGCGTGCCTTGCATTTGGAATAGAAGGCAGGGAGGAGGTTTCAGACGATTCTTAATTCCTATAAAATTTATATTAATATTTCATTTATTAAAATGAGTATTCCCTCTGCCCTCATATAGCGTAGCACTGTAGGTTCTTTGTTGCACCGAGCATGATCTGTTTCTGCACACATTGAAGACAATAGCAAAGCTCCTTTTTACTTCATTAGGAATGGGATTGAGCTCCATAAGTCTACAAATGCCTCAGGCCATTCCCAAAGCCATAACCTTCATGAAAGGGCATGTTTTCCCCTGATAGCAGAGTAAGATGTACAGCATGCATTTATAGTACCAAATAGATTCCCATAGCAACTAGAAAGTATACACAGTTCCTAGGGCACTAATATATATTTTTTTTTTTTTTAATTTTTTTTTTCAATTAACCAATGCTTAAATGAGCTACACCACCGCAGTGTATATAGGAATCGATGAGGTGCATGTTTCTTTTGTGAGGTAAGCCTGACAAAGCTGAGGATTTAGTTTCTTTTACAAAACAAACAGTCCATCAATTTTTAAAGCATGCCCTAAATTTAATATGGTAATGCAAAGATTTAAGCATTCAAAGTAACATTTTTGCTATTAGAGTTAGCAGGGAATTAATTTGGGGAAAAATATAAAACAATGACATTAGAAAGGAGATTTGCATAGGCATAGTTTTGTGCATCAAAACTTAATATTTTTTATTGCCAGGTACAGACATTACACTTATACTGGCATAAGTGATTGGAAACTGGTTAGCACCCGTAACTGGACAGAAGTTCAGTGCACATAGACTGGTTTAAAAATGGTGGAACCTGGTCTGAGATAGACCTAGACTGATGTGGTATCAGATTTAAGTAATTTAGGTTAGACAGGTCTATGGAACTTCCGTACCAAATCCCCTCCCGACTCAAGTTAGGTTGCTGTCCTCCAGCATCCAAGGCACCTGTGCGGCTCTGCCACTAACCCCTCTCGCAGGCAGATGCACTAGAACTTGGCTTGAGCTCAGCTGTTTCCACCAAACACCTAGTCCACCCTGTTCCCAGGCTGTCACAGAGCCAGATCAGCACAGTGGCTGATGTTGCTGGGATGGGGGGGAGGTTGGGGATTAGAAAGTGGGCTGCCCAGGCCAGGTGCTGCTCCCTGGGACTGCACCAGCTTGCAGAAGCATGGGAGTCCCTGGGTGGGTGTCCACACACTTGACTATGCCTGAGAGCCAATCAGGGCTAGCCTGGCCCAAGAAGCCCATTGACAGTCATGTGGGAGTGCCCTCAAGAGCGCCGTCAACCTGCTGGCCTCACCCACTGCTGGCAACCTGCATGCCCCCCACCCAACCAAAGGGTGAATATATGTTCTGTTCACTACCAAACTAACCTAGGGCACTTAGAATAAAGCACATAACTTAGATAGCTTCCACTTTTTGAAAGTCTACACCTGGCCTGTTAGTCTATACAGTGACTTCTGTTTTTCATCCTTTCTGTGCTTCAGTGATAACAAGATAAAGAAACAATGGACCATTCTTTAGTTAAGACCATTAATAATATGGATTAAGGTTTGGGGCCTAATACTACTCACTTATGCCTGTGTGAATCTGGAGTAACATCACTATTTTCAATTAAAATTAAATCACATTCACATTAGTGCAAATGAATATAACTCTATGCTTCCTATAAAGGGAGAAGTATGGTGTATAGGCATCATTAAAACTAAATATATGTCAAAGTAGTTGTTACATTGTTCATTATTTTATCTGTAATCAGCAAAAATCATGACTTTCCAGTATGCACATTAATTGCAAGGGCAGTTAATTTGCTCTAATCAGCCTGAGGTGAGGGGAGCACAAATTAACTTGATGCTTTTATTTTTTGTTTCAGAGTAATTGCCCTTCTCTGTCACTAATCTTACTCCTTCCAAAACAATTTTAATTACTCTGCAATTCCTCACTACTCTTTACAACCAAGTGGCAAATTGCCTGGGCTGGGATAAACATGTACAGATGACACACCTGCTGCAAGTTATTTATTTTTTGCCACTCTATTAAAAGTTTGATCATGATCTTTTGGTACTTCATTCTGAATGAGGAGAAAAGAAAAGAAAAAAGCAAGGATGCCATTTGAAAGAAATGGCCATGCTTTTCAGCACAACAGCCAATGGTTGTTTGGGATGGACTTTGTTTCTTGAGGGCACATGGCTGCTGATGTACTAACTTAGATTTCAGAATTGTCAAACAGCTCAAATTTGTACTAGATGAGCTGTGTGATATACTAATCCATACTTTATTGAGAGAGGGTTTCAGAATTATGCATCTTTGACCTTGCACTTGGAGCAGCAACGCACTTGTCCCTTCTTCTGGAATGAAAGCCACCGAATAAACCACAAACTTGAAAACATCACAGAAAAAGGAAAAGGGGTCAGTGAATTAGGATGAAACATGCTACAATTTGCAGAAGGGCCTAATGTAAGTTTGAAACAGAAATTCAATTTTCAAAAGTAATTGAGTGACAGGTTGTTGGGTTTTTTTATAATGCGAGATTTTAAGAGTATCTAGGCATCTAACTCCCCTTGAAATTCATTGCGAAAGAAAATGATAAAAAAGCTAAGTCAATGGAAATTAGGTGCCTGGGTGTCTTTGTGAGAAGAGGATTTTTGGGAGTGATATCTTTTATTGGATCAAATATAGTTGGGATAAAGCTAGACAAACCTTTGAATGAAAAGCATTCTTCTTCAGTATTCTTCTGTGTTTGAAAAAATGTGCCCCTTCAGGGTCTAAATACTTTTTGGAAAATGCAAATTCACTTTCAAAGTCCCTTAGTGCTATTTTACAAGGGAGACTCAGCCTTAGTGATGCCATACTTAACTTTAAATGTAGCGCTGCCCACTAAACTTTAGATTTTCAGAGTGAGGTACTTAAGAACTGAATTCACAAAAGCCAACTAAAATAGCTGGAGGAGAAGCAAGAGAAAGTAGCAGGATTTTAAGCATGTCACCTTCACATGCGAGTATACTTAAAAGGGAGGTAGATGACCAGGAACATTTGTGCACTTAAATGCCACCTCTGTGTGATTGGTTAGGAATCCCTGTTTTCCTACCTATCAGGAGAGTATCAAAACTACTAGTATAGTCTTATTGTTCATAGAGTAGCAAATGGTATGAACACTAATATAGGTAAGCTACTAGTGCTTATTGTGCTATGTCATCAAGGTGTACTCTGAAAGGCATGTAGACATGGGGTTAAGTTGTGAGGACCTGCATACACCAGAGTTTCTAATAGCAGAAATTTTAAAGAAAAAAAAAATCTGACAGATAGAGCTTATAAAGTGATGAAGTATTCAGGCTAAAATCTACTTAGGATACAACTTATTTTCTGTAGGTAAGCCTTGTCTTTTGGAAAAATAAAGGTCTGTTAATTTTTTTAAACCGTTTGGATAAAACATGTTTTTTTTCAGGAAAAGTCTCTCAGATCCAAAATGTAATTTCTACTTAAAGCCAAAGTATGAAACATGATAAGAATACACAGTAAGAACAGCCAATTGCCTGGTGATTGAGTCAATCAATTAGGGTGTGCAAACTTTATTTTAAGTTCCTGGTATACTATCCTCCTGCATCCCAGGTAAGTCCCATAGAGTGTATAATACAATTTCACTATATCTCCCTTTGAAAGTGTCCTACATATTTATTAGCCACAATGAGAAAGAATGACTAACAACCTACTGACTAAAGCACCCACCTAGAATATGGGAGAAAAAATTCCTATTTCACTTAATATTTAGTTATTCATATAAATTGAGAGAGCTCCAACAGAAGACACTGAGAAAGGTCAACCCAAAAACAGGTTAGCCAGTCAACTAGGTTAAACACACCACTGGCATGGGAGGAAGTGACACAGCTCAGATCTAAACCTAGGTCTTCTACAACCTAGATGAGTACCCCAGCCACCAGGCTAATAGGCATTCTAGATATAGGGTGTACTTTGTCACTTTTCACAAAGACTTTGAAAGATCCTGTTTCATCCTTATACAGAACAGGAAAATTTTTGAAATTCTGTCAGGAGAAGAAAACCATTTCCAGATGCAAAACACTGAAACAAAAAGACCACTGGAGTATCTTTAAGTCTGGCTATATTGTTGAGGTATAGCTGCTGTGATGTAGAAGAATAAAACACATCTCTCAAAGCACATAAACCCTAGCCTTTGTAAAAATGAGTGTGTGTCTGAACCCTTGGAAAACTATTTTATGTTATTGTTTCATTCATTTTACAGCTGGTGCCCTGGAAGCAGTTTTGTAAATCTGGTATGTCTGATGCTGAAAAGTCCTATTGGGCTTTAGAAACTAAGGAATTCTTTAATTTAAGCTCTCCTTCCCTACAGTTGTTCATGAGTGTACACCACACTATTGTAACCAATTTAAGAAGGTAGTAGGCAGAGGTATTCAAATTGATACATATTTTGTCCAGTCCTGTTCGAGGTGTATGCAAATATCCTCCTGTTCAGGAACAGTCATATTTTCCAAACCAGTTCATAACTTGTTTAAATTGCACAACAAACAGAAGCGGGTTTTTTTTTACTTCTCCTTGACCTCACAGGACATATTCATCTCATTAAAACAGTTCATTTTTATTATAATATTTATAATCTATTTTGCCTGGCAACTTAAAACCAAAGATTATTCTTCTGCCTAAAATACACTTGAATCTATGGTGGCTACTTACAGAAAGGGAAGTGACAGAGACCTGTTAAATATTTACAATAGATCACTAGACATTAATCCTTTTTAATTTGAATTGAAATGCATTCTGTTTAAAGCACATACGTAATTTCTGACTGTACATGCATTTTATCAGTGTACTGCAGTTGCTCTTGCAATATGTACCCTGCAATTACATTATAAAGTTTAGAAGCTAAGAAAACTCATGAACATCATGGAGTAAAGTGTGGCATAGTTTGGGAAGAGACGATTTTTGTTAAGCACTCTTTCAAAACAGTGAAAGTATTCCTGATAAGTTGTCACAACTTGCTCCTATACAGAAATACTTAACAATTTTCAACTCTGTCAAAGCATTTGACAAAGCTGGCAAAGTACCTTTTTCACTATTTGGAGGGCAGCAACAACAAGTTGCCCCTGTTGTGTGCCTTGCTTTGGTATGTTTTTATGAAATGCTGTTGTGTCGTTTTGGTGAAGGTGTTGAGACCTCCAGCAGGTAGGTGGCTGGATGGCCATTCTACATTGTAACAAACTCATTCATCGTCAGCAATCCCTCAATTCCAGGATGATCTCTACCACAGCTTCATTAATCTTGAAGTGACTTAAGAGTCCAATTCTTGAGCCACAGGTTCATTCTCAGAAGTTGCAGGTTTCTTTCCCCGCTACAGGATTTCTCTCTTGTTCCTTCCTCCACTCTCTCTTCTCTGCTTCAAGGATTAGATGCTTTACCACTAAGTGGGCTGCCACTTGGTTGAGGTTGCAGTTCCATTGGAGCTGACTAGCGGCCACATCCTCCCAGCTCTTGATCATAGAATTAATAAAAAATAGGGTTGGAAGGGACTTCAGGGGGTTATCTAGTCCAACCCCCTGCTCAAAGCAGGACTTTCCTTAACTGTATCATCCCAGACAAGGCTTTGTCTAGTCAGGTCTTTAAAATCTCCAAGGATGGAGAACAACCTCTCTGGTTACCTCTCTGGGTAACCTGTTCCAGTGCTTTACCACCCTCCTAGTGGCAAAATTTTTCCTAACATCTAACCTAAGCTTCCCTTGCTGCAACTTGAGACTATTGCACCTTGCTTTGTCATCTACCGCCACTGGGAACAGCTTAGCTCCATCCTGTTTGGAACCACCCTTCACGTAGTTGAAGACTGCTATTAAATCCCCTCCTCAGTTTTATCTTCGAGACTAAACAAGCCCAATTCTATAGGCCTCTCCTCAGAAGCCACATGGCCCAGCCCCCTAGCCATTTTCTCTGATGTTTGCTGGACTCTATCCAATTTGTCCACAACCTTTCTATAATGTGTGTGTGTGGGGGGGAGACCGGACACAATACTCCAGATGTGGCCTCACCGCTGCTGAATAGAGGGGACTAATCACTTCCCTCCATCTGCTGGCAATGCATCCCAGTATGCTGTTAGCCTTCTTTCCAACAAGGACACACTGTTGACTTATATTCAGCTTATTATCCACTCTAGCCCCAAGGTCCTTTTCTGAAGAGGTGCTCCTTAGTGAGTCAGTCCCCAGCTTGCTCTGGTGCATGGGATTGTTCCATCCTAAGTGCAGGACTTTGCACCTCATGAGATTAATTTTGGTCCAATCCTTCAATTTGTTGAGGTCACTCTGAATCCTAGCCCTACCTGCCAGCATATCTACTACTCCCTCAGCTTGGTGTCATCTGCAAACTTGCTGAGGGTGCACTCCATCCTGTGTCCCATATTGTTGATGAAGATATTTAACAAAACCAGCCCCAGAACTGAACCACTTGAAACAGGCTGTCAACTAGACATTGAGTCACTGACTACTATCCTCTAAGGCCAATGATCCAGCCAGTTTCTTATCCACCTTACAGTCCATTGATCCAACCCATACTTGCTTAGTTTGCTTGAGAGAATGTTGTAGAAGACCATATCAAAAATCTTGCTAAATTCAAGGTATATCACATCCATTCCTCTTCCTGCATCCAGAAAGCCAGCCATCTCATCCTAGAAGACAATCAGGTTGGTCAGGTGCGACTTGCCCTTGGTGAATCCATGCTGGCTGTTTCTAATCACCTTCTTCACCTACAAGTGCTTAGAAATGGATTCCTTGATGTTGGCATCCATTTTCTTGAGGTATGCCTTCAATGTGTCCTTGTAGCATTTCCTCTGGCCACCATGAGATCTCAGGCTGCAGCTAAGCTGGGTGTAGAGCACTTCTTCTGGGAGTTGAGAATTGGGCATCTGCACATAATATCTGGTTGAGTGAAGTTGGTGCTTGAGAATAACCAGTTTAATGCTAGCAACACTGGCTTCAGCAAGGATGCTGACATATGTGCAGTGATCTTCCTATTTGATGCAGAAGACTTTCTGGAGGCATCACTGGTGATATGTCTCCAAACTCTTGAGATGGATAGTTCCCCACATTTCCAACATGTAGGGAAAAGTGGAGAGTGTGACTGCATTATAAACCCAGATCTTGGTGTCTACAAGTTTGGTACAGCTCCACAGTTAGATATAAGATATTGTGTTACTGTATCTCCCCACAGTGGGATAATCTGCTCTTAAGCTTTCCTGTTCTTCCTAGTTTCTTCCTTTACAGCACTGACAATGTTCTTGAACTTTCTGGCATATATTTTGGGCATAGATTTCCTGTTGCTCCCAGTTTTCCTTGGCCCTAGGCCTAAACTAGTCCCCAGAACTAGTCCCCAGTAACTTGAGCATACTGGTAGCTTTTCAAAGCACCAACTATGTAGGCACAATAACTTTACATTTCACTTAAGGGGCATGGAAGTTGAAGTCAGTCAACATACAGAGTATGTAGGTGTTTGCAAAACCACTGCCCTCTGTACTTTAGCCACCTTTTTTTTTTTATAAGGCAAATCTATATGAATAGGAACCATCAAGATTTAAGGACTCATCATTGTTCTTGGCCTGTGAGATCTGTGGCAATCTGACAATAG
>NW_017728949.1:71780857-71803072 GCF_001723895.1 Crocodylus porosus
ATGTGTGTGTGTGTGTGTGTGTGTGTGTACACATATGATTCTGAACACTCCTTTTTTCTGATAAGAGCTACCTTTAAGACACATACCCAACACCTAAAGTGACAATCAAGTCTTTATAGGGCAAAATCTACAAATGGATTATCAAGGGATGAACTCTGTATTTGATTGAGAATTTTTAACTGGAACTAATTTCAAGGAAAATTAAACCTGAAGCACAAAAAGAAAAGTAAGCTGAAATGAAAGGTAAATGTTTCTCAAATTTGCAATTTACCACACTATTAAAACTGAAATTAAATTATGTACAAAAGTATACAGCAAGACCAACCAGTTTCTTGACACACTGGGGTCATATTATTGTAAAGCAGCTGCCTCAAGGCCTGTGCAGGGTCAGGCTGGACCAAAGGTGCCACCACAAGCTCAGAAGGATAAGCATGCACCCCCTGTGGCTCCCATTTAGGGTTAGAGGTAATATGCCCCATGTGTCCCAGCAGTGCTGCTGGTGTCTGACTCTTTTGCCTGAGGTCACACAAGGGCTGCCTCCCCATAGCCCAACGGGCAGCTAGGCTAAACTATGGGGGAGAAGCAGGGACTGTGCCTCCACAGACACCAAGCATTCAGACTGTGCGCCACTTCTCCTAGTAGGTGACACCTTCTACCCCAACTGCTTCCATGCCCTACACCCACATTCCTACTGCCCCCATATCTGATGCTAGTCCCTGCATCCAACAACCTAATTAGCCCACTAGAAAACCCCACAGGTGCCCTGCACAACCCTTGAGAGCTCGACAAGTCTCCTCCCCACTCCAACCCCACACATAGGGTGCCTATACAGGAGCCTGGAGGCTATTCCAGTACCCTGTAATTATAGTCCATTAATCGAGTCTGCTGGAGTCTGCTAACTACCGTGCTCCAACCGGCCTCCACGTCTCAGGTATCAGCATCCCCACACTTCAAAATGACAGTGGGGGCACTTTATCTAAAGCTCATTTGACGTGCTTTAGATAAAATGCTCTTGGAACCACTTTACTTAGAGCCTTCCCTCACTCCCAGAGCATGTGTAAAAATGCCCATAGTTTCCACAGCCCCATGTGCAGCCCCCATGCCTTTCAAATCCTATGCACAGCTCCAACCCCAGGCACACTGCTTACAACTCCACAGCCCCCAGACTATTGCCCTGGCTACCCACTGGCCAAGCAAGCTGTAGACAGCACTCCCCCAAAAACAGCTTTATATGTATTTTTGCCCAGCCTGAAACAGGCACAGAAACATGCACTGTACTAATTGGCTCTAATAATTGGCAAAACTGCTGACCTCAGCTGTGCAGTCCCCTCAGTTCAGATTTGGTATGTGCAGGGCTCCATAGCCCAGATTACCTGTAGAATCGTGGGATTCGACAGTCTGAATAACGTATTCTGAAGATACAACTTTCCTTATCATGAAGCTGGAACTAAACTTTCTCTCAATAAAGTTCATACTAAAACTTTCATGGTTTCAGTGGAATCAGCCCTTGGTTTATACAGTTTGTTTGACAGAACCATGTCTAGTAAAACTAATAAAAAATATGAGCTATATGCTTGGATAAATCAGAAAGGGAAACAACTTGCTAAGTCATGTCTACACCTGGGGGACAATAAATGATTCCTCCCTGCAGTATATTTTCCCAGGTTTTCTGACATACAGTTATACTTTAAATGACTTAAGTTATGGGGCTATTGGGAAACTTCAACAGTGCTATTAGATCTCATGGTTAGAATGTGATACTCTGTAGGCATAACCAAAATAAAATGTACAGATGCTGGTATTCAGAACAGATGGAAGGAGGTACATCTACTTAGACCTTCACCATGTCAAGCTAATCAAAGTTTCTGACTTTGTGGTATGATTCTATAAAGAGCAGCTTCCAAGGACAGTTATCCTGTGAAGACTGAAGTCTGGAGGAGTCCCTGCTTCATGAGTGGATTGGTAAAATCAGAAAGGTAGGAAACAGAGGACAATAATATAACCTGATGCTCTATAGTGTTAATTCATAGAGTCAAACCATTGGCCTGTGTTGCAGTTCAGTGGGTTTGCTTTGATGCAGTAGGCATGGTTTAAAATAGAGCTATTTACTTTTCCCCCCAAGGTTTTCATAGATTTCATAGACAATGGGGCTGGAAAGGACCTCGGAAGATCATCAAGTCCAACCCCCCACCCAAAGGGCAGGAAGTCAGCTGGGGTCATAGGATCCCAGTAAGACAAGCATCCAATTTGCTCTTGAAGGTGTTCAATGTAGGTGCTTGAACCACCTCCACTGGCAGACTGTTCCAGACCTTGGGGCCTCGGACAGTAAAGATATTCTTCCTTATGTCCAGCCTGAAATGGTCTTGCAGGAGTTTGTGACCATTCGACCTCGTCATCCCTTGGGGCGCTCTGGTGAACAAACATTCCCACAAATCCTGGTGGTCACCCCGATAAACTTATAGGTGGCCATCAGATCACCCCTGAGCCTGCGCTTTTCCATGCTGAAGAGACCCATGGCTCTCTCAAGTTTCTCCACATCCTTTTTGAATTGTGGAGCCCAAAACTGGATGCAGTACTCCAGCTGCGGCCTCACCAAGGCTGAGTGTCCCATGTGAGAGGGAGGATGACATCCCGGGATTTGCTTGAGAAGCATCTACGGATGCAAGCTAGCATTTTGGTCACTTTAGTAGCCACAACATCACATTGCAGGTTCATGTTGATCCTGTGGTCAATAACGACCCCCAAGTCTCTTTCTTCCATTGTGCTAGCCAGCGTAGCACTGCTGAGCCTATAAGGATGCTGCAGGTTTTTCTTCCCAAGGTGGAGAACCTTGCATTTTTCGGTGTTAAACACCATCAGGTTCTCGTCTGCCCATTTGCTGAGCCTGTCCAGGTCAGCCTGGATCACCCGCCTGTCTTGTGGTGTGAATGCTTTGCCCCAAAGTTTGGTGTCATCGGCGAACTTGGCCAGTCCACTCCTGACTCCAATGTCCACATCATTAACGAAGATGTTGAACAATATGGGTGTTCAGCCTTGGGGGACCCCACTGGTCTCAGGACACCATGATGAGTGACTGCCATCAATTACAAACCTCTGGGTCTGATCACAGAGCCAATTTCCCAGGCAGCGGATCATAGTGGACCCAAGGCCACAATTGGGTAGTTTTGCCAAGAGGTGATCATGGGATACCAAATCGAAGGCTTTTTTGAAGTCAAGATATATGACATCAATCTCTTAAAGAATATGAAAACTCTCACAATGAGTGCAGTGATGTGTACTTACTGATTACACTAACCAGGGTAAAGTGGCAATTAAGTACAAGTAAAAACTAGTTTATTTCTCTTTTTTCCCCTTCCTAGCCCCAAATTCATAGTGTTTACATCATCCTTATCTCACTTCCCAACGATACATTTTCTGTGATTGCACTGGTACCAAAAAAACAGAACTGGCCCATAAGGAATGAAAAGCCAGGTAAGACAGACAGACAGACAGATGGATAGGATTCAATATATGTTCATATATTTATATCTATATCACTATATAGAGTGATATGTGTGTGTGTGTGTGTGTGTGTGTGTGTGTGTGTATAAACAGTGAATTGAATATATCTATATATGTGTATATGTATATTCAATATAGGGTTATTGGTTGTAGCCATGATGATCTAAGGACAAAGACAGACAAAGTTTTTTTGGGTAGATATGATATCTTTTATAAGACCAACTAAATAGCTGGAAAAATTCTTCGTCGCAAGGTTTCAGGCACAAACACCCTTCTTCAGGCATAGGGAGTCTGGTTAAATTTCCAGCACCATGTTTGGCAGACTGCTAATAGAAGTTTCATGTCTAACCCAACACATGCTACATTGGAAATATAGCCCAGAGTTTTCTTGGTTGTTATCAACTGTCATTTTTTCCCTTGCCCTAAAAGTTGCCATTTTCTGATTTTACAGAGTATTCTGTGGATAATGAGAAAAATAAGCAGTGCAAGTAAAGAATGCACAGGAAAAATGAAAGTGTCTTCACAGAGAAATGGCATATGTTGATCATACAATAGAAAGAAGTCTGAATAACTGGCGTACTAAATTGGAGCTACAGGATGTAAAAAGGATGGAAGAGGCTAAAAAGTTTTGGTTTTTTTGGGGGGGGCGGGGGAGGAGTTGTTTGGATATTCATGAATATGGGACCTCCTAGGACTGTTTTGATTTCTTCCTTGCTATTTTAATTCCTTCATGCCCTGTTTCAGAAATGTATTTTTATGTTACCCATTTGCCCTATGAACCTTTTACACTTTTTCTATGCTTGCCTGGTGCCTTTCTTCTTTCTAAGTTATAGGCATTATACTACTACAGGATTAACTTCTTTTCTGCAGTTCTACACTGACAATTCTGAAAGTTCAGCCTTTATCCCTTTTCAGATGCAGAAAGGAAGTGGAGCTTTCTGAAGAGATGTTTCAGCTCTATAGGGAAGTAGTGGCCCCAGCGATAGTGGAAAAACATATATTTCAAGTTGATCATAGAGAAGACTACAAAATTGTAAAGTGTTTATTTTTATTACAGTCTATTTCCCTTCCTCCAAGTACCTCTGCAGAGGGATAACATGCTATTGAATAAAGTACCCATCATTAATCCCCAGCTAGCATCTTATTAAAGACAGATGCAGACTTCAACCAGCAGGGAGTGAACAGCGAAGCCCAATCAATAACATGGAAACTAAGGGACTGACAGTCTGAGGATACAATACTAACATATAATAAAGCTATTTTTCTGCCTTCCTGACAGGATGTTAATGAGGTTAATTTAGTACTCAAAAAATCTTCAATTCCATTTAGAAGGAGCAAAAATACTTCACTGAATGAAAGTTGAGGTATTTTCTAAACATCACTTGAAACAAAAGTATGGTGACAATTAATTACTGGGTAGAAAATGCTTTTTAAAAATGTAGCGAGTCAAATTGTTTTTACTTCCATAAGATGGAAACCATTTTGTGTTTATGCATACAGTTACAATGATTTATGCAAATGTTAAAGTAACTTAATTTAAAAAAATCTTGTCCATAGAAAAAGATACAATAATCCCTTCCACGGAGGTAAATGCCAGAGCAGAAGTAGACTTGTTGTTTTGCTTTCTATAAGATTAATATTAGTCATTAAATATATTTAAGGAGTAATCAGTGTTTTCTTTATTTGGGTGAACTTTTAGTGCTTATATTAATAGGAGAGGACAAAAGCAAATGGACTTGTACACAGCATAAATCAAAAGGTGTTCTTTGCTGTGCTATCCACGTCAGCCCTAGTAGCAACTGTTAATTACCAGTACTTAATAAAATATATCACTGTACATTAAAAACCATTAGACCAATAGACAAATAAGTAAAGTTTGGGGTGGTTTTTTTTTGAATGTGTATGTTGTGAATGAGTTGCATTTTCTGGAAAGCGTGGTTTGTTTATTCATTTTTTCTGATTTTCAGCTGGCTTGAGTCAAGTTCCATCAGCTGCTTTTGCCTTTCCCTCCCCCTAGAATACTATATGGCCGCATCTACAGGTCGCCCTACAGTGATGAAGCAACACACTGTGTCGCCATATGGCATGCTGCGGTGATGTAGCGGTCATGCAGGTCTACATGTGATCACTTGCTACACTGCTGTAGCAATGTACTCCCTGGTTGTAGTACACCATTACTGTGAAATCTAACCATGTGCACAGTGCAGTAACCACCTGTATTGTGCTGAGCTTTAGCTCCAAAAGGAAGCACTAAAGCATGGCGCCACAGCAAAGTTGCCATATGGTGATGTGTAGATGCACCCTATATGTAACAGTCTATCCATGGGATGCCATTATCTACAGGAAACAGGTTTTAGACTAGGACAGAGGTATTGTTTCCATATATAACTGAAGGTGTTGGCTGTGATCTAATAAATCTGTATTTGTCTTTGGTGAACTCTCTCCCCTTTCCTTCCTACCTCCCTACCCCCACAACAGACAACCATGGACAAAACAATAATTGTTCTTGGATTTTAATATTTGGAACTTTGTAGATATGAACTCTATAACTACTGCTCCTCCTCTTTAGAGAACATACGTCTCATATTTTGCTCCCACTTCTACCAAAGGGCTGGATGCAAAGATGTCATCATTTTACCTGGGTGACAAAGTTTTGCTTTTCATTTGTAGGGTTTAGTTTCCTAAAATGAACCCTGATGCTTTAGGCAAGCTAACCAGGCAGAAATGAAGGAGACAGAAGGAAAAAAAGGTAAAAAATACAGGATAGATAGATTAGATAGATACATGTGATTTAAATTATCTATGTTCAATTATTTTTATTATAATTATGATTAATAAAGAAAAATAATATAAAAAAGGGCTGCAACCAGAAGTTTCAGTTCAGCTGTTAATTACTTATGGCAAAAGTACTCAAACTTCAAGTGTCTCAGGGTTACATTTACCAGGAGCCCAAAGGCCAAACCTAATTAATTTCTATAATTTGAAGCACAGAGCAGCTGCTATCATACTTACTACTGAAGTGTGACTGCCTGAGTTTATAAATGTCCTAGAGAATAATGCTGCACCATTTCCATCTCAGCAGATTTCTTTTGGTCTGCGTTATAATGCTTCATGGCAGTCTTAGACCACCACTGACCTATTTCCTTCTCCTCTTCCAAAGTGTCACTTAACATTAAATACAAGCCTCCCAAATGCACATATATTTAAGTAAGCCAGTATGGAGACATCATAAAAGTTCTAAAATCTAATGTTGATGTACAGCCCACCCAAATCCAATGATTAATATGGATTTTGTGTAAGGTATAAATGCACACTGAAATTCATTCAATCTGTACTCCCTTGGTCACTTTAAATGGACTTAATGATTGTACAATGCCTTCACAAGGAGTGGCAAAAACTAGGCTTAAGAATGGTATGTTACAGATGACAGCTGTGTGTGTGCGTGTGCACGCACACACACAAGCGTGTTTCGTCTCATGCAAACATTTTATTGCTAGCCTAAAAACTCAGACAAGATGGTAAATTAGAATATTAACATTTAATATCTCGTATCAGCTGCTGCCTACATCTGTTAAAACTGCCATTTTCAAGGTGATATACATGGCTAACTCTTCTATGGCCAAAATGAGTATTTTGGAACTTTGGTGTCACAAACTAAAAGCACCATCAGGGAAAGAAAGCATTAAAAGCACCATCAGGCACAACAGGCTTTAAAGGCACCATCTGGCATAACTTGAATTGTCAGCAAACAGAGAGCACAAATTGATGGACACACTACTGTTTATGCCTTTTAACTGGTCAGCTATGTTAATTACAATTAGATCTTCATTGTAGGATTTTATGGCTTATACGGACAAATGAGCTTAAGCTCAATTAACTAACTACGGACTAAATGGAAAAATGTTCCTGAAGATAATTTTTCTAAAAAAACTATTAATTTTAGTTGACTAATGTAACCCATAATTGACTGGCATTGTATCAGGGGGAGCACTGTCTCCCGAAGAAACAGTTCATGCGAAAAAAAACCCCAAAACATACTTGTGATATACAGATAGATGTTTTTGGAGATAGATAGCTATTTTGTCTATACTCTTGTTTTTCTATTGCACCTCATATTCTGTATAGCTTCTAATGCAACTAATATTACTATGTTCTCTCTTTCTCATATAATATTATATAATGTTCTGTTGAAAACAAAATCTCTCTCCTTAATTAAAATTAAACATGCTTTTATAAAATTTAAATATCTGCTTTGGCTATCATTAGAAAAGCTTTTTTCTGCTGTTAAATATTTATGCGAAAAATGTAGTATTAATTACAGCCACTTTGCAAAAATGGGATATTTTTAGAGATTAAAACAAACCAAAAAATTATAGATCAGCTTCCCTTCCTAGTAACAAGAATTGCCTGGTGAATTTCAATTCCCAAAAATAAAACTTTGTTAGATTAAAGGCATTTGTTTCACATTATAAAAGAAATTATGCCCATTAGTGTGCCAAGGTAAATCCAGAGTAAGGCATACAGCACTAAAAGTGAAAGATTTACTTTTGTGAAGCATGCAGCATATTGGCATTAACTAAGTTTCTGTACTATGATTTGCCTCATTCATTGGTCCAGTTTGCACATCAGAATTTTGGGTTTAATACATAATCTGTTCCATCTCAGTCAGAAGGACCAACTCTTTGGCCACGTCCACGTGCAATGCGGACATTTGTTTCCCCATGGGCAAGAATCAGCAGGATGCCTTATTCTGTCGCTATGTGTCCCTGGTGAATGCCTGTTCCATGAACACCGTGGTGTGCGGCCAGTCACCCTGGGTGGGGTACGGGAGGGTGGTCCAGCCCAGGGCTGGACCCAACAACCTTACCTGGGATACTGGGGCCTCCTGATGCTGCAGCAGCAGCGAGCCTGCCACTTGGAGCTTGGATAGCAGCTGAAGCATGGCTCCAGCCACCCAGGCTCCAGTTTTGAGCGGTGCGTGCTGCCGTTGCATGCGCTGCTCCACATTTTTTCCCAGTTTTTTTGACCCCTGGATATCAAGGGGTCAAATAAACCTCTGTACTGCTCCCTTGCAGTACAGAGAACAGATGAATGTTCAGTATATGGTACCACAGATGTGTTTGCATCACCATATATTGCAGCCATTGTGGAATGGCTAGAAACATTCAGGAGAGTTAAAATGAGTCCCCAAAAGTTAAATCCCAATACATACACATAATACTGCATTAAATCCCTGGGGTGAATGTCCCCATTCAAGAGTAAAATGGTTTTCATTTACTGAAGCCTGAATAAGACCACCCAGAATATGTTTTAATTTTATGTTCAGTCATTTCCCCTCTGTAGCTGATTCTCCTAACCTTTATTTTGTGTCCCCAAGTAGAAAAGCCTCCAAAGCCATCCTGCCTAGCAGCTCTATCACAAACAACTAAGAGTGAAAATCCTCAGGGATCAATTCTTCAGTTCTTACTTATGCAAAGTTCAATGGAAAGTAATGAGTTTCAACAGCAGATACAATTGGGTGCAAGAAACAGTGGTGCTAGTGGTAGTAACTATGCTAATAACATGGAGACACTTTAATTCTGAAGTGAGGGGACATGTGTTGCATCAGCTGTGAATTGCCCAAGGCAATCAGAGACATGGTGTTTTATTTGTTTTGTTATCATAAACTTGTTCGGCTCAATTTGTTGTGATAGTTCAAACTGTTACAACAAACACACTAAAGATAACACATTAAAAAGATCTAGGTTTGTTCATGGGGACCTCATAGATGTCACTTGAGGAGGAGGAGGAGACAACTGTCCAAGTTGGCAAAAAATAGCATTTTTGATTAGAACAAATGTTCATAATACTAGGCAAAAAAAAGTAAAAGGCATAATAAAGCGTTCACAATCCCTTACTTGGATCATTAGCAAGACAATGTTTTGCCCACAGAAGCACCTTAACTTTTTTTTAAAAAGCAGAAACAAGAAAAGCGCACACATGAATTTTCACTATTTGTAAGTGATGAGAAAGTAAAACAAGTATGTTATTCTCTGGCATTGCCTTTCATTCCAAGGCAAGAAGTCCTAATTAAAAGACAACGCTACTACAACAATAAAACTGCTTTCTGGGACATTGCAGCCCATTATGCTACCTGACAATCCCACTGAGCTGAAAGGAATCATTTTCTGCACTAAGACAGGGACTGAACTTGGTGCCTGGCCCAGTGCCAGCAGCAGGACATCTGTGACACATTCAATACAACAGCCCAGCATGTATATTTCATGCGAGAAGAGAAAATAGACAAACCGCGGGAAGCAAAGTATATACTACCTATATATGTGTCATAGCTATGAAGGGACTGGATATTATTAGATAACACCATCACGATGTCAAAATACTAATACTAATAAAAAACCCCAAAGACCTGAATAATAATAATAATAAACCCCAAAGACACCA
This sequence comes from Crocodylus porosus, assembly GCF_001723895.1. Classification (NCBI taxonomy): domain Eukaryota; kingdom Metazoa; phylum Chordata; order Crocodylia; family Crocodylidae; genus Crocodylus; species Crocodylus porosus. The sequence continues at coordinate 71,790,800 of NW_017728949.1, forward strand.
GCTCCCTATATCACCTGAAGAAATTCCTGTTAAGCAGAATTACTGTCTCCATTAACTAGCATTCATTGCTATTAATACAGTCGACATGGGCAGAAATCTTTTCCCTATGCAATGTACCAGCTACTTGTGTCTATATCTATGGAAGTGTACTATACCATTAAATGATGTGGGCAGAAATCTTTTCCCTATGCAAAGCACCAGGTACTTATGTCTATATCTATGGAAGTGTACTATACCATTACTTTATAAGTGATTTATAAATAAATAATTGGATGTTTACCATTATAAAACTTTTCTTCCCAAAGGTTTTATATAATTTAATAACGTTTTATTAAGTTTTTGTAGCATTCCACAACATTTAATGGTACGGATACAATTTCTGTTAAATTCCATACAATTTTTAAAACATAGGCACACAGCAGAGGCCAACGTAGCAGAAGACACATTTGAAATCAGTCCATGTACTTATATAGCTTCACTAGGGGATAATGTAGGGCAGTATAATTATCTCTATCTTAAAAGTAGAGAATTGAAGTGAAAGGCCTGATTTTCAGAATTGATGGTCACCTCTGACTAAATGAAACCCAAAGAAGGAAGAGGCATGATGTCTCCACATTATTTTCTCCGCCTCTTCCTGCTCTCATGGAGGGCCTTCCAAATGCACAGGGGCAACATCAGATTAAGAGCATCTAAATATGCTAGGTACTTTGCCCTTAGTCAAGCCATAGGAAATACAATTAATGTAGCTTCTGTCTCTACTGATTTTAAATTTTGTATACTACCTCTCTGAAAGAATGCTCCAGGGGTATTGACAGGCATGGAAGAGCCCCAGGATTTTGAAAAAGGGTTGCAAGATATGACATGAGTTTTGCTTATCAGCAGCTTGAGGTGCACTTTCCCAGAAACCCCTCCAGCTGTCTCCTTGAAACACGGCAGGCTTTGTGGCCACAGCAGGCCCTCGCAGGCCTCCAGCCTTCACCCTGCTGTGGCTTAACACACACACACGAGTTTTGCTTTCAAGATTTGAGGTGCAGTTTCCCAGAAACCCCTGCACCTATCACCTTGAAACTTGGCAAGATTCATTCCCTCAGCAGCAGCTGCCACCCCTGCAAGTTTCATCTGAATCAGCAAAAAAACCCCAAAGTTATAGCTATTTCATTGATGCCCCATTATACCCTAGGGCCAAGTCTCCGAATGGCCGAATGATTCAGAAGCTCTGATTGATTCCGGAAGCCTGAAGCTTCTAGTGATTCAATTCAGATCGTAGATTCGGCCTCTGAATCATCTCCAAATCCAAGTTGCGATCTGAAGCTTTGCACAGCCCTAAAAAGCAGCTGTCCCTGCTGGGCGGTTTGTTTTAAACCTCAAGGGTATGAGCACAAGGACACTTGGAACCATTTCAGAAAGGGAGTATCTGGTACGTTCAAATTAATATGCGAGTGAGATGAGAACAATTCAAATGCAGAAAACCCACTGCCACGTTAACTCTGGAAAAAGGAGTGTTGAAGTTGGAGGTGATATGCTGCATTTGAATTATTCTCAGCTCATTCATACATGACCAGAAAGATGCACCAACTCCTGCTGCTCTTGTGTAACCTCCCCTTTTGAAAGGGCTCCATGCTTGAGGGTGTCCTCAGTGGAATCAAAGCGGGGTGTGACTGCACTCCCCAAACCCACCCTGGATCTGTCCTTGGTGGCAAGGGGGAACTTTCCTGTAGCCAACGTGCTAGCAAGTTGGTGCATGGTGACAGACCTGGAACATCTCTGAAGATCCAGCTGAATTCCTACTGATGAGCTCTCAGAGCCAAAGGCCCTGCTTATATCTGGAGGGGCAAACCCACTAAAGTTTTTCACATGTTGTATTTGTGGGATTCTCAATAAAAAGTAGGCAACCTGGCCAGCAGAACGTAGACAAGATGAGATTCTGAATAATTATACTGTCAAACAAAGTATTTTTACATTTTACAGTTATTTCTGCAGGTTCACCCTTATTTCCCACATTTCAATAATTTTGCAATTTCAACACTTATTTTTGCAAAAGTTCACAGAGAAACAATTATGGTTTTCTGTCCTAGAAAGCTTTTGCATAAATGTCATATTGCTCCAGTCAAGTATCCGGGTTGTAGCTGTATTGATCTAGAGGCAAAAGAAATCAGAACCCATGGTAGAGATGATATCTTATTAAACCAACTACATTTTTGCAACAAAATGTCTTTAATTGCAAGCTTTCAGGCACCAGAACCCTTAATTCAGGCATAGGAGAAAAGGTTGTAAATGTATATTGCTAAAGTAGAAGTCTTTGTACTAGTCATGATGCTTGTATCTAATCCTTGATTAGCAGACTGGTATGCACATGCTGGGATGAAGGAAAGTAACTTTACAAAACATGTGCTGTTAATATTGTGCTAATTTGCCTTCTGGTCTCTGAAGATCACAATTTCAGACATCCCGTAACATTTAGCATTAGGAAAAATCATTAACTTGGTTTACTGCGTTGCCACTGATGTGAATTTGTCGGAGCTTCTTTAACAGTTTTATGATCAACAATACAGAAAAGTACATTTTTTCAAACATAGCTTATTAAAACAATCTGCCTTTATTTCAATAAAACTGTCCATCTTGAATGGCACTGCATTTAGATAACATGACTTTGGAATAAGTCAGCAACCTAGCACCAAGTAACTTATCAGATAGGCATACACAACAAAAAAGAAATCAAGAGACTTCACATGTAATAAGGTTTAAAAATATTAATATTTTGTTTTTGCACAATGTGATTTTATTGCCACTGGCTTCCTGAGGCCAACAAATAACTTTGATCCAGTCTTTAATTTGACCATCTTAATAGGTTTCTTACGTATGTGTTTAACAATGAATTTAATATTTTAGATCCTTTATTGCCTGAGTGAGTATCTTTGGTTGTATGCTTGGCACCTATACAAGAGTTGCAATTACACTGAATATTTTGCACCTTTATAAAATTTGCATTTTTCACCTCTACACATAAATATAAAATGTTGAGATTATCTGTGAAATAGCACAAGTTCCTCTCTTGTTTTCCTAGTTTTCATCTAAAGGCAAGCAATGTAAAAAAACAGGTTCTTTTTAAGAAAAGGGGAAGGGACTGCTGCTTTTCACTGGAAGTTATTAACAGTATCATTATCAAGCATCATTCCTTACTGAGATCTGGCCCACTGTAAAAAGATCAAGTCTCACAGAACTGGGAATTTATGGAAAATTCAAAATTGATGTGTCAAGTACTTTACTTCTTTTTAATTAAGAGTGAACACACACACAGTGCAATTCTTGCCCATGCTTTCTCCAGCTAATCTTTATCTCCTATCTCTCTGCCTCCCCCAGATTTCTCAGAAAGCCACAGAACTAGAGCACCTACACAAACTTCAAAGAATCATGTGAGTCTTACACACATCTTCTCTCCTAAATATTTATCAGACATCCAATTTAAATTAGCTTTAATAAAGGAAACAAACAAGCAAAAACACAACAGCCTAACCATAGATTTTTTTTAATATAGCCTTATTAAAATTTTCTTTGCTCCTCGCTTTTTGGCTTCCATACATTTTTTAGAATCAATTACTCATAAAAAAGTTGCTAAGAGGCAAATTCTGATGCAAAAAAGCAGAAAAAAAATACTTTTATCAGACATTATAAAGAAGTTAAAAAAAAGGACAAACATCTATCTTTTACAGGTCATTATACAAAAGTTTTTGAAGGTCATTATACAATATATGTTTCTTACAAGCAGACCTTTGAATTCACTGTCTGATGAGAAAAGGAACTGAGCTGTTTAATAATAGTACTTTATTAAAACACTAATGATTTTGCTATTTAAAAATGAGCTTTAATGACTATAAAACTTCTCTTTGATCAGGAGACATATCCGCTATTTCGGGAAAAAAACCCCTCACTCATTTAACAACTCAGTGATCTCATCCAAGACCTGTGGTTGTATTAAAAGCTGAAACAAGAGAGAATAACTATAGAGCAAAGTGACAGCACCTACTGTGCTCAAGTATTGCAGACCCTGAAAAAAAAAAAAAAATCACACTGTTCAATACTGCGAACTGAAAATCACTCCTTTGACCTCACCTCTTCTCCCTCCTCCTTTGCCTTTAAGTCAATTGAACCAGTCATCTATAACAAATTCACTGACTTAATTCCTTCCTACTCTCTTCCTGAAATTCACTCAAATCTAATTTTCACCCATTCCACTGTCATGAATTACATATGAAGCCAATTTGAAAGGTTTCTTCTTTAAATTCCTGCAACATGTTATATCTGCGGCTTTTGACAATTTATAGCTCTGTTCTTTTAGGTTTGCTCAGCTTTGTACATCTCTAGGCCATCAGTTAACTGTAGCGGGTATAACGACACTGCCACTGGAAATGTAGTTGTAGCTCAAGTAGAAAGTTGCAAGGTAACTTTACTCTACCTAGCTCAAGAAGTGAATCTGCAATGGTACAGGCTTCAGTCTCCAAGTGCTTAGGGTCCTGAATGAGTTTGTGCAATATGGAGATAGCATAGTCATGCTTTTGCTGCTATTGGTACCCAAGCTCAGGAGATTAAGCTCAGTAGTTGGCTGTAATTGTACTTTTCAATTACAGTATAGACTTACTTAATTTCTCCCTTCACTGTTTATGTCCTCAAGTGCCTTGCCACTTTCTCTCACCACATCTTATTCCCTGAGACTTCTACACTCTGATTACTTCAATTATCATATTTGTGATGACAGCTCCCAGAGGTGCTGTTTTCCCTTCTGTTCATGCTCACAGCTCCAAATGGCTCGTAAATATTTACTTTTGGATATCCTTCTGTGAACTCTAAGTCATCAAGAATTTGGTATTACCTACATCTTCGTCTTCATAAGCCATCATCATTAACCTTGCAAAGTTTCTTTTCACTTTTGTCTCCTTTCCTTGGGGTAAGTTCCCAGATCTATTCAGATATCTCTATTCTTAAGTACAGACAGTCAAAAAGCCTGAGGCTGAATAGATGCAATCTTTGCAGGTTACCTCAAGCTGTGTAGATTGAACAAATAAGCAAGTAAGCAGACATTCTCTTTTGATCCCAGCGGGGTAGCCGCATGCCTGCAGTGGGCCAGGCGAGAAGCCAGGGGGTGCTAGAGCACGCCTCCCTTCTTGGCTGGAGCAGAGAGCTTGGGCCAAGGATAGCTTGGAAAGGGGTTGCAAAGCATCCTGGGGGACTCTGAGTTAACTTGAATCTGGAGGGGATCTTGGACAGAATCTCAATAACCTAAATCAGTTTAGTCTGATACTACATCTATCCAGGTTTGTTTCAACCGTTTTGGAAGCAGTGTGTGTGCACTGAACTTCTGTAGTTTCCAGATTTGAATTGGTTTCTGACCGCTTGTACTGGTTTCCATGTAATTCTGTCTCTAGCCTATGACCCTCATCACTACAGCGTCTGTGTGCTAACATCATGACCTTTAACAAACAGCTCTAAAATTCATTCTCATGACCAGCTGAACACTCATTTCATTGGGAACCAAGTTTTAATAGTTAACCTCAATCTTCACTTATTTCTCCCCCTAATTCGGCACATCACTCCCTTCTACTTATTCCTTCACTCAGTGGTCACTAAATTCAGGCATGTTTTCCTTACAATGAAGGCTTTGCCTTCTGCTTTTCCGTATCTCTTCGCTTCCCTTCCCCTACTCATCCCCACCCCAAGGTTCCCCTCATTTTCTTGGCTAGGCACCTTCTGAATTTACTTTTAATTCCTATTCCACACTTGGCCACAACTTCCATACATTAGTATCACAGAATAACTATCCTCTAATTGGGCATTAGGTGAAAATCCTTCCTGCATTAAGAATCCTCTTTAAAATTTATTCATTTCCTCAAGCTCATAAAACATGACACAGGCAGTTTTTTTTGTAAAACTACTGTATGCGCTATGTAGGTCTGAGTACACAGCTATAGACAAGGATATGTGCATACACATACACAAACAAATTATAAAAATGTGCAAAACAAACAGTCTGTTCTCAAAGGAAAAAATTACACTTCCCAAGACATGTCATCGACTACTTCAAGTTAACAGTCGTCCAAATGTGTTACAGTGCTTATACACTTCTTTTTCTAGTATTGAATGGTAAGCATCTGTATAAGTACAGAGGTAGCTTAACTAAGGGTTACTGTTAACTCATTCCTTCAACCTACTCCATCTTTAGGGAAACCTCTCTTTTTTTAAACTAAATTATTTGCACCAATTTGGGAGAGGCTCAACAGCTCACACCTTCAACAGGATTATAAAGGAAGTTTCTTCCCATACCTCCTTACCTACACAATTAGTACTGAGCTTATACCTCATTTATTTTTCCCCACTCATATTTAAATTAACTGCCCTATCTCTATAAATGTAACAGAGCTACACGGTTCTTGATCACATTTTGAGCAGTAAGTGCTGTAGGTCAATCGTGCTCAATAATAATAATAATAATACCACCTAGCTTTTATGTAATGCTTTTCATCAGCATATCACAAATGATCTACAAAAGCTATTTATATAATTTTTCCTATTTTATGGATGAGAAAACCAAGACACACAGAAAATAAGTGACTTGCTAAGGATCACCTAGCAGGCCAACAGCAGAACTGGGAACAAACCCAAATCTTCAGTCCCAGTCACACTTGATCACACTTTTGTAAGTTTTCAGTTCATTAGAACTCAAAATAATTACTAACGTGATCTCAAGAATATGGATAATAATGTTGCATTAAGAGTACCATGACTAGAAAGAGAATCATGCAAGCAGAACACTTATTATTTTCTTCTGAAGAGTTAAATGTTGACACCATCCTCAGATCTACACCTATTTGCAAGATGGAGGGTGATGAAAAACAGCTATGAATTGCAACTTGTGGGTTTTTGCCACTGAAGGAAGGGGTCTCCTCAGTTCCATTTTTCAAGTCTGTGAACTTGTGGCAGGATCAGCTACATATCTCATTCTGATGGAGCTGGAGAGGTAATATATTATTGTAAAAGACTTCTCTCTCCTTGCCTCTCCCCCTCACCTTTTCTGATGGCATATTTTTGACTAGGACGATTCTCATTTTATTTCTTCAATATATCCATCACTGACAAATCTGTATGCTTTCAACAGTATTAATGTATTGTACCCACTAATTATCTCCTTTGGTAACTGCCTCACAACAATCAGCCCAGATTTTATATTGCACAGTGTATAGTGTACACTCCTTGACTAGAAAGTAATTTAAATTGAAGATAAAGGACAGTGCTGTATAAAAGTCAATTGTTTAAATAAAGCCCTTCTCCCCGCTTCTTCCCTTCTTGTGCCAAACTTGTTTTCAATCTGCCTCTTAAGAACAGATAGAAATAAGCTATTAAAGGAATACATTTTAGTCTAGTTAACCCACTGACAACCCGCCCAAAAACTTGTAAAATTTGCAAAGATAAGAACTTGATGGCTTACAGTAGTAGAATACAAGAGACTTTCACTTCTAGACTTAAAGTCCAAGGCCAGCATAACTCAGCAGTGAATGAACTCTCTGGATCTTTGAGTACTCAATGTGAAATGAATGTGGTGCCCCAACTTCACTTCCAAACTATACATAAGTATCATTAAATATGCACTGGTCAAAAATCTCACTTGTGCACAAGAGAACTGAATGGACATGGGGACTCCAGCACCCCCGTGTTCAGAGATGGTCTGTTCCAAGAGGGGAGGAAGCATACAGACCTGAGGAGCCTGGTAAAGTTCCTGCTAGTGGTATACTACTCACATACATAAATAGAGGATTTCTAGAATATTATACAACAAAATGTGCAATACCACAAATATAAACAAGAACAGAACAGACAATAGGGCTGGAGATGGAAATAACACATAACCCAGTATAAGTGATTGGAAACTGGTCCAAACCTGTAACAGAGAAGAAGTTAAGTACATACAGATCAGTCTCAAAATGGCAGTAAGGATAGGAATGCTCCCTAGAGGAAAGGATCAGGCCCAGCCACCTGGCACAAGCCCCTTAAACTACATGGCACATCCTGCCAGATGCTGTTGGTGCTGGGCTTGGGGATGGACTGCGACTGGGGGGCAGGGAGTGTCATTTCCCCCTCGCCACTGCAGGTCAGGGAGAGAGACTCGCAGGGGACAGGGCTGTGCTACCAGAGCCTAGAGCCAGCAGCAGCCTGAAAGATGCTCCAGGCAGCCTAGGGGCATCTTGTGCCAGGTGGCAGGGACCAATCCTTCCTTCTACAGAGCTGGTCCAGCTGAGCAGAGACAAGGAAACCCCACTACAGTGTAGCTGGACAGACCCCAGCTCAAGGGGGCTGGGACCAGGGCAGGGCCTCTGTTTCCCCCCCTCCCCTATATGGAAGAGGACAGCAAGGGGTTGGCGGGGGTGCACTAGGCAGCAAATGAGGGATGACCCCTGCTCAGCTGTGCTCGGGTCCCCTTGGTTATGTCTGGCATGCTAGGAAGCATGTAAGAGTGCCCTGTCTTCTGGCCTTCGTCAGCTCAGGCATCTGCCTGTTCTCCTCAACCAAAGAGTAAACTTGAGTTCCATTTGTTAACTCAGGGAGAGAAACCTGCAAAGATTTCATTGATTTTCCCCTGGGCTTTTTGACTGTCTGTGCTTAGCTTAGGGCTCTAACCCTGCACCAGCTGAGCCTATGGCAGTTTTGTTATAGACTTCAATCGTGTTTCAACCAAACCCTATGCTTTTCCTTCCAGGATATTGTTAGGTACAGTGCCAAAAAACTTAATTTATTCATCAGTTCAACTGTGCTTGGAACATGAGTAATGGAAAGCAGGAAATTAGACATTCTCTAATATTAATTCCACATATGGAGTACATATAATACCTTATTGGAATAGTCTAGGCACGATATTTAAAAATACAAGTTTCATGTATACATAAAAGGATTGTAACTACAAGGTATAGAAATATGGACTACTTTAAACAGATACCACAAATGCACTTTTATGAACTACCATCTTCGGTGCTCAGATTAAAAAACAAACTTCAGCTATCTGTCCCTTTTTTGTTTTTAATAATATGGGCCACGTATAGATGAAATGAGGAGCATGTGTGCTCAGCACTTTAAAGTGGGCTAAATGATTTTGCACCATTTTAATGGTGTCACGGTTTGCATGCATTGGCAGCGTATTGTGCATTAATTTCAGCCGGTGTAGGAAATTTTGTGGCGTAATGCGCCTTAAATGACTTTATAGATTCATAGATGTTACGGTCAGAAGGGACTTCAGTAAGTCATTGAGTCTGACCCCCTGCCCTGGGCAGGAAAGAGTGCTCGGGTCAGATGACCCCTGCTAGGTGCTTGTTCAATCTCCTTTTGAAGACCCCCAATGTAGGGGAGAGCACCACCTCCTTTGGAAGCCCATTGCAGATTCTGGCTACTCTTACTGCAAAGAAGTTCTTTCTAATGTCCAACCTAAATCTGCTCGCCATCAATATTTGGCTATTGTTCCTAGTTACACCAGGGGGTGCCCGAGTAAACACAGCATCTCCAATTCCCTGCTGTCCTCCCCTGATGAATTTATAGGCAGCCACAAAATCACTTCTCAGCTTTCTCTTGTGAAGGCTGAAGGGATCTAGGTCCCTCAGTCTCTCCTCGTAGGGCCTTGTCTGCAGGCCTCTGACCATACGAGTGGCCTCCTTTGAACCCTTTCAAGATTCTCCACAACCCTCTTGAAGTGCAGTGCCCAAAACTGGATGCACCACTCCAACTGCAGCCTGACCAGTACTGCATAGAGGGGAAACATCACCTCCCTGGACCTGTTCGTTATGTATCTGCTAATGCATGATAAAGTGTGGTTAGCCTTATTGATCACTTCATCACATTGACGACTCATATTCATCTTGGAGTCCACTATGACTATGTCTCCAAGATCCCTTTCTGCTGCTGTCCTGCTGAGAAGGTCATCCCGTAGCCTGTAAGTGTGTTGGGGGTTCTTTTTGCCCAGGGTGCAGCACTTCACACCTGTCTTTGTTGAACTGCATCCCATTTCGTTCTGCCCATTTTTCTAACCTGTCCAGATCTGCCTTCCCTCTGGTGTGTTAATTTTGTCCCATAATTTGGTATCATGTACAAACTTGGACATTAATGTTATATTCTAATGCTTACAGAAGGTAAAAGTTTTTGTTTGTGTTTCTTTGTTTATGTATCCATCATGAAATAAAGTGAGCACTGCCTGTAAGACATATCAAATTGCTGAAGCTCACTCCTGGTCAGCTTTAATCTTCCCAGGCTAGCACTTGCATATGCTGGACCAGTGGAACAGTGCTAGTTGCATCTTTGCTGCACTACCATACACACACGTGCACACATGCATGTGAACACATACCATTTTAACCAAGTAGTCTTCATTTCCTGGAGGCTGTTAAACACTAAAAACTATTTTCACAGTTGAGCCACGTGTTCCCATTCTAGCATTTCCTGTTCCTCAAGCTATCAGTAGGGATACAACTTTCTTTCCCGCCCACCCCCATATATTATTGTTTATATGCTGTGGAGGTCTATATGTTGTTGTCTGGTCTTTTAGTTACTAAAAGGACTTTCAGAAACACAACTCAAAGCATCAGCAGCAGAGCCACATAGGAATGTTCATGGAGCCATTCCTCTTGCCAGGAGGAATTAGAGATGTTGGCAGTAGAGTAAGGATTTGCTGAAAATGAAACCGTCGAAACTGGTTAATACAAAGGACATGACAGTGGCACACACATTAGTGTTGACTGAGAGCAGCCCTAGTTTAAAGAGGCATGTAAAAATTACCTAGTTTCACCAAAAAGTTCTTTTCATGATGTAACTTGGCAATAAAACTTGTTGGTCGTGTCACAGTCTGTTAGAGAGTCTTATGTACTGAACAGGTGCTGTAGTAGCCCATTTCCCCACAATCTTGGCTGAATTTTGGAAAAGTATGAAAGGAAGACACGGGGCATAGAGAAAGACTCCACACTACACGTACAGGGCACTGTGACTGTTTCACTCCTGAGCTCACTGCAAAACACCACCACGCCATCCAATCCCTTAAGTACAGAAGCCCACAAGGTTTTTATTCAGTTACTCCCATCTTCAGTAACTATGGCAAGTCACTGGGAACAAATACAAACAAAATTAAACCACATCTACCTTTTCTCCCCTCAGGGAGTGCCTAGCAGACAGCAGTCTATAATCAGTAGCTAGCCCTAGACAAACCCTTCCCACAAAGCAAAAGTTGCAAAGCTACTACCCCTCCCAGCCTAATTGATCTGGCCTTTCACCTTTTAAAGTCTCCCTCCAATTGCATGTGTAGCAGGGCTGGGCTGATTAAATACCAAACAGCTTTTTAACCCTCCCCGGGTATAAATGCAATGGTTATGGTTCATCATCGGCACCTTTACAAGAAAACCTATTCCCTCCTAATATTGATATTACAGTACATGGAAGTTGTAGCTAAGGACAGCATTTTGTTTATATCTAGGATGCAGAGCTCCTAATTATTTAGAGCCCAAGGCAGGTTATTACAAACACAGAAGTATTTCGTTACAAACTACATCAATATAAATTTGAATTTGACCATTTAATTTAATTAGCAGAATGTGTTTTTTTTCTATTTTCATAGCAATAAATCTTATAAATAATCAATGCTACAAAGCTGCGGCATTTGGAACATTAGTTTCATAGTTGGTAGGGTCAGAAGGAACCTGAGAAGATCATCAAGTCGACCCCCTGCTGTGGCAGGAAAGAGTACTGGGGTCAAATGAACCCGGTCAGTGTTCATCCAGCCTCCTTTTAAAGACCCCCAGGGTAGAAGCCAGCACCACTTCTCCTGGAAGTTGTTTCCAGATCCTACCCGCCCTGACCGTGAAGTAGCGCCTCCTGATGTTTAGCCTGTCTCTACCCTCTGCCAGCTTGTGACCGTTATTTCCTGTCACTCCTGGCAGTGCTTGGGGGAACAGGGGACTTCCCCAGTGCCTGCTGATCCCCTCTGACTAGTTTGTAAACAGCCACTAGATCCCCCCTCAGCCTTCTCTTCTCTTGTGAAGGCTGAACAGGTTCAGGTCCTGTAGCCTCTCCTCATAGGGCCTGCCCTGCTGTCCCCGATCATGCGTGTGGCCCTCCTCTGGACCCTCTCTATGCTGTCCACATCCCTCCTGAAGTGCAGCACCCAGAACTAGACGCAGTACTCCAGCTGTGGCCTGACCAGTGCCGCATAGAGGGGGAGGATCACCTCCTTGGACCTGCTTGAGATGCATCTGTGGA
>NW_017728949.1:71803172-71855492 GCF_001723895.1 Crocodylus porosus
GCTGTGGCCTGACCAGTGCCGCATAGAGGGGGAGGATCACCTCCTTGGACCTGCTTGAGATGCATCTGTGGATGCATGACAAGGTATGGTTGGCCTTCCTGACTGCATCCCCACACTGAAGGCCCATGTTCATATTGGCCTCAATAATGACTCCAAGATCCTTTTCTGCCTCTGCACTGATAAGAAGGGAGTTCCCCAGCCTGTAGGTATGCTGCTGGTTCTTCCTCCCCAGGTGCATCACCTTGTACTTGTCAGTGTTGAAACTCATCCTGTTCTCATCCACCCACCCCTGTAACCTGTCTAGATCCGATTGCAGCCTATTCCTCCCTTCTAGCGTGCCCACTTCTCCCCACATCTTGGTGTCATCTGCAAATTTGAATAGGGTGCATTTTACTCATTTGTCCAAGTTGCTGATGAAGAAGATGTTGAACTGTGCAGGCCCAAGGACCGAGCCCTGTGGAACTCCACTGCCCACATCCCTCCAGGTCAAAAATGACCCATCCACCACCACTCTCTGGGTGCTACCCTCCAGCCAGTTAGTGACCCATCTGACTGTGTAGGCATCGACACTATAGTCTCCTAGGTTTTTTAATGAGAATGAGGTGAGAGACTGTGTTGAAGGCCTTCCTAAAGTCCAGAAAGACTATATCCACTGTGACACCTGCATCCAAGGATTTGGTGACCTGGTCATAGAAGGCCACCAGGCTGGTCTCCCAGAACCTACCTCTAATGACCAGCCTCTAGTTATGTATGAAAAGGTTGCACTGTTACACACTCAATTTGTGTTTTAAATGATGATATTTAATACTATCCTCCTTTGTTCAGGAAAAGAATAATATAACTTGAGACGATTTCAATCATCTGATGGACTTCCCACGCTATAGGCTGCCATTAAAGAGGCGCCAGATCAACAGTACTACTTTGTAGAGAACGGGTTGTTCTAGAGGCTACTCCAAAAATTCTGGCTTTTACATCACTCCTCTGAGATCTGGAAGCTGCCTTCTTTTTCTTTCCATGGGAGAACCACCCCTGATCTCACCAACCATGCAACAACTTTGCTTCCCTACTAAATTCCCTTCCCCTGCCATTATTTATGAGGAGTAAACAAGCTACTTACAGGACCACAGCTAGAACATTGCATTGAATGTTGGGCTAAAGATAAGATAGATGTCTATGTTTTTTTGAAAGGTAAAAATAGAAATGGAGAGAGAGAAAGAGATGGGACAGAATCAGCTAAAAAATGAGATGTCACAGGGCAAATGAAAAGTCAGTGAATTGTTCTGATAAACAGTACACTCTTATTCTTTAAATATTATTTCCAAGTGGTTTGGGTTCAGGCATATTATGTAAGAAACCTCTTTGAATTGGCAGAAGGAATGGATAAGGTGACACAGTAAATATTTATTTTCTATTTCTAATACCTATAATTGAGGGAATAAAAACAAAGAGCAAGATCATCTTTGAATGCCTTGAACATTCATAACACCCCCCCCCCCCAAAAAAAATCCAAGAACCTAGTCTGGTAAATGATATATGACAGAATTAAATGTAAGCAGATATCCAACTCACAGAAATCCTGAAGAGACTTGAGTGCAAACAGTATGAGACTTTCTACTCCCTGCATCTTTGACAAAATAAAGGCCTTTGATATGATGACAGTGGAAAAAGTGGAATGCATAAAAGAAAGAAATATGTTGGCAATCAATTGGGAAATTTGTTAACATGTATTATATTCCAATGTGCCAGTTTTGTTCCAAATGGTCTTTGTGCTCTGTACTTTAAGGAAAATACTTATATTTGATACTTGCATCTTTGACAGACAAGATTATTTAATGACTAGTTTGGAATTCAACTAGCAAATCTAGACTAAAACATGTAAGCAAATATAGCTGAAAAAGGGTGGTGTTAGCAAATTTGAAAACCACCCATTCTTTCTTACCAGATTTACCAAACAAATCAGCTTAAATACAACTTCTTTTACTGATGTTTCTTGAAACATTACCATCTGTTGGAAATTGAAATACAGCTATATTCAAGAATTATATTATGCAGTTTCCTTTGTAAAGTTTACATGCAAGCTGTTCTTGTCAAAATTAGACCCATTGTGATGATGCATCTTAATATTCAATCAGGCTTTAAATAAAGAGTGACAAAAGTCCACATATGGATGACAAGCTGTTTCTTCAGTAAATATTTTCCTATTTATTGAGCAGAGGCTTATGGCAGTTTAGGATGCATTCCACCAGGCATTTCAGACTTAACTATCTACAGACCAATAAAACAAGGATAAAACAGCCATTTCAAAGTTCTCATCAAAATGAGGGCACATCTACTTCATTGGTTTAAGCCAGTAGTGATTAAGGTAAAAGATTTCTAGTGCCCAATAATTTAACTGAGGTTTCCTTGCAAAAGAATACTGAATCTGTCTATCTATGCAATAAGCATGGGAATACAGACGGTTTTATCTTTTTAACTGACTCACAAAAGTAGCACATGAAGTATCTGGGGGCTTGGTTCTTCTACTAAATATATTAGTACTGATCCTAAAGACCCTACAATCCAGGGCATAAAATACAAGATACTGTGAAGGGTTTTTCCCCCCTCTTTTTAATCTGATCAGAGTTAAGGTTTACTGAAGAAAACTTGAAAGAAGTTAAAAGCAAAAGATCTTCCTCATGAATTTTGGAGGAAAAAAAAAAATAAAAAAAAAAATCACTAAATGTATGCTATTCTATAAAATCATTCATGAAGGGCCTGGTCACACATTGCACTTACAATATGTTCACTGTGCTTAATACACCAGCTTCCATGCATTCAAGCAGGAAAAAATATGCTAAATGCTATCATACGATATGTCCCCATGAACAGGAAAGTACATTTCCCCAGGGACAAACAGCAGCAGCACAACATGTGCCACTGCTACTTGTCCCCAAGGAACCCCCATGCACCCACGCTCTGACACAGAGCACATTGCCCTAGGTGGAGGAGGGGAGGCTGTCACCAGCACCTGGGCTGGGGTCCTGGGGGCGGCGGCCATGGCGATTCTGCAGCAGGGAGCCTGGCCAGGAGCTGGAGTGTGGCTCTAGCTCCTGGCCAGGCTCTGGTTTTGGATGGTGCACACTGCCACCGCATACCACCCCATTTATTTATTTATTTATTTATTTTAACCATGGGGTCAAACCCCCACACCTGCCCGGCAAGTTAAAAGTATGGGGAATGCCTGCATGTGTTCTACATGCAGCATGCAGCGCTAGTGCTGTGTACCACATATGCCTGCTTGTCTGGATGTGCCCGTACAGTACCAAAGTTAGGACCTTTCAGGCAAGAAATATCTCCAGACCGTGTTGAGCAATGTGTAGTATGCTAACATGGGAATTCTCCATGGAGATGATACCAGTGGGTCTTCACCCACTCCAGCGTGGTCTGAGGCTGACGAACAGTGGTTTGTCGGTAGCCCTGGAATCTCGCTAGAACCAGTCCAAGACACTGGTGCAGTGCAAGGGCCGGGACGGACAAACGCCTGATTGCCAGTACCAGCTCCCTGCACTGGAGTCTTGATCCAGCTCCATGGTGATGAAAGGGCTGGGACCAACAATGAGGTGTTTGTCAGCCACTGGCTCCAGGCCACATCATAAGGGTTACCAAACAACTGTTCAGAAAACTTTCACTCAGCATAATGCTTACCATGATCAACACCCCCCCGCCACAACAAACCATGTTTTAAGTGTAAAACAACAAGGTCCTAAGTTACTTGTTACAACTGATGCAAGCTCATGCTGTGTACATTTTCACTGTGATAATATTGTTGAACTCTTTTAGGCACCTGAATTAATATCCTAATAAATAACTGCAAGTGTGGTTTCTCTAGACACAAATGAAACAAATGTAGTATTTATACTGAACATAGTATCACTTGACTTTTACTGGGATAAATTAAAGATGTTTGATAAATTAATAATTTTCGCCTGCCATTAAATGCCACAGGAATGATTTAAAAAAAATGAAGGCTAGAAATATTGAAACATTATTTCAATTTTTTGGCATGCAAGTATGCATTGTAATAATAATCTTACCCTGATGCTGGATCAACAGCTATTGCTTTAGGGTTATGAAGATCAAGATCAATTAAGGTAATGCACATGGTTCCATTGTGATTACACACAAAGATCCTGTCACTGATGTGATCCACAAAATAAAAATTTCCAGCGAGCCAGTCGATTGCTATTTGTTGTACATCTGCCAAAAAAAAAAAAAAAAAAGAGATTATTGAATCAAATGTGCAAATGCAATATAAATAACTGAACTGTTGGCTACTCTGCCAAAACAGATGCTGTATAAATTTTAAAGAGCTCAAAATGTTGTTATGATTGGAGTGTATACAAGGACATTCATTCATTCCTATGGTATATAATAAGCAATTCAATTCTCTACTCAAATATTGACAAATGACTTGGCATTTCTCTGATAGCTTTGTTCCTTTTTAAGAGGGGAAGTTCCAGGTACAAATGCAAAGATTGGTACTTTCAAATATATGAATTTATTGAATGTGGGTCAGACATGCTGCTTCAAATGTCTTCATTTTAAACTGAGGCAGTACCAAAGTTTTTAAAGTCATGCCCAATTTTTAATGTTATATCTTTGCATGATGGTGCCTGTTTGAATTACAGCAGAAATCTGGATGTGGATGGTTGTGTGTTAATGGGATAATAGATTCCACTGACCAGCTAGAATCAGGAAAGCAATTTCATTCTGTATAGCCCAAATTTAGACACAAGGAAATTGTAATATAAATAACAATGAATCGTTCTAGTAAATATATTTAAAACTTGAGTAAACAAAAAAGGATAACTACCTTATTAATAGCTTAAACACCTGTGAGTTAGTTTCAAAAAATGAAAAGCATAAAGCTATCGTTCAACTAAATCATTGTTTATGTTAACAAAATTACTTTTCTATGATCTGACAAGTCTGAGCTGCCATGTTTCTGGAGTTGCCACCAATATGAGCAGCATCAGGAGACCTACTCATACTATGCATGTCACTGCCCAGTTAAATATTAAAATATTTTATTTAAAAATATATCCAGTGGGCCTTATAATGGACTACTGGGCAGAATAACATCATTTTGGGGAAAATAGCTATCACCCGAATGTATGCCAGAAATTAGAAATAAAATTAAAATTTTATTGTGTGAGATAAGAATTATTTCCTTATTTTTATCTCTTTAAATTGGCGACTGACAGTAGTGGTCTGAGTTTTCCTTTAAACAGGTGCTTAATTGCTTACCATAAATGCACTTAACATTATTACGAAAAATATTTACCAAATATTCAGAAAGATATAGAAGATTATGCGTTTGTGGCAATAAGTGAAACTTTATGAATATGCATTTTCTGAAATACTTAGAATAGAGGTGGATACACTTGTGTTACCCTTCAAAGGATAGAAAATATAAACAACACTTTACTCAATAAAACATCAGGAACAAATGTTGGCTGCCTTCCACTACATCCATCACATTGCACAGTTCACCTCTACCCATGACTCGTCTACCCAGGATCTGTCAGTCTACTACTAATTTTCTTTTTAATTCAAAGGTGATATTACCCCTTTCGTTTTGAAAACAACAATTATAAAGGCATAACATGTCAGAACAGAGAAATGCTTTTTCTAGTCTCTAGTCCTGACACTAGTAGTGGTCAATGTCACATGCATTAACTGAAAGGGAAGGATTTTTTTTTTCCTTACTCAGTGTGTGTTATAGACTACTATGAAGAGTGTGGATGAAATCTTGCCCCAATGAAATCAAAGGGAGTTTTGTATACTTTTTTTCTGAACTCCTTAGGTCTCAGGTTCAAAGTTATTTTTACATAGCTAGAAGCTTGCATTTTCAGTGCAGAACATGGCTTCTAAGTGTCTTTATAAGTTCTGAATATGGAATTTAGGGAATATCTACTCCACCTTGGTGGCAAGCCTGAAAACACTGCCAAGAAGCACCCCATTCCCCCACCTAATTTACTTTGTCCTCTCAGTGAAAGACAAAATCCAAAAATCAGACAGTGGGACCAGTTTATCACAGATTTCATAGACATTAGGGGCTGGAAGGGACCTTGTGAAATCATCGAGACCAGCCCCCCTGTCATAGGCAGGAAATCTGCTGGGGTCAAAATGACCCCAACAAGATAAACATCGAGACACCTTTTGAATGAGTCCAGAGTAGTGCTTGTACCACCTCTGGGAGGAGTCTGTTCCAGACTCTGGGCGCATGGACTGTAAATAAGTTTTTTTTTTATCTCCAGACTAAATCAGCCTTCCAGGAGTTTGTGGCCATTACACCTTGTTATGCCTTGGGAAGCCCTGGTGAACAACTGTCTTCCCAGGTCCTGATGCACCCCTATTTATACACTTGTAGGCTGCCACCAAGTACCCCCTAAGCCTTCTTTTCTCCAGGCTAAAGAGTCCCAAGTCCCTCAGGCTCTCCTCATAAGGCTTGCCCTCTTGGCTTTTGATCATATGGGTGGCTCTCCTTTGAACCCTCTCAAGCTTATCCATGTCCCTCCTGAAGTGGGGGCCCAAAACTGGATGCAGTACTCCAGCTGCAGCCTCACTAAGACTGAGTAAAGCAGGAGGATGATGTCCCTGGTTTTGCTTGAGAAACATCGGTGGATGCATGCCAGAGTTTGGTTTGCTTTGTCAGCTACGGCATCGCATTGGTGGTTTGTATTCATCTTGTGGGCCATCAAGACTCCCAAGTCTCTTTCAGTCATGGTGCTAGTGAGCCTATAAGTATGCTGCTGGTTCTTCCTCCCAAGGTGGAACACCCTGCACTTTTCTACTTTGAAGGCCATCCAATTCTGTTCCACCCACCTTGAGAGTGTGTCCAGGTCGGCCTGTAACCCCAGCCTGTCTCCCAGTGACCACTTTCCCCCATGGTTTAGTGTCACCTGTGAATGTTGCAAGCCCACATCTGACACCCGAATCCAGATCATTAATGAAGATGTTGAAGAGTACTGTCCTGAGTACTGAGCCCTGAGGGATGCCACGGATCACCTTGCGCCACACTGATTTGTGCCCATTAATTAGTATTCTTTAGGTCCAACCGCGGAGCCATTTCCCCAGCTATTGGCTCATATCATGGTCGAGGTCACACCTCCCCAGCTTAACCATAAGGATATCATGGGACACTAAGTCAAAGCTTTTCTTGAAATCCAGATATATGACAGCAACCTTGTGTCCCTTGTCCAGGCAACACATCACCTGGTCATAGAAGGAGATGTTAGCCAAGCTAGACCTACTAGTAACAAAGCCACACTGGCTGGCATTCAGAAGGTTGCTTTCTGTTAGCCTGTTGCTGATGGATCCCTTGATAGTTTTCTCCAAGATCTTGGCCTTGAGAACCTACACAGAGCTTCTATCAAGCCTTTTATCTTGGGTATACTTCCTGGCAAGCACTCAGAGAGTAGATTTTTATTTTTGAGTGGAGGGAGGGCTAAGACTCTGCTCCCCCCATGAAATGGCCAGAGCATAGCCGAGTGGAGCCTCTAGCGGATCAGGAGTGGATGTGGGCTGCCCACTTCAGCCTTGAGGTTCTCTACCCTGCTGCAGTCCCTGGAGCCCTGCGGCAGCCATGTCACAATGGTAAGGTTTCCCCTGCTTGTCTGGAAACAGTGCAGGACACAACTTCGTGCTACTACCCCTGCTGCTGGCAGGTAGGCAGAGGGCACTTACCATGGTGGCATAGCCAGCATGGGGCTCCTAGGGGGAGAACAGCAGAGGGGGGAACTCTAAGCCCCTTACAGGAAGCCCACATCCACCCCTTTCCCTTCCACATATTTGGGGGGCTCATGGTGTCCCATTCTCCCCTTCCTGGGTGTGTGCTCAGTGGCAGGGAGCCACCTCCTCTGCCCCACTGTCTGTGGTTATGTCCCACTCCCCATCCTGGCCCTGGGTCCCATGTACTGCCCTGGCTGGGCATCACCCACAGACCCAGACTCTGCCCCACTCCCTCCCTCCCCATGGGGCCATGTCTGTCCCCCTCAACAGACTTACCTGCAGGCAGCTGGGAGAGTTGCTCTCCACCACTGCCTGAGGCTGTATTCCTGACAACATGGCAGTGTGAAATCTTCAGTTAGGGATGGGGGAAATCACCCTGGCCTCTTCCTGAGGGGAGCCAGGGCCCTTGGGCTTGCATGAACTTGTGCCTATGCTCATAGCCATGCTAACACAGCACAGTCTAATTTGTGCTCTGGTCCACAGCAACTCGTACCAAGTCAGCAGAACAGTAGCAGTAGTTAGTCTATTGGGTACAAATCTATTGAGGCAGTCAGGTACCTGGTAGCAATTTAAGTCATGAACGATGCATGCCCACGACAGCTGGGGGCGGGGGGGAGGGCACAGTGGCAGCGAGAGTGCGGCAGTGGCAGCAGGAGCACAGCGGTGGTAAGCACAGAGGTCCCACAGATGCTGCTGGCGGTGTTGGCACTGGGTTAGCAAGCAGTTACTGCCCACAGGCACTGCCAGCACTGTCTTTCTGTAGGGGATGCACTGCCACTCAGGGGGTGCATGTGCACCTGCTACACATCATCTGTTTCAAGTTATATCTTGCTGGACATGAAGTAGAACAAATATTCACATCTTTTAGCATTCATTTATCTGCTCTACTTTTTAGAGCAGAACTTTGGTGAGAGATTGTCTCTGAACACAAGAGTGAGCTGAAGAAGGCCTGTGTAGTAAGTTGGCAAACTACCAAACTCCCCACAAGAATACCAGGCTCTTGTGTACCCACTCCCACGATTTAGAAACCGAAGCTTTCTTTAGACAGATGGAGCAATTACTAGCGTCTCTGTTAGCATAATTGGGGATATAAGAGCAAGAAGAATTTCTATGAGGAAAACAAACTAGGGTCTGAGTCATGAAAGCCCTGCAAGGAAGTCCTAGACATGACTGAGTTTTGGGGGAAAACTTATGCTAAGGTCTGCCTTTTGTTTAAGAGCCTCTCCACAGAGGTAAGTAAAGATGCAACGGGATCTAATGTGTGATCCACACAATCATGCACTAGATACCATTATGACTTATCACTGCTGTGGAGGGATTGTGGGCTGTAAGGCTCACAGTGGGGGCTGCAGGAGGAATAATGTCACGGCTGTGAGCCTCATGAGGTGTGGGGTTTGCAGCAAGGGCAGTATGGAGAACACTGCCACCACCACAAGCCTTGTGAGGTGAAGGGCTCCCAGTGGAGGCACTGGGGAGAATGCTGCCCCCACTGTGAGCCCCACTGCTGATGAGGCTCATGGGGTTGGGGGGGAAAGTGTTCTCCCAGAAGCCCCACAACTGGAGAGGCTTACAGTAGGGGCGGTATCAAGAACAGTGCCACCATTGCCAGCCTTATCACCTGTGGGCTGGGAGCCCCTCAGTTGATGGAGCTCCCAGCCACAGAGGAACACACTTGGCCACACATTCAATAAATGGTATGATTAGAACCATCTACAAAGTTATTACACATTTTTGTGAACTAACTTTGTAGCTCATTGCTTGTTTTATCCAGCCATTAATTACTTGAATATGCAGCTGGGTCACAACTTAAGGTATGATTAACCAATTAGTTCCACTTTAAGTGTAACATGCAGAGGGGGACAAAGTTATAAAAAGTTCCATAAGATGTGTAATGTTTGAAATATATCAAGTGTGTGTACACGCTAATGCAGCCAGGCTAGACTAAATGTACCTGTTCTGACCCGATTTAGAAACCATGTAGGCCTGGGAAAATACTTGGACAGAACACGATCCTAGGGTACTAGAGTCACTGTAAATCATAGAATCATAGAGAAGCAGGTCTTCCAGAGGTCATTTAGTCCACCTCACTACCTGAGGCAGGATCACCCCTATCCCAACACTCCTATAAAATCCATTATCTAAACTCTAGATAAAACTTCCATCAGCCCCGACACAACACAGACCTGACATACTAACCTGGTACAGGTAATGCTGGGGAACCATGGCAGCCAATGTCCTGCTTCTATGAAATGCTGTAAATGTACGCTGAAGAGATCTTGCTTTGTAGTAGTGGATGTGACCTTCTACCCAAGGCAAAATCCCCATAGTCTGTACCAATTTGACCATGGGGTAAAATTCCCTCCTGACCCCAAATACAGCAATCATTCTGGCCCTGAGTGGAGGAGCAAGACCCTCTAACCACGAACGTCTAGCCTTGATCCCAGCAGGTGCATTGGCACAGCCCAGTTGAAGCCTTGAGCAACACCCAATGCCTCTGATGGAGGTTTAAAAACACCCTTATGCATGTGGCAGAAAGAGGGGCTTTGGACAACCAGCAAAGTCCAGAAGCATGGGAAATGATCATAGTAGAATATGGCATAGCTATGCCTAGATCAGTGCTCCCATGTGTTTCCTCAGCATGACACATTTTTTACCTCATTTTCTCAGCATGGCCCCTCAATCCCAACCCACAGCCCCCTACAACCTGAAGTGACCCTCACTCCCTGCTCACGAGCCTTGCTGGTACCCCACATTCTCCACCACAGTCCCCCGTGCCCCCCACAAACAACACCAGAGCCCTATCTGCCACCTGTGGAAGGCAGCAGCTGCTGTGGCTGCAGCAGAGTGCAGAGCCCAGCTTCCTCCTCCCTGCCTCCAGCCCTGTCCCCTCCCCTGCAGGCAGCACTGCTAGAGAGTGGAGCCTGTGGGGTGGGGGGGAGGATGCAGGCTGCCTGCTACAGGTCCAGTGGGCAGGAACTGGCAGGGGAGGGAGGCATGGCAACTCTTCAAGTATTTGAAAACTGCTATCATGTCTCCTCTAAGTGCCTTTTCCACAAGCTGAAAAAGCCTAGCTCCTTCAGCCTCTCTTCATATGGCTTGCCTTCCGAGCCCTTTATTATCTTGTTGCCTGCCTCTGAACCCTCTCTAACCTTTCTAATTCAATGCCCAAATGGCACACGATACTCCAGATGAGGCCTATACAGTGCTGAGTAGACAGGCACTGTCACCTCCCCCGTCTTGTACCTACTGCTTCTATTGATGCATTCCAAAAATCACATTTGCCTTTTGTGTGGCTGCACCACATTTGCAGACTCATATTGAGTCTGTTTACCAAGACTCCCAAATCATTTTCCACAGTATTGCCATGCATCCAGGTGCCACCCATTTTATATCTGTGTTATTGATTATTCTTCCCAAGGTGTAGCACCTTGCATTTGTCCACACTGAACTTCCTTCTGTTAGCTCTAGCCCAGCTTTCCAGTCAGTCGAGATCATTCTGATTGCACTCCCATCCTCCAACGTGTTCACAGTTGTTCTCAGTTTCATGTCACCTGCAGACTTGCTCAAGAAGCTTTCTATGCTAGAGTCCAAATCATCAATAAACTTACTGAACAGCACCCTGTGGGAATCCACTTGAAATCTTCTGCCATTCTGACATGAACCTGTTATCTTTGTTTGGGGCTACTGAGCTAGTTATCTATCCATCTTATAGCAGTTTTGGCCAGCCCACATTTCTCCAATTTGTTCATGAGAAGGTTATATGGGACACTGTCCAAAGTCTTGCTGAAGTCCAGATACACTGTATCCACAGCATTCCCTTCATCCACCCAAGTGGCAAAGGAAGAGCTCAAGTTTATTTGACACAATTTATGCTTCATAAATCCATCTATCCTTTTCTTCTCCAGATGGTTTCAAACAGCCTACCTTAGGATATGCTCTAGTAACTTCCCAGGTACTAAGGTGATTCTAACCAGTCTGTAGTTGCCTAGGTTCTACTTTTTGTGGGTTTTTTTGTTGTTGTTGTTGTTAACAAGGGGCACTACATTGGTCCTTTTCCAGTCTTCTGGTACCTAGCCCATCTCCCATGACTTCATGAAGTTCATTGCCAAGGAGGCGGAATCAACTATTTGCTGTATATTAGATTATAAAAACTGAATGAGTTGCAAGTCTTCATATAGTGCTACTTCTATTGAAGAATGGGTGGATATGGAGGAAAGAGGTTTATATAACATATGGAACAAAGTTATAACATTACCTACTTAGGTCATGTTTCCCAGTGGTCAAAGATGTATAGGTTTGGTGCACTGGAAGGGCTGGTTTTCCCCAGTGAAATTAGATGGAGAACACCTGGGCAATTATCCTTAAAAAAAGAAAGGTTTAACTGAATGCTTTTACAGCATAACATCAGGCAGTATAGCAGGGAGGCTACTGGGGCCGATCTCCATGAGGCCCGCCCACCTGCTCTTAGGCTAACCGCCTGCCTCCCTGCCCACCATGCCTTGGTCTTAATTGATTAGTTAATAGATGTAATTAGGTGGGAGGCTGCCATTTTCTGCCCTGCTGCTAGGGAGCGCTATCTGCAGCTCCATTCCTCCCCTACACCACAGCCCAAGCCTCACTGACAACATCATGATGTTCTCATACGGCCAGTCCCCAACAACAGGGTCCTACAGTAGGATTCTGGGCCCCACCTGGCTTCCTCCCTTCAGGCAGACTCTGCTGCCATCATATCAAGCCATATATCGCCCTGCCATCGGTTCCCCTTTGGATGTGGTCCCCACACTGGGACCCTTCAGCTCACACTAGCCCCAGCCCACCTCCAGGCCAGTCAGGACCCCAGGACCCTGACTCTCGGGTGTCCCTCTCAGTGGACCTCCTTGCCTTTCTGACCCTCCTGGTCCTGGCCTCTGCCTGGGCCAGTCAGGGGAAGCTCTGGCAGGCCCTGATGTATCACCCATACTCTTATCCCAGGGTCCCCCAATCTGGGTCCTCTTTTATGGACGTGAGGAGCTGGGGTACCTCACATCATGACTGGTGCCTCATGGTCTCACAGGGGACTCTCACTCTTCCCCTGGGCATCAGGTCTTGGTGCTATGACTGGTGTTATTTTTGACCCACACTCTGCCTCCTAATGGTGGAGGACTTACTGGGGTCAGGACTCAGCTCTGTCGCCCTCTGGCTGAGCCCCCCCTCTCCCTTCACAGGGCTCCACATCACCCTCTCTCTGGGGCTTCTGATCACTGCCCCCTCACGCTGGGGGTTCCACAGCACTTGTAACGCCCCCTTTACTCAGGGCCTCAGGGCTTCCCTGCACAGGTGGGCTCAGGTGGCCGTAGCTGTGCCTGGCCCCAACTCTCCTCCTCAGGGTCTCGAACCCCTGCAGAGCTCAGGCGGCCTCGGCCACACCTGGCCTCTAACTCTCCTCCTTGGGTCTTGCACCCCCACAACTACCTCTGATGGAATGCAACCCACCCTAAAGGTGAGGGCTAGGGGTTAAGGTGCCCTGACCTGCCTTTCACTGGGGTGATCACTGTCCAGGAATTTCCTGGGGGCTCCCGTGCCACTGGGAGCCCCACCAGGCCATCCACTCCCATCAGGGTGTAGTTTCCAGTCGTACCCAGGACCAGGAGCCTCCTACTATTCCCTACAGCTCCTCCCTTACCTCCAGATGAAACTCTGCAGCCCTCAGACCAGGTGGTATTGCTGCTTTCCTCCAGCAGCCAAACTGCCTTGTTTATATAGGCAGCCCTGAGCCTAAAATGGCTGCCCTCATTAGGCACCTGGAGGCTGCCAGCTCTAGGGCCTTAAAGTGGCAGGCACACATAGTGCCCTGCCACAGGCAGCAACAGAAGATTAACAGATAAGGCTTTAAACTGACTTTGTTGGGGGATGCAGAAACTCCAAGTGGAACATGCCTGGGGACTGACACACAGGAAACCTCTCACATGGATAACCTTTTTTGAAAATGCTAATGGAATGGTTCTCCCACAGTGTCTCAGGAAATCAAGGGTGTCAGCTGAGGGACTCAGCTTCCTGTACACCAATGTCAAGAGCACGGGGAACAAGCAGGAGGTGCTAGCCCTCCTTCTCTCTAGTGGGCAATATGACCTGGTGGGACTCCTCACATGATTTGGAGCATAGCCATAGAGTGCTACACTCTGCACAAAAGGGACCAAGCAGGGAGAAAATGCAGAGTGGTAGCTCTCTATGTGAGGGAGGAGTACACCTCTTCATAGGCTGACATTGGCTGCAAAGATAAGCAACTTGAAACCCTCTGGTTCAAGGTTCCGTGGGGGGGGGAGGGAGGGGGATAGATGAGAGAGACCTAACTGTGGGCATTTACTACAGGCCACCGAACCAAGGGGAGGAGCTTGATCTGGAGTTCTCTCAGGAACTGACAGAGGCCATGCATGCAAGGGACTTGGTTGTCAGATGCAACTTAAATTACCTGGACATAGTTTGGAAGGGACACTTGGCTAGGTCAGATTGGTCATGTAGCTCCTTAATTGTAATTGAGGAGCTTTTTCTGACCCAGGAAGTGCAAGGGCCAGCCACAGTTACCACTCTCTTAGACTTGGTCTTGGCCAAAGGAGATGATCTGTGGTGTGGCTTGTACATTGAGGGTAGCCTGGGTGACAGCAACCATAAGCTCTGGTTCACTGTTCACTGCAAAGTTGACAAATCAACTAGCAGGATTGAAGTCTTGGACTTTAAAAATTCTGACTCAAACAGGCTCAGGGCATTAGTAGGAGAGATGATGTGGAACCTGGGACAGAAGGTGAATGGGGTGTAGGAAGAGTGGTCATTCCTTAAGGACATGATTCTTGAAGCACACAAGAAAACTATTCCCATGAAGAGGAGGAGTAGCAGAAGGGCTGGCAAGCCCTCCTGGATCAATAGGGATATTGTGGTCCCCTTGAAAAAGAAAAAAGAGGCATACACACAATACAAGCTAGGGACAGTCCTCAAGGAGGACTACACAACAGTGGTTTGCACTTCTAGGGAAATGATTAGGAAAGCTAAAGTGACAACTGAGTTTAAGTTAGCCACGGGAGTCAAGGACAATAAGAAGTCCTTCTTTAGGTATGTAGGGAGCAGAAGGAAAACAAATGGAGGTATGGGGCCCCTGCATAACACCTTGGGACAGCTGGTGACAGGCATTCAGGAGCTTAGGAAAAAAACTGAACTCGTGAATGCCCACTTTGCTTCGGTATTTCACTGGACCAAGGGGAAAGACAAGTGAGATAAGGACCACAGGGGACATGATAGGAATGATAGCCTTCCCACTGTGGATGCTGAGCTGGTGCAAAACTAACTAGAAAAGCTAGACATTTATAAGTCAGCAGGGTCAGATGGACTTCACCCGAGAGTGCTGATGGAGCTCACTGAGGTCATTATGGAAGGCCTGGCAACACTCTTTCAGAACTTGTGGCATACAGGGAAGATCCCTGAGGATTGGAAGAGGGTCAACATTGTGCCTATCTTCAAGAAGGGGAAGAGGGAGGACCTGGGAAACTATAGGCCCATCAACTTAACCTCCATCCCAGGGAAAACCTCCATCCTGCAAAAACAAATTAAAGAATCTATGTGTGATATGTTCATTATGGGTAAGATTCTGAATGACAGCCAGCATTCACCATGGGTAGGTCTTGTCTTACCAATCTCATCTCTTTCTATGAACAGGTCTCTTGCCACCTGGACACAGGAGAAAAGGTCAACATTATACACCTAGACTTCTAAAAGGCTTTTGATCTAATATCCCATTATATCCTTGTAGAAAGGTTGGAAGATTGTAGACTTAATTACTCAACAGTTCAGTGGGTGGAAAACTGGCTGCATGGTAGGACCCAGAGAGTTTTCATGAACAGATCTGTCTCATCTTGGCGAGACATGGACAGCAGTGTCCCGCAGGGGTCTGTGCTTGGACCAGTGCTTTTCAATATCTTTATCAATGAAACTCCTTCACAGGCAGGGCATCCAGGTGGTGTAATAAACTCCCTCCAGTGGTGCTGCAGTCACCTACCCTGGAAATCTTCAAAAGGAGATTGGAAAGTCATATTGCTGGTGTCACTTGACCCCAGTTGTCTTTTTCTGCCTAGTGCAGGGGGACTGGACCCAGTGATTTACAAGGTCCCTTCCAGTTCCTAACAATCTAAGAATCTATTAATACAATGCAGAATAGCACTAGCTGTTAGGAGGAGTGCATAACATATATACATAACACTGGGTGCATCTACACAAGATGTTTACTGCTCAGTAGACTAATTAGCTATGCAGTAAATGTTGTGCATCTATACATTTACCCCTTTTAGGCTGGAATAAACAAATTTACTCTATAGCACAACCTGTGGAGATACTGCCAGAGCACAAGGGTGCTTCAGTGCTAGTGTCTGCCTGCCAACTACCCCCAACTTGAGCACCCTTGTACGCTAGCCAGCCCCTTTGCAGCACATTGAGCTGGGGGGGAGCAGCCCTGGGCTTCAGGCTGAACCTCCAGGCTCCCTGACAACCAGGGCTGCTCTGACCTGACTTAACCTGCTGCAGTCCTGGGTGTATGTGAAGATGTGGTACCTGGGAGCAATAAATTCAAGAGCAATAAACTCTGGAATTGATTCATGTGCATTAACTGCACAAATAAACACACCCACTCGGTACATAACTTGTAGGGAAGAAAGGGATAAGCTTTCTGCAGAGTGCGAGGGGTAAAATGAAAGTTTTCACAATGCTCCAATCCATATAGGAGAGCTCTAACTCTGGTTATACAGCTTGAAATGTTGAAGAGTCATGAAAAGGGAAACTCTGTTCCCTACTGTTGATCAGGCCTGCTCTCCAAATGGTGTTGCCTTTCTTTTAGGCTCTCTAGTCCTCTGAGAAGGTATCCTTTACTTGCTACAGCAAGACTGAGAGCAGTAATTTCTTGTCAATTTTTGCAGTAAGGACTTTGTACTGTGGGTATAGTCTTCAAGAATGAAGTGTGAGTGACTGGAAATTTAGGAGTAGCTCTTACATGCTATTGCCAACTTCAATCAATTTATCAGAGCTTTGATGACAATGGGACAGTTCTAGTACACTACAGTATAGCAACTTTCATTGCCTTCCAGTGCTTGTCTGTCCCACTCCTCTTCCCCACTGCCTTGAGACCTCACATAAATGGGAGAGGGGGAAAAGCATCTGTTTTGTTAATATATGACAGCTTAATGTGTAGGTTTTTGGTAGCCAGCATCCATAACATTTCACGAAGTAGATGGTATTCCTTAAAGAAAAGCAAGGTCGCATTCAGGGAACAGGTTAGGGGGTTGTCAGTAATAACTTTTTATTAGGAAAAAATGAGAAGAATAATTCTTAATATAACTGCATTTCTCTCATGGCACACTGCATGCAAATGAGTGGTAATCCCAAAGCATATTTGAATGGAAGAAAAGGTTCAGAAAAGACACATGCACTCAGATGTCTCCTTTGAGTGCTATTATAAAAAAAAAAGTTGCAGAAATCACCCATCTGATGAGCTGTACACCTTCTAATATATACCTGATGAGCCAATATATATCACTCTCACTGAACACTGGCTTGGAAATTCAATGCTGTTTATGAACTGCATTTGATAGCTACAAACATGTGTTGAGTATTTCGTTTGTTCAAAGATTTGTTGCTCCTTTTTTTTTTCTCTCTCTATGCTTTGTGTCATGTGGCCTGGTTTTGAATTATAGATAGAAAATTGCTCATAAGAGAAAAAAAGTTTGCAAAGAACTGTCAGAGTTCACCTTGCTCAGAAAAGCACACTCTACTCTTTTCTAAGTACATGAAAAAGCCACTTAACGAGTAGATGCATTTTTTATGAATCAGCCTTTTAATCTCTGCAGTTTTCTATCACCAAAGAGCTTAAAGACATATTAAACCTCTTTGAATTCTGCAGTGCTCTCATTACCATGCAAGTTGGCTGCAATACTCCTTTTAGGAACAGTGACTTTTTTTAGAAAAAAAAAAAAAAAAAGAACATACTTTGTTCAAAGGCAGTTACTACTAGGTACCTTTAACCAGCTACTTTTAAATTCACAGATTAGATCATACAAAATTATCATCACGCTCGCATTTTAAAATGTATTTAGCATTTTTTTTAGTTGTACCTCAGGGCCTTGTTAATAATTTAAGCAGTTCCTAGAGCTCTTAACCCCTGGACTATCCACACATAAACACCTGCAACTAGCTTTAGGGCTGCATCCCCACAAGCGGCAATGTGCATTTCCCTGGGGACAACTAGCAATGGCACAGCTTGTTTTTACCCTGGAATCTCCTGGAGCCAAAAGCTCCTCCCCCCTCACTGCAGAGCAGCAGCATGGGAAATACCAGCATGTGCAGTGTGTGGTGCCGCAGACAGGCCTGTGGCACCACATATTTCATGTCCGTGCTCATCCGAATGCATCCTACCCATCTTATTTTCTATCAATGCATAGTAACTCCCCATAAATAAGCCACCCAAGTTATAGTCCTCCAGCATCCCAGGATGCAGTGTTCTCTACCCACCCTCCTGTTCATTGTGGACAAACTTTCCAAGCCCTGAATTCCACTGCCTGGGGGCAGTTCTGGCAGCAAGCCAACTCCCTGTCCCCCCCTTGGGGGTGTGACCTTTCCACCTGCAGGGGTGCAAGCCCCGGCAAACAGGCTACAGAGCACATGCCAGCTAGCTAGGTTGCAGGGCATAGACAGGTCCAGGACTGGAGTCTAGAAGGGGTAGGGGAGGACACAAAGATAGGGGTCTGGATCAGGTCCCCAGGAACCGTGTCTACCTTCCCAGGGCAGGGGCAGTAGCTCCCCCAAAAATTCCTTCCGTCACTACTCCCGCCTTCCAGCCACTCCAGGAAGCACAACCTGCACCCCCTATACCTCAATCCCAAAGCCCAATTTATGAAAACATTAGATCTTCTTTACTTCCTCTTTATTTCCTTTTATTTCTTTTTTTTTACTTTTTATTTCAGCCTTCAGAGGCTGACTTCCTTCATTTCACCACCCTTCCCCCACTCCCATTTCCTTTCCTTCTTCCATTTCATTACCCACACACATCCCACTAACTATATACCGCCCAGCTTCATGGTCCTGCCCTTCCCCCCTCCCCCCACCCCTCCTGCCCTGAGCAGGGGCAGAGGCCTGTCCTGGCTTTCCAGCCCTGTGGTGGTAACTCACAGCTGTCACTCATAGTCAGGCCCCTGCTTGCCAACCCTCTGGTGGCAATTCACAGCTGTGTAAGTAGGGGTCAGCCAGAGAACGTTTTTAGCTTTAAGGTGTGACTGCTCCAAACTGAAGCCAGCACCAACAACAATTAACATTTGAGCAGCTCAAAGTGCAATGTGTAAGAAGGTGCTTAGGCAGATAACTTAAAAGACGTATTAAAAAGGAGGTCTATCTGCAGAAGGCATCAATTACATATACCAGGCATACTGTGCACACCTTGTTTGAATGATAAAGACAATTCTACAAATTTGCTACAGTCCATAACCATCACGTTTCATCCCCCGCCCCCGCAAACTCCTAAAAATCGGATATAACATCTTCCTGTAAAGCATTCCAGAAAGAGTAGCCTAATATACACTTCTTTGTTTAAAGTGAATTCCAAATACTGCTGAAGATAACAAGATTACTTACAGTTGTTAAAGTATTCACAGATTTCCTCTCTGTGAAGACTGACTGTCAGGAAAAAAAGCTGAGAAGCTTGAAAAACAAATAAAAGCTAATGGGGACAATAATATAAATGTCAATTTTCAATACATTTTCAAGAAATGGTCAAATCACAAGATTACAGACCCTCAAATCATAAGATGACTTAAAATTTGGAGACTTTCTTCAAAAGATACATTCTTTTTCCTTATTTCCTGAGTCCTCAGGCTGTACTAGTTCCATATATTTAAGACTTTCTTCACAATAATGAAGATTAGGAACTTTATTTTTGATGACAGTTGAAATTCCAGCAGGTTATTATATCATGAGAAGCACTGGCAAATATAGTCTCTGGATTTTCATATTTAACTTTAAAGAAAGATGCAAACATATGCATTATGCAAAATAATCAACAGATTTAATTTGGGAAGCGGAGAATACACATCAGTGTAGATACTGGCTTTATTATTAACTGCCTTACAATGCATGGATCTTTAAATAACGGAAAAGTCAGGTCCTTCAAGGAAGGAGATAAATCATTGTTTTTCTCTCACTCCAAAGAGACACCTAGAAATGATATTACCAATGAGATACTTGTTGATCCACACTGATATATAATAAAGGAAAGTCTGAGTTTATATTGTCTTGGTTGTCCTGTTCTTCAGGAGCATTTGCCATGCTTATCATGCTGGCGCCATTTATAGTACACTACTTTCATTAAAAATATCACTGCTTAATAGACTAGACCAGTGGTGCTCAAACATTTGGCCTCACGGGCCAGATGAGTGGTGCAGACTTGGTCCATGAGATGATCTGGTCCACGGGCCTGGCCCCACACACTGTCTTGGGCCCACCACCCCAGCTTGGCCCCATGTGCTGGATCAGGTCCGTGGGGCTTGTAAATTTGAGAATGGGGAGTAGTTGCAGGTTTAATTGCCACCACCTCTGCAATGCCAAATTTCTGTACCCCTGGGGAACCCTGCAAGCCAGACCACACAGCTCTGGCTCAGGCCAGGAGTCTCACACTCCTTGACTAGACCCATATTTACATACCAAATTCCTGAAAAATGTGTCCTGGATAATGATTAAGTTAAATGTGTAAAATGGGGGAAAAGAAAATCACATGAGAATTTTTCAATGATGAATCAGCCCCAAATATCTAATCCTAATGAGAAAGTCCTAATGTGTTTCAGTTTGTAAAGAGTTCTGAAAAAGTTCTAACATTTAACTAAACGTGTTTCAGAGCTTCATTTACTTTCATCTCAAGTTTCTCAAGTCAGAAGAAAGCAAAAGAAACGTCTCCTGTGTTCCCTGAATAATAGGAAATTAACATTGCACCACACTGGATTATAATACATCTTAAAGGCTTTGAATATATTTTGTTCAACCCTGGCAGTCCCCTAACAACAGTTATTTTTAACAACAGAAAAGTGAGTGTGTGGTAAAAATGTTAGGCTGAAGCATTTAAACCTAACACTATTTAAATCAGGGCTGTCCAAGTGGTGGCTCACAAGCAGCATATAGCCCCTGAGGGTTTACCAGGCAGCCTTGGGCTTCTGGTCCAGGTGCCGCTCCTAACTCTGCTCTGCCACCAGAGTCCCCAGGTTCCCACTTCCTCTACAAGTTTCTGCTGCCTACCCCTTCCCTTATAGGCACAATGAAGCAACTTGCCCCACAGGGCTGAGGGATCTCATTCAGTATCAATGTTGGTGCTTGTTGCAGGAATTACCTACCACCCAGGGGTCCCCTGCATTGCAGTGCATTGGCAAGGCACAGGAAGGAGGAGGGGCCTGTATGGTGCAGCCACCACAGTTGGAGGAAGATGGTGGAGGAAGTGCATAGTGTGTGGGGTTTGTGTGTGCTTCAGCAGCCCACATGGTATGACTGGGGGAGTTGCTCAGTATAGCATGCAGGCCACGTAACACTTGCCCATGTTTGGCAGGTTCTGCACAGTGCGTGGCCACCCCCAGCCCCCAAGAAGGACAGCCCTGATTTAAGCTATTAAATATAAGCAGCATGATATCTTAGTGGCAGTGAGCACATGCAAAGCCCCCTGCATTTAGTAGAAGTATGTGGCTCTTTCAAAAAAAAAATCTTGTTCTACATTGCTAGGTAGGTGTTAATTTTAGCTTTTACATTAAAATGGTAATGTTTAGCTTTCCAGTCATTATGGCCAAAAATACAAGACCCAACTTTAAAACCCTTACACTTTTTTTTTTTTTTTAATAAATATTGAACAAAGTAGTTCCATTCACTTCCTTTAAAAGGATTACACAAGATGAATAAAGGTTCCAGAATCTGGCCTATTTTGTAACTTAGAGTGCCAAGTTCACTGCTTTGGCATGTATGTACTTAGAACGAAATTTGTATATTCAAGCCAGTATGATTTTATGTATTGTGGAAAGTTTAGTAGAGCAAATATCTGCATAATTGAGTTGGTTGATACAAAAAAGAGAAGAAACAGCTGTTCAGCCACATGTATGCCTTAACTCTGGGGAAGCATTAGCTTTCCACATCTGCATAGTTTCACTTCTGCATTGGGAGGGGGCACTATGTACAAGTGGCACCAGGGAAAACAAATACAGTAAGGTATCCTGTACTCTGAGCCTGACAAGTATCCATGAAGATATAAAACTGTATTATACAAAGTTTCAGTTATGCCTTCCTCTTTTCTGGAGAGCAAGTATTTCATGGTCATGCAGCGGAAATGTGTGCTGTGGCTAGGAGATTAGTATCTATCACAGCAGATAGCCTGTTTATAGTGATGATATGGCTTCCTTTCATTATGATACTGGGGATTTTCAGGGCTTGGAAGACAGATTTTCTGCTTCTACCAATTCCCTCAGTCTAAGGGAAGCATTACAAAAAAACTGGATGAAATCCAACTCCCAAGTAGCCTTGGACTCTGCAGCTTAGCCGTAAGTTTTACATTAGGATGGCAGGGCTGGACCTTACATTTCAAGCATATTTCTGTTTATTCTTACCCTAAAATGTTGCCTACCTATCAAAATAGCAGATTTCTGAAATAAGTGAAATGTATGCCATATTCTTTTAATGCATCGTTTTTCATATATTTGGCCATGATGCTCTTTGTATGTGAACTGTATTTTACAATATATCATGAGAGTGGAAATGTGAAACTCGCCAATGCAATGAAATGAGAAAATGACCTTCTGGATGGATTTTTCCTATTTAATCCTCAGGACTGTATATTTTGTGTAGAGTGAATTTCTGCCCCTAATTTAATGTCAAAAACAAGCGTGAACAATGGAAAATCATCACATCTATACTTTCTGCTTTAGTGAGTTTCAAGCACGTTGCCAAATGACTGTAAACTTGTAATGGGGTCCCAGTAGCCTGGCATTGATGCTGAACAATAAAGGCAGATTTATAGAGGTACATAGCTATAACAGTCTTTTTTTCAACTGTACATTCAAAAAGCTTCTTATAAACCTGTTCAAACAATAAATCAGAACTGGTTATTTACTTCAAAGCAGTTAAGTCATTTGCTGTTAACTTTAAAATTAAAACATAATTTAGTATCAATAGCTGTCCTATCAAGCCCATGTGCTTGAGAGAAGGAAACTGGCTACATTAGGCTACAGGTTTTGGGCAACTGTAGTCACCCTCCCACAAAAACAGGTGTACAGCCTTCCATCTTCTCATCACAATGAATGCCTATTCTATCACCTTCTTTCTATATCATGAACTTCACAAAAACAGTCTCCTTTTCTCAAATATAATGCTCTTACTTTAATGTGTTCCCATTAAGATGCTAAACTGTCAATAATTAACATTTTAAAGATAAAGAAAATATTTTAACAACACATGGATTTACTTCTTTAGTAAAACTTCATTAAGGAAGATGACTTAGGGGGAAAATAGCTTAATATAAAAAGTGAGTTCAGGCCTCTTAGATCTATTTTTTGAGGGAAAATGTGAAAAAAAAAAAGTTGTTATAATTAGGTTTTTAAGTGGAAACTCATACATAAGGATTTGTCGTACCAGGCAGGGATTACCAAAGAAGCGACACTGATAACTCAATATTTTAAGTATTGTGCATTTTCTTAGTTGAATCAGCATAAGATGTATACTTTAATTTTATAGGCTGCATGTAGAACTGAAAAACAAATATGCCAAAGTTATTTGCTACTAGCAATACGTGGATAGACTAATATTAAATAAGAAGCTACTTTGCATTACCAGTTCAAGCTTTGCTTCTTTTTCCAAAGGGAATTATTAGATTCAATTAACTAAAATATTCTCAGAAACTAATATGTGTCTTCCCTGCTTAGCATTTGTTATATTTTCAAATGAAAAAGTTATATAAATTTCATAATTTGGGACTGAAGTGTTCTAAACATGGAAGTTTACCTTTCTGTCTCATGCATATTAAGAGAACAGAAGAAATGAAGAATGTTATACTGTGCAAAAGCTTGCTGATGGCTGGGAAAATGAATTTTATTGGAACAGAGATTTAGAATGCAATGGAAATCTATTAAAGAAAATATACTAGTGTAATTTGAATCTAGGCTTACCGATATTATTAGCAGAAACATTAAAAATATATATCATTCTGATCAGAAATAAATACTGTCTAGTCACTTTGTAGTTGATTCAATATTCTACAAGCCATAAAACAACAATACCTACTTTTTATATTTGTGCAGTAAACAGTGCTCTCCCTTTTTCGCTTCTTCCAAAGACTTCTAGAATAGTAAAAGGCTTCCGGAGGTAATTAAGGCTATCCTCATACCCAGACATATGCATTGCTATAACATGGAATAATCAGTATCAAGAGCTGACTGCACCAATATGTTGCTCTTCTGGAATGCTGCCAGTCACCCAAAAGCTGAGTGTAACATACACCGGTTTAATGTCACTAAGCTTTAGATTCCATAACTCATAATGTGTATTAAATAAGAATAAACAAGATTTGCTTTACCCTAAAGCTGTGAACACTGGTAGTCAGTGATAAAGTCTATACTCATATTATTGTTATCTCATCATCCCTCCCATCTCTTTGTTTCAGTTGCTTTTTTTCCATTTGTTCCATTTTGTCTTAAACTAAAATGGTAAGCTCAGAATCAGGGCTGTTGTCTTACTGGCCAAGCAGCAAGAGAAGGATTCAGACACAAGACCAGGGTGGGGCACTTAGGCCATGTGTAGACAAAATGACAGGCATGTGTTCAAGATACTTTAAACCAGGCTAAACGCTTTTGCACCGCTTAAACGGTGCTGGTGTTTGCACGCGTTGGCGGTGTATTGAGCATTAATTACAGCTGCTGTAGCACACTCGTAATGCACCTTAAATAACTTCGCTGAGGAGTTTTAGTTTGCTGGCCCTACCAGCCACAGAGCGAAGCACCAGGTTCTGCGCAGCGCAGGGGCTCTGCAGGAAGCCCTGCAGGCAGCCTAGCAGCAGTCCAGGAAAGCAGGCTGTGCCCAAGAGAGGGAGGAAGAAGAGCAGTGAGCCTGATCTTTCCCCCCCACCCCAGAGTCTGCCTGTCTGCCTGAGCTGCACAGGGGCCTGCTGCTTCCCTCCATGGCTGCAGTGCCTCCTGGGACAGCCAGAGCTGAGTGCCTGTGGGTATGTGCTGCCTTGTGGGGACCGCCGCTGCTGTGGAGGGAAGAACCAGCTCTCCCCATTCCCCCCTGCAGCCCAAGGACCACTCCACCTGCCAGTAGCTTGCTCTCCCCTCCCTGCCACTGGAGAGGTATGTAAGTAGGGTGTGTGCATGACTTGGGGGTTTGATTGGCCCTAAATTGAAGTGGTGTTTTTAAAAACCCACTGTTTTAAAAACACCGCTTCAATTTAGGGCCCCCTGCTTTGTCTCCACACCCCCTCAGGTACTAAAATGATGCAAAAAATTAAATCAAAAATAGAATTAACAACAAAAATGGATATTTGTGCTCTTTTGCCAATTATTACTGTTCTCTTTTCTGTAAAAAGACCTGATAAGCAAACACCTTGGATGCATCTTATTCATGGCTTGATTTTTCCAATCCCAATGTAAGAACTTCAGCATAAAGAGGAATGAAATGATTTGAAGCTACATACGATGTGGATTATAAGTGTATGGACTAGTACAACTAGAGATGCATCGATACATCGGTCCAATATCAGATAGGCACCAATACAAAGAAAACTGACTATCAGAAATCGGCTTTTTTGGCCTGACGTGGCCGATAATGTGGCCAATAAATGCCCTGTGCATGTGTGTGACTGCAGCGTAGCATGTAGGCAACAAGGAGCACAGCCTGGCAGCTTGGACAGTGGTGTGTTGCTACTAACTCTATAGTCATGGAAGGGAAGGGAAAAGGGAAGGGGCTTGGTGTGGGGAAGATAGAGGCCCCTGCGGTGAGGGAGGGAGTGGGGCTGGGTTCCCAGCAAGGGCTGGGCTGGGTTGGGTTGTACTCAGGGCAGGTGGTGGCAGCACTGGGAGAGAGGGCTGTGGAGGGGCTACAGCGAATTTTGGAGAGGCTGCAACCCCCTCTCATAGCCCCCTGCCCAGCCCCCTCACTCGGAAGGTCCCAGTGTAGCACTGGCCCCTGCCCGCAATGGCAGCCCAAGCTACCCTGTGCCCCCCGGATGAACCATGGCTCTGTCCCATGCCCTGCCCTAGCCTGGCAGGGCAGCACCTACCGCAGCCCCAGCCCCATGCCCTCCCTTACTGCAGGAGCCTCAATCTGCTCCCCCAAGATCCCTCCCTTCCCCCTCCCCTTCCACCACAACATATTTACCAGCCGGACACCGCTCTTCAAGCTGCCAGGCTGAGAACTGGAAATCAGATTGGTATCAGTCAATATGCCACCTTAAACATCTGCTATTGGTATGGGCTCAAAAAATCTCTATTGGTGCACCCCTAATTACACCATTTATAATAATTATTTGATTTTTGTAATTTTATCACTTTGGAACCAGCTTCTGTCTAGCAGTTCAGTAATTAAACTACTACTGACACTTATTCCTTCCACTGGAAATCAAGCCTGGTTTATGTAGTCAGCTAGACTGATGCAAGCATGTAAGTGCTGCACACTTGAAGGACTCTCAAAATGAATGTGCACTATGCTGAATACTGCTGAACTAAAATGGAAAAACAAAACCATGAGCCTTCGTATTTTATTTTTTTAATTTTTCTAAAGGAATTAGGTATTCAGGTGAAATAGTAGTGTATGGGCTGAAGATGCTGAGAAAAGCCAAAAAGACAGTCTTGGAACCATGTATGGTGACAGGTATTCAAGCATTCTTCAATCAGCTCATTATTTTTGCTTATATGGTGTGACAGAGATTGTATGTAATTATGCATGCACAGAATATTCAAACTTTATCATCAGCTCAAGAACTGTCATGGTGAATGTGTAGCCCAACATATCAAACTGCAGCTGTTCTGTTACATGTTGATAAAATACAGGCCTTATAAGCAGTGACAGGAGAGTCCAACCTTCTTGAACACTCCTGCCCCTCTCCCCTCATTAAATTATTTCTAAACATTAAATCACTTTGTTTCCAAAATGCCTGTGAATTTCACAGTTTAAACTTGAGTTTGCCAGAACTGATTTGCTCCATGTAAAAGGTTTCTGTAACAATGATTTTTTTTCAATTTTAGAACAAATGCTGCATTCACTGACATCTCAAACTGTATAACCTAAAACAAGGGTTATTATGTTCAAAACCACTCACATATAAGGCCGAGCTGTATTTTAACTTGCTTATTAAATAAAATCAAAGCCTCCTTCAGTTATTCAGCTTTTAAAGACCTAATCTAAGTCCAATGAAGTCAAACATCAGAATTTTCCCAGTGACTTCAATGGGTCTAATCCCAGACCCTTTACGGAGTTAATATAAATACTAGCGCAGCGATAAATAGTTCTGTCAACTTGAAATAAATGTTATGAGCTAGTCCTTGTTCATGACTACCCCAAGTGTTAATAAATAAAAAAGAAATGAATGAATAAACAAACACACACACAAATTAGAGCCCCCTCCCATTTAAATTTGTTATTCAGTTTTAAATTTCTCCATTCCATGTTGGTGCATGTACATGTTTCTAAGAGCTCTTGCTACAACATTAAACAGAGAGCCTGTATCATGCCCAGTACAAAATCTGATGGTATTTTTACACTCTACTTAAGTACCCAGAACCAATTAGCCCTGGCAAAATAGGGCTCAGCATGGGCTCATTTGCCTAACTTTCAGCATAGAATACCGCATCTGATTAGATAAGCCTTCCTTTATCATTATATTAGAGTAGAGGTTTCCAACCTGTGGCAGTCCACACACCATGTCTAGGGCATGATGGGAAAGATAACTGTGATCAGTCAAAAGCATGTGAATATCTACACTTACAATTCAAAGGGGTGTGCACCTCCATAAAAATTTTTTTAGGGGTCCACAAATGAAAAAAGGTTGAAAACCTCTGTATTAGAGACATTGGTTCTGTTTCCATCCAAAGTGATTTTTGCAAGTTCTCAGTCAGTAATCTCAGGCTAGGTCTAGACATTACACCTATCATGCTTCAAGCATGCAGAAAGTGCTCTGAAGCCATAAGTGAATAGACATTCATGGCTCTTAGGACACTTAAAAATGGCTGACTGCACTCTAAATTAATCTGCGATGGATGAGGCTAAAGCACTTTATCGAATGTCTGTGCCAGATCCCACCGAGGGTTCACAGAGCATGATCACTGCTATCCCAGGTGGTGTTGCCAGGGTGGCTCTCTAGCCTTGGGAAGAGCTTATTTGCTTTGCATGAGCACTAGGTTGGCCCTGCTCCCCCAAGTGTTATTGATCCTCTTCCTCAGAAGGGGTGCCCAAGCAAGAGTGCCCCCCCAGGGGAAGCTGGCCAGGGTCTCTCTTCCTGCAACAGCCCCAGCCCCACAGCGCACAGCTGCCTGGTCAGGAGAACAATGGGAGAAGGGGGCTGAGATCACTCCTTTCACAGCCACTGCTGACAGTCACTAAATGGGGGGGAGGCAGGGCTGGGGAGAGAGGCCACTCCCGCAGCCTCCAGGGAGGCCTTAGGGAGTACCTCTAGTGGTCACAAAGACCAATACCTTCCCACTGAAGAGCAAACAACTGTTTAGTTTACTCATCTTCAACTTATAGTGCTTTAAGTAAAGCACAAGAGAGTGCTTCTGCCTGGGGCTTTTGAACATCTGTACTTAACCTTACTCTGTCGAACTGATCCCAGTGCACAGAGCTAGGAGTGGGCAGCACCAGGCCCCAGAGTCAAAAATGTGGTACGTAGGTCAGAGAGGGGGCACTACAGGGCCAAGTGGGGCAGACCTGAGTGCCAGGCCACACTCCGCACATGTAGAGCCAGTCAGGGCAGGCTCTGAGCCCTGGGGCCTGATCCTGGCATCTGGGTACTCAGGGCCCAATCCCTGTGTTCAGAGCCATTACAGGATCCTATCCTGGTGTGTGGTAGCCAGCCAAGATTGCATGGGGCCTTATCAAGGTGTGCAGAGCCAGACAGAGGCAGGTTACGCCAAATCCTGACATGGAAGTCTTAATCTAACTTTTCATATGTCCCACACCACTCAATTGGCCCATGGGACCAAAAGTTTGAGCACCATTGAATTACTACAAAATAGTTCGGGTGCTTAAGATGTATTTCATAGCTCTTGTGCTTACATTTCTTCATTGTAAAAATGATGAACAAAACAATCTGGCAGTTGTCTCTGGCTTTGAACCTCATGCTTTTTGCAATTCACAGGTTAGATTGCAGTAGTGCCAGTGGATTCCTACCATCAGCTGTGTAGAAATTTACAGAGAAATTGTAATTGGCATTTTAATAGATGGGAATGCCTTTTTATTAACATCATCCAAATTTCACTGAAGTTAAGGGAAAACCTACCTTAGATTTAATAGACTTTGGATAAGGCCTTAATATTCGGCACTTCGTTATTTCATTATTTATTTTAATGAAATAGAGGCATTAATAAATTAGTGGTCAGGCGTAAGTGTTAAATTAGCTGCCAATTAGGCTAATTGAAGAAAAGTTTGGCAGACTCTTGGGTACTTCCCTAACTTTGCCTTAAAAATATAGCAAAGGAGTCTGAAAAGAGAGAAGCTACATGTCATCAAAACAGAAAGAGAATTTATGAGTAAAAATCAGGAAAATCTTAGTAAATGATGGAATAAAAATACATAGTTTGGAGACGGTATTTTTAGCAGTAAATTATTTATTGTATATTTTAACGTCAGTTTAGAATAGCATCAGAGAGAGAGCTTAAAAATAACTAAAATCTCAAACCATGCTCTGTACTTACAACAGTAAAACTTTTATTAGCACCCACAGAACTGAGCTACATAAAGCAACATAGCTTACAGAGCCACTAACTTTGCTAGGCACTGGGCCTGGGCCTGGGCTTCCCTTAGGGTAAAAGATCATACAAGAGCCTGAAGTCTGTGGCCCAGGGAGGATAAAGGGGTTCTGGGAACTGCTACTGTCAAAGATAGTTGCTTAGATACAGATGGAAAAGATGGGTATTGTGACCTTAGAAGATGTAGCACTGTTTTTGTTTCACTTGACCTTTCATTACCCTGGAATAAATGGATTTTTCAGTTTGAACAGTCAACAAACTAAACTGTCCATAGAGGGAAACTGATG
Source organism: Crocodylus porosus (assembly GCF_001723895.1). Taxonomy (NCBI): domain Eukaryota; kingdom Metazoa; phylum Chordata; order Crocodylia; family Crocodylidae; genus Crocodylus; species Crocodylus porosus. The sequence goes on from NW_017728949.1 coordinate 71,833,210, forward strand.
GCACATATGCCATAAAAAATAGGAAGGAAGAGGCTTTGCTACATAAGGGTTCTGGACCTACAGAAATTTGCTGGCTCTTGAAGTCCTCTCAGCCTTAAGAAGGTAAAAATTGTTTAGCTGCTACTCCATTCGTATTTAAGGAACAGTTAAAGGAGTATTCTGTAAAAATTACAACAAAACATCTTAATGACATGAACTTCATAGGTTTGTAGAAAAGTATATGTTATATTTAAAACACGAATCATTATGTTTCATTGCATATTATAGAAATGTGATACTCGATTTTTTAATAATTTAAATTTCAAATGAATGAATCATCCTTCAGTTTGATATAAACAAATTTGTAAAATGTCTCACATTTTGGATTCCCAAAAAACTAATTAGATATTCATTTTAGATGATTACAGAATAGACAATTATTTTAGTCTATCTTCTAAAACCTTGCTAACAAAACTAAACAGTTAAGACATCTTACAAGCAGAATAATTTAATCAAAGACTATTATATATATAAAATGTTTACAATATAGGTCAGTCCTCAACAGATTTATGCTGGTTCAAGATAATTTACATGGTATGTTTAGCAAACAAATGATGGGTGCAGTGAAATCCTTATTTTTTTTCCATTTATTATTTACAAAATTCCCCCTCAGTACTTGGAAACAATTGTCTTTTCCATATTCATCCCTACAGCAGGAGGAGTCTCTTTGCTGGGTATTAGGATGATAATGTTTGCATCTTGGGGAACACTGGATTTGCAGCTGAATAAAGGCTTTAATCTGTGGCCTCAGCAGAGCTGCTCACCACAAGGCAGAATGATATATTAAAAGTAACATTGTAAACACTTATGCAAGCATTTTCCTAACAATGGAAGCTGGGGAGCAGGAGCAGAGGGAGCAGGGTGCACGTGTGCCACCTTACCTTGGCAGTGAAGGCAGCAGCTGCAGAGGAGACAGCGGCAGGGGCAGCAGCAGCTGATTTCCCCCTAAGATAAGTGGGGCAGAGGGTACAGCAAGCTGAGGCGAATCCAGAGGGGAAGCCCTCCGGAGCCGCCTTAGCTCGCCTGACAGGGAGCCATGCTCCTGAACCACGCGCAGGCAGCGAGCACAAACAGTGCACACAAACAGGCACACTCTGTAAGGGCGCGCTAGCATTTGCGCCAGCGTTCACGTAAGGCGGGTGCCAGAGTGGCACCTCCAGTTAGCAAAAGCAGCAGGTGCAGCTCTGCAGACATGGTGCAGATGTGAAGCACAGCTGCCAGGGGCCCCGCCTGGGTGCGGCTGCCTGCCATGGGCTCTTCTGAGACCTCCATCCAGATGGAGCTTATGGCGGGGTCAGTGGCACCTTGCCGCCCTGTCTGTGGGGGGGGCTCAGTGGGATCAGGGGGGCTGATGGTCCCCTTGCCTGTCCCTCCTGTGCACGACTTAGGGCCCTGGAGGAGCAGGTGAGGGAGCTCCAGGTTGAGGTGAGCAGGCTGTGGGGGCTCAGGGATGCAGAGGATGCAGGCCCCGTTGCCCACTGTACAGCCCCCACAGGAGACGCAGCCAACGCAGGAGTGACAGAAGGTGTCCAAATCCAGAGCTGCTAGGCCTAGAGTGGTGGAAGCTCCCCAGGTTCACCTGGGGAACAAGTTCGATGCCCTGGCAGTTGTGATGGAGAAAGACAGTGAAATTGCCTCCGGCAGGGACAATGCCACTCCCCATATGATAAAGAATGGGCAGAGAGCGAACACCAGCAGGAAGAAACGCCGGGTCCTCATCATCGGACACTCCATCCTATGAGGACTGGAAGGTCCCATCTGTCGGCTTGACCCCATGATGCGAGAGGTCTGCTTCATGCCTGGGGCTCAGGTTAGAGACATCACGGAGAGGATCCCGGCCTACATCTGACCTGCAGATCAGTACCCCATGGTTGTCATCCATGTGGGGATGAATGGCGCGGCCAGGGGTAACCCTGACCGCATTATGAAGAAATTCAAGGCTCTAGGGGACAAGCTTAAGGAGACAGGAGCGCAGGGGGTATTCTCCTCTCTTCTTCTGGTGAGTAGGCGGGGACAGTGACACAAGGCCTGTATTGGAGAGGTCAACTGGTGCTTATGCAGTTGGTGCTGGCAGGCAGGCCTTGGGTTGTTTGATAATGACCCATGCTTTCGGGCAGGGGACTTGTTGGGGTGGGATGGGCTTCACCTCTCTCCTAAAGACAAGCGTGTCTTCTCTTCCAGGTTGGCTGATTTCGTAAGGCGAGCTTTAAACTAGCATCACCGAGGGAGGGGACCACAGGAAGACAAGGAGACACAACCCAAGCAAGACAGGTGACAAATGCAAGGAGTGCCCAGGTAAGAAACAGGGGTCCAAACTGTCTCCCAAATCAGAGGGTGGCACACGCAGCTAGGCAAGGCCTTAAATGCCTATGTACCAATGCTCGTAGTATGGGGAATAAACAGGAGGAACTCACCCTCAGAATAGCCAGTTCAGACCCAGACATAATAGGGCTTACAGAAACTTGGTGGGATAAATCCCACAACTGGGCAGTTAACATTATGGGCTATAGGCTTTACAGATGGGATAGAGAAGGAAGAAAAGGTGGGGGTGGGGCGCTCTATGTCAAAGAGCAATACACATCCTCTGTCAGCAAAATGGGGTCAGAGGAAGGGCAAACTGAAGTGTTCTGAGTCCAGATACAAGGAGGCCATGGGGAGAGGGATCTAACAGTAGGGGTCTATTACAGACCTCCCAACCCAGGGGAGGAGCTAGACCAGGAATTTTCAGGCCAGCTTGCAGAGGCACTTAAGGCAAAGGATGTAGTTGTCATGCGTGATTTAAATTACCCAGACATCTGCTGGGAGGAACAGTCATCCAGGTTGGACCGTTTCAGGAGGTTCCTGGCCAAGATACAGGACCTCCACTTAATTCAGGAGGTGCACAGTCCCACCAGAGGAAATGCCCTGTTGGACCTGGTCCTGGCCACAGGCGAGGACCTGGTAAGGGGCCTCCAGGTCCTTGACCACCTGGGTGACAGTGATCATCGCTTGCTGGAATTCACCATACAGCGCAGGGTGTCAAGGGTCTGCAGCAAGGTGGTATTCCTAGACTTCAAGAGGGCCAACTTCAACGAGTTGAGATTAGTGGAAGAGGTGCTGGGGTTCTTGAGAGCATGGGAGCTCAGTGCCCAAGATGAGTGGTCTTTCCTTAAGGAGACGATACTCAGGGCCCAAGGGGTGACCATCCCAACAAGAAGCAAGGGGTGCAGGAGTGCCCGAAAGCCCCCCTGGGTCACCAAGGGTGTACAGGAATGCCTGATTGCCAAAAAGGCGGTGTAAAACTGGAGCAAGGGGGGTGCTATCTCCCAAGAGGAATATACCTCCTCTGCTCAGGCCTGTAGGGGGGCTGTCAGGAAAGCTAAGGCAGACATAGAGCTAGGACTTGAGGCCAAAAACAAAGATAATAAAAAGTATTTTTTCAAATATATAGGGAGGATGAAGAAAGCACCGGGAAATGTGGGGCCCCTGCAAGATCCTCTGGGCAATCTGGTGGTTGCGCCAGAGGAGAAAGCAGACCTCTTTAACTAATTCTTCACCTCCGTTTTCTTGTGCAGGGACAGGGACTTCTCCACTGTGATGCAAGATGGACTCAAGGGGAACGCCTCCAGACCTCAGGGTAGGGAGGACTGGGTTAGAGAACTTCTGGAGGGGCTGGATGTGTTCAAATCAGTGGGTTCAGATGCTCTCCATCCCAGGGTGTTGAGGGAGCTTGAAGGGGTTATTGCAGGGCCCTTGGCACAGCTTTATGAGTGCTTGTGGTGCTCAGGCCAGGTGCCAGATGATTGGAAAGTAGCCAACGTGGTCCCCATTTTTAAAAAAGGGAGGAGGGAGGACCCAGGCAACTACAGGCCTGTCATTCTTACCTCAATCCTTGGGAAACTCTTTGAGACGATCATCATGGAGCACATCTGCGATGGGCTGGCTTCAGGGATGATGCTTAAGGGCAACCAGCATGGTTTCATTAGGGGCAGGTCATGTCAGACCAACCTGACTGCCTTTTATGATCAGGTTACAAACACACTGGATGCAGGTGTGGCCGTGAATGTAGTCTTTCTGGACTTCAGCAAGACCTTTGAGAACGTCTTCCACCCCATCCTCATTAAAAAGGGGGGCGACTGTGGCATTGAATGCCTACACAGTCAGATGGATTGCAGATTGGCTGAAGAATCATACTCAGAGGGTGGTGGTGGACGGGTCATATTCAACCTGGGGAGAAGTGGGCAGCAGAGTCCCCCAGGGCTTGGTCCTTGGGCCCGTGCTGTTCAATTTCTTTATCAGTGATTTGGACGACGGGGTGAAAAGCAACCATTTAATTTCACTGATGATACCAAAAATTGGGGTGAGGTGAGCATGCTAGTAGGAAGGGAAAGACTGCAGCAAGACCTGGATAGGTTGCAGGGGCGGACTAACATAAACAGGATGCATTTCAATACTGACAAATGCAGGGTGCTTTGTCTGTGAGGGACCTTTGTCCAAAGCTGTCTACAAACTGAATAAAGCTGTTATGAGCAATGTGTGCTGGTGTTTGCTCCTTGCTTGCTCTGGCTAATGAGTAACATGATCCATGGGCAATTGGATCATCATCTCCCTAGTCATTGGACACCACATGGAGTCAGGGTCTAACACTGGGGAGAACTTGTATTCCAAAATTCCACATGTGAAATGTCCCAATGTATATTTATCATGAGAGACACTGACACAAAAGAAATGAAACAATCTGAATAACTGTCAACTGTGCAGTGCCACATAAAGATACATGAGCTAACTCTGAAAGAGCTCAGGTCATGAGTCAGGAAGTGTGATTGCTTATAGGGGTGTGTGGGAGGGGGGCGGGGCACAGCCCTTTACTTTCAGTTTGGTGCACCCCTGCACTAAATAGTGCATGCCCAGAAGAGGATTCGCATCAGTTTGACCCAAGTTCACCCAACATTCGTATAACTCATGCACTTCAGCAGGGCTTTTTGGCACCTTTATCGAATCAGCTATTAGTATAAAGAGCCAAAAAGCCCCACTGAAGCATGTGAGCTGTACAGACACTACGAAGCTGGGTCAAACTCATGCAATTCCTCTTTTGGTAAAGAGCTATTTTTTCCCCACATTTTCCCCACTGCTTGTATGGCCATATTAGCTAATGTAAATTAGCTAAAGTAAAATGTTCTATTAATATGGTTTTACTGCTTCTAGCTAGTTTGTTTAGCATTATGCCATGCAGACATAATATCCAGTTTACATGGCAGCTCTACAGCTAGTTTTTGGACAAAAGAATATTTTATAGTCTATACACCCTCTTCAGGGTACATTAGCCAGAGGGCAGAGTTGCAATACTGCAGTACTCAAGCTAGCTCATTTTAAACTAGCTTAGGTAGTTCTAGCAGGACTGCATTGTGCAAGGTAGATGTACACTGAATAGCACAAAGTATTCAACTCCAAATCAACTATATGACACGTTTTTCAAATATGTGACTAGCATTTCAAAGCAATAGGATCACATTAGACTGAAAAGATACAGAATGTCTTACTGTAAACAATAACAGGGATTAATGATTCAGGTAAAGGAAGTGGAACCTAAAGTACTTACATATTTTGTACTCGGGAATACTTTCAATAAGTATGTAAATGTTGTAACCAGTGAGAAAAGTCTCCAGGCCAGCATTGCCCCATCACAGGACTTTATTCAGAGGGCACATCTGATGAATAGAGGATAAGGTTGCTGAAAAGAAGAGTGCTTTGGAAGGGAGTCTTGAGTGTCATGTTGTGGTTTAAGATGGCAAACTAGGTTGTTTTCAGAATTTGAGCCTGGAGTTCAAAAACTAGGAGGCTGGTTACTGAAGGATCAAACTGGGGCTGTTTGTGTTCCAGCAAGGTAAACCTCAGATCTGGGAATAAAACTGAGTCTCTATTTTAGAGATCTTAGGGACTTGTCATTATCTCATCTGACCTCCTGTATAAACAAAGAACCTCGGCTAATAATTATGGCATAAAGCTTCTGTTTGGTCTATAGCACATTTTTTAAGGGAAAAAAAACAAAAAAAACCTTTTTCTTAATTTCATGACTGCAAGTGATGGGGAGTCTACCATGTCTCTCAGTTAGTTATTCCTCATAGTTTAAAAAAAAAAACAACTACATCTTATTGGTAGTCTGAATTTGTCTAGCTTCAGCTTCAAACAACTGAATCTTACTTTGCCATTTTCTGCTACATTAAAGCTGTGTGGAGTCAGAAATTTCTTTACCATGAAGGTGCTTAGACACAATACTTGAATCAAGTCTTCATCTTCCCTTTCACAAACTAAGCAGATTCTGCTACTTAGACTCTTGCTATCAGGCAAAACATCTAAACTTCTGTTCATTCTGATTGCAGCCATTTTTTTTTTTGTAACCATTCCCAATTTTTCAACAGCTTTTTGAAAATATGGACATTAGAACTGGGCACAGAATTCCAGAAATGGTTTAATCAATGAACAGTTACTTATATTGCCATAGCAGCAGTTCTTTCAGATGCATTATCAAGAATGGTTTCTATCTGGATAGATATGCTCTTTATGCATATATAGATAGATATGCTCTTTATGCTCTTTATGGAAGTGGAATCTTTTGAATAGCAGAATCTGTGGTGGTCAGGCACATGGGTCAGGCATGAAGACCAGGAAGTTCAGCTGCGGGCATAAAAAGCGGGCAGCTGTAACCTACACTTTGCTCTTTCATCTGTAAGCATCTTTATGGAGCAGGACTCTGACTGGCAGGGACAGATGGTCCATCTTCTTAAATGTGCAGCCACCACAGCTGTGACCCTGGAAAATACTTGGGGTGCTGTGGAAAGACTGAAATGCGGAGCAGATAATGCAAGGGCCCTTACCTAAAACTCTAGATGCACTGAGATGCAGAAGTAGGCATGTTGAAGGTCAAGAGCTATTTGAATAGCACAAAGAATCCGGGAAGGAGATCATAGAGGGAAGGATGCCTCAGTTAATAATCTGAAGCAATGGACAAAGTGACAGAATTAGAGGACCCCTTTTTCATTTGGGACTAAGAAGTAAGGGGAAATAAGGTCTCCAAATTCTGGAAACACTTCTACCTCCACTCACAGTTCAGCTAGATAGTCTACCTCTTACTTTAATAAATCTGTATGGAGAGGGATTTCTGTAAAGAGATAAGGAACAACTTGGAACTATCTTGGAACTTAGAACAGTCTTGAAGGTTCCCCAATACAAGGTTATCCAGGTTCAGGTCTGCCAGAAAGGAACTAGGAAATTCTCAAAAGGCAACTGGAAGAAGAAAGATTTGCAAGTGATTCAAGACAGATATTTACTAGGGCTGTGGGAAGCTTCAGTCCCTGATTTGATTTGGCAGAGATTTGGCCTGATTCATTGGCCGAATCTCCAAATCCAAATTGAATCATAGGACCTTTTGAGCTCTCTGAATTGAATCGGAACCCTCCAAATCGATTCAGAAAGATTCAGAGATTTGAACATAGAGACAACTTTAAATGTTTTTTCTACATATCTCTAAGTAGCATCACTGTGATGCTGGCATGTCTGGAGTGTCCCACAGAAGCACAGGGGTCTCCCCAGTGCACTTGGCAGCAGACCCAGAAGTAGACCAGAAGTACTTCCGATCCAATTCTGGGTCTGCCAGGGAGCATGCTGGGCTTCCCCCCACTCACCCTTGGCTCAGTGACTGATGCCTCCCTGGGTTGGAGGGGGCACTCAGGGTCCCCCTGTGGCCAACTGCTGAGCCAGGGGGACATGGGGAAGCCCCCAGCGTGTTCCCTGGCAGACCCAGAAGTTGACCAGAAGTACTTCTTGCCCACTTCCTGGTTCGCTGCCGAGCATGTGGTGGCCCCCCCGCCCACTCCTGTGGGATGCTCCATGAGCCCCAGCATCGCAGTGTTCACAAGCTATGCCTGATACCTCAATGTATGTAGAAAATACTTTTAAAACTGTGTCTATGTCTGAATCGCTGATTCTCCGAATCAACATCGAATCTTCCGATACAGATTCAGCCAAATCGAATCTGCGACAATGATCCAAATCAATTAATCGAATCACTGTCCCTGATTCAGGCTGAATCCAAATTGAATAGGGCCAGCTTTGCACAACCCTAATATTTACCTAAGCTTTGAGCTGTGGAGCAGTCAGCACAGAAAAAGTGAAATGTCCTCCTCTTCCAGACAGAATCTAAGAAATTTCGTTGTAGGTAGTACTGAGATCATGGTCTCTGTCAGTAGTATGGTGGGTCTCACTCCAGGAATTTCCTCTTTGGAACTAAGGTATGTAAGCCCATGGGCGACTGATGCTGCCTTAGTCGGGGGGAGCACATGCCCCTGCTCTGCGGCTGATCCTGCCAACTGGGGGAGGGTCCCTCCAGAGCCAATCTTGCTACCCCGGGGTGTGTGAATCCCCCACAGCCTATCTCACTGCCTGTGGGGGGGGATCCCCATGGCCGATCTTGCTACCTGGGGGGAGCGGGACCCCCCCATGGCCAGTCCTGCAACAGCTGATTGCTGTAGCCAATTGCTGCAGCTGCTTCCAGGAGCGGCTGCAGCGATCAGCCAGCGCTTGCAGGGGGGCACCAGCACTCCTGCCTGCCCCCCCTGCCCATTGCTTAAGTTGTGAGCACAGCCAGTTAGGGGGTGCACCAGCACTCTGAGGGGGTGCACGTGTGCCCCTGTGCATCCCCTACACATTGCCACTGTGTAAGCCCCAAGATCTCAACACAGTTCCTGAGTTTCAGATATTCAGTTTCAGAGAATATTATCTGTTCCACTATTAACAGTGCTCATTGCCATCAAAATGCAAGTTTCTCAGTGGATCTCCTGTGGGAGTCCCAGTACCTGCAGCTAGTTTCTCTTCACAGCCACAGTAGAACCTATTGCTCAGGATTTCACATTAGCTGTAAGAAATGCCACAAAAGCTGTCAACTAGCCCCCTTAATGAAGACTTTCAGTTCCCACAGCAGGTCCTTTGGGAGTTTAGCCATCAATAGGACAATCAGTCCCAAAGGAAAAAAAAAAAAATCCTACGTGACATGTAGAACCTATTAGTTTACCATTCTTATCTGAAGGCTCATGGAGGTATACACATTCCTCCCAATGAAATATGTTTTACTGAGACTTTCTCCCCAGGGATAGATTTGTCTCAGTATTGCTGCCTATATGTTTCATAAATCAGAATAATGCCACGAGAAGGGTGCTGGTAGAAGTATTAAAGGCTTTTACAAGTACTTAGTATCTCCCGTTGGCTCTTCAGTAATTGATGTAATTAATGATGGATTAATTTATCTTGTTTGAGCAGCCCATCATTAGCAGGCATGGCTTGTCATCCTAAGGAAGAAGGCTGTAGGGAACCTAGTGATCTATGCTGTTTTTACAGCATGTCCTATGAGTGGTAGGTCTCGGAGTAGGTCCAGAAAGAATTTTCTTTCATCTGCAGAGGTGATGGATGCAGAAATCACTGCCTTATCTGAAGAGCACAATTAGATTGCTGAACTTTGGGGCATATCTAGTGACAGGACATACACAGTACATGCTTCCTCTCCCTGTAAAAATCAGTGTCGAGCCAAGAATTGAACTGATTGTTATTGTTCTTAATGTAAGGGAGATCTGGAGACTACAGAGTGTCTGGAATAGATATTCACCCACAGATGGTAGTAAGGAAAGCACATAAGTGGGTAACAGGTGGGATGCTTTGTATGTGACCATGATGAGCCTCCTTATTTCTTCCCTAACTTCCACTCTGGCTTCCATTCCACCAATTAGATGAGCAGAAAAGATAGGTGGTAAAGAGCAATGCTCAATGAAGGAGGCTCTGCCTTGTGCCTCGGATGGCAAATAGAAATTAATTTTCCTCCAATGAAAGGGTCATTTGTCTGGCAAGATATTTATCAGTACTAAAAGGTGTTTTGTTCTGTAAAACAATCTTTCAGTAAAAGCTAAATCTCTTACTGGTCCAAAAGGATGTTTTCGTTGTCCCATCTACCAAAGTGATGCTAATAAAGAAACTTTTCAAACAAAGGTTCTGCATGCATGGTTTCTTGTTCTTGTGGGGCACGTCCGCATCATCTTCTAATACATTAGGGAGGGCCCAGTGAAGTATAGTCAACCTATTCTCTGAGCACTGAACTCTAAAAGGGGTACAATAAGCCACATAAAAGCAGCACTGAGCATGCTGCAATAAGCTCCCTGGCTTGGCAAGCTTATTGGTGCATTTCCAGCACCATAGTAAGGTGGCTAGCATATGTGGAGTATGTGTGCAGTGCTCCATTGTGGAGCTTCACAGCCAAGCCAGGAGGCATTTGTACACAAGCCTTTAATGACCAAGAGCAACAAATGGAAAATTTGTCTCTGTTAGGTTATGTTAAGTTTATTTTTCTTTTTAAAAGGTTATGGGTGTGACCATAACATTTGGTTTTGTGTGATCTGCCAGAAAGCCTGCATATCTGCACAAACAGGCACAATAAGAAACTGCTGAGGCTGGGAATCTTTAGTTTCTGTTAGATAAACTGAATTAATTTTGAGTGTCAAAAGTAGACACTGCATAATGAGGAAAAATAAGAGGGACTGTGTGCATGTGAGACAGGGAGAGAGAAGAGAGAAGGAACATGCCAAAATGTAATCCGCTGTAAACTTTGGACCATAGCCATGAAAGAGCCTATCCTCCCTTACAGGATACAGTTGGAGTTACTACCATCCTGCAAGGAAAAATGAGGTCCTGTTGGGACTTCCTTGATTACGAGTGCCAGTTGGATGAGTTTGGGGGGAATAAGATTATTACGGTGTTTCTGAAGTTCCAATTAGGTGTTGGAACAAATCTTTGCAGCATAAAGCCAGAAAAAATTCAGTACTAAAGTAATTAGTCCAAATGTCTAGATGAAAGGTTTTAGAAAACATATTACAGAGTCCACAAACCTGGATATGCAGTATATGAGAAAAATTGATTCACTCACTGTATTCACTTCATATCCATATTTTGGCAAACATAAGCTAACACAAACCCCAGCACTGTGCAAATTAGTAAGCCTTTCATACTTGGAAAGCACAAGCAGAAAAAAGTTACAGAATGGAACTAGGGAAAAGCTGAGCATTCAGGCTGCACTTTGATGATTACTAGAGGGCATACTGTTAAACACAAAATATTAATTGTGTCAGGTAATTCAGCTAACTGTTTTCATTGTATACAATAATGAGAAAACAATGACAAGTGCAATTAGGGCACACACTTATACTGAAGAGATGAAGTCACTCCTTGGATTTTTCACAGTTAAAATCAAAAGACATCTGAAAGCACAACACGTAACATTCCAATAAAATAGGTAAAAGCTCAAAAAAGTGAACCATTATTAACATCTAGAAAAAAGGCTTACAAAAGAAGCACACCTCCCATTTAAAAAACGAAGAACTCTTCATTCCTAAGAACTCATCCAAGGGAAAGGGATGGTTGGTGGGGGATATTTTGTGGAATCAAGTTCCTTTTCCTACAGGCATGCAATATAAAGAGCAGTTTTCTTGGTGATCTAAAGTGCAATTGTGAAACCTCAAAGGACTGGTAGCCTAAGTGCAGAAATTAATCATAGGACTGATATCTATAACTTGCAGCTGTCCCCATCTTCATAATAGTTCCAATCGAGCCTTTGATTTGAACAGTCTCATAGCTGATGGTGAGGGGGCTTGAGATCAGATCAGAATTATCTAACTGGTGTCCATTTCTCCCTAAAGAGTTTTTTTTAGCAAAAGAGGGCTAATGCAAAATGATGAAAATTTCAATTCAGAGGCATTCTACAGTCGGCAATCCACAGTCTTTCTACTTTAGTTAAACTGTGAAGTGGAATAACTCAATGTGAGGGTGGCTTTAAAACTTCCTAGTGGAAAAGTGAGAAACTTCCAGTAAATTAGGAAATATTACAGTAGCATTTGAAAACAGTGATGCTCTGTTAAACTATAGTAAATGTGACAATCATGTGTATAAGTTGCTAATTAGCAGTTTATCATTTGTCTGGCAGTAAACAATCATTTTCAAGTTTTATCTATCAACACCTCGTGGGCAAGAAGGCATTTTCAAGTTTCTTTGTCATTTGTGCTGGCTTGCTTTTTGTAATATTATACCTATTACACAGTGCATAAGACTCTGTGAAAATTCACAGGTTTTTTTTTGCCAATCATGCTTATGTGTTAGTGAGGGGAATAGCAACCAAATGCCTCTGTGGGCTTCAATGTTTAATGCATAAGTCAAGTAACAGAAGTTATCAAAATATCAGCAACACTAAGCTCCAAAATAGTTTTCAAGTCTGTAGGAAATGTAGGAAGAACAGGCACTTTGCAGTGTTTACTAAAAATAATCTATCTAACAAAATTGAAATACTTACTGTGGAGATATTGGGCAATGTTTATTATCCATTCGTCTGTTAATCTTCCGGCTTTTGTTATCTTGATACATTTCAACTGACTTGAAGATTCTCTCAATTCAATCCAACAAATTGTATCCTCGTTGTAAATAAAATCCAATGTATGAATTCCAGTTCCTTTTACTGAACTTTGGGTAGACACTTTACTTCCATTAAGATATAATACTTCAATGGTTTCAGAGTTTGCAATCAGAAGAATAGGTGGTCTATCATTAGGCTCTAAAAAAATAAAAGGGGGGGGGGATTTAGTTGACAACAAAGAGCCACATGCTATTTCCATCTTTTTCAAGAGAAATATAGTATTTGTTTACCTGGGCTGTCTAGTTAAAATACTTCTATACAATACATTAAAAATATATTTTGCTTAGAATATACCAGAATTTCTGAGTTTAAATTAAATAATATTTTATCTGGCTGTTTCTTATCATTCACTCTATCAAGAAAGAAAATGAATTAGATTGAATCAGTGTTTTCATGTACCTTCAAAACATTTTTATTAGAACATTTTTATGTGCAACTCATAGGAGAAGGAAATAGGATCAAATGTGTATTATTTTTATTAAATTACAGATACTTTCAGAGATCTGAAAACAAAAACAATAGGAACACCTGACTTAAGAAAACTGCCAAGACATTTTACTAAACTTTTGTAGCAGACATTGTTAATGGAAATGGATGGATAGTTTTTCCCTACTTTGTTGGAGATTAGAATTCAACAAAGTCCATTGGGCTGGACTCAATGATCCTCCAGGGTCCCTTCCAGCCCAAATGTCTATGAAATCTATGAAAGACTGAGTCCACATTGAAATGCTAATAACTTAGTGAAAATGGACTACCTGATAGAGGTGATAACTAACATCACTAGCTAGAGGTGCAAGGGTCTATACACTAGAATATTACTGCCAAAGGAAGTAGCAGAAATGTACCAGAAAGAGAAGCAGTTATGGAAAAAATGCATTATATACAACTGGGGCTCTTACAAAGAACCCATTCCAAATGCTCATACTCCTGGATGTTCCAGGACAACTTTTAGTATTAAAAATACATCAATTTCCCCTTTAAATTACTGTTCTCAAAATGATTAGCATCTTGGAATGAGTTTTCCATTGTTCCAACTAGAATATGTTTACCAAGAAATAGTGGAGGCAGCCTAGTGACAGATGATTTGGAAATGCTGAAGTACTTATTTCATAGGCAGGGTCAGGTTCCAGACTACTGCATCTGGCAGCACAGTTTGAGGAAAAGGGAAGCAGCCAACAGTGGCAAAAGAACAGGTGGGGGACTATTTAGAAAATCTGGATGTGTACAAGTCCATCAGGCCAAATGTGATGCATCTGAGGGTGCTAAGGAAGGTGGCTGATATGATCGCAGAGCTGCTGGCTATTATCTTTCAAAACTATGGTGATTGGGAGAGGTCCCAGATGATGGGAAAAGGGCAAATATTGTGCCCATCTTTAAGAAAGGGAAGGAGGAGGACCCAGGGAACTGCAGGACCAGTCAGCCTTACCTCTGTCCTCAGAAAGATCATGGAGTAGGTCCTCAGGGAATTCATTTCTAAACACTTAGAGGAAAAGATGATTGGGAACAGTGAGCATGGATTCACCAAGGGCAATTCATGCCTGATTACCCTGATTGATTTGTAGGATGTGATGACTGGCTCTGCAGATGCACAGACGGCAGTGGACGTGATACACTTGACTTTAGCAGGGCTTTTGATAGTCTCCCACAACATTTTTGCAAACAAGCTAAGGAAGTATGGGTTAGGGGAATGGACTGTAAGGTGGATGGAAAACTGCTTGGATCATCAGGCTCAAAGGGTAGTGATTAATGGCTTAATGTCTATCTGGCAGCTGGTCTCAAGTAGAATGCCCCAGGGTTTTGTTCAATATACTCATAAACAATCTGGAAGATGGGATGGAGTATATCCTCAGCACGTTCACAGATAATAACAAGCTGGGGGGAACAGTAGATATGCTAGAGGGTAGACTTAAGTTTCAGAGAGACCTAGATTAATTGGAGGACTAGACCAAAAAAAATCTCACGAGTTTCAATAAGGACATATGCAAAGTCTTGCACTTCAGACAGAACAATTCCATGCCCCAGTACAGGCTGGGGATAAACTGCCTAAGCAGCAGATCTGCAGAAAAGGACCGGGGGGTTACAGTGGACAATGAGCTGAATATGAGTCAACAGTTTGCCCTTCTTGCATGGAAAGCTAATGGCATACTCAGCTTCAGTACTAGGAGCACTGCCAACAGATCGAGGGATGTGATTCTTCCCCTTTATCTGGTGCTGGTGAGGCCACATCTGGTGTATTGTGTCCAGTTTTGGGGTTCCCACTACAGAAAGGATGTGGAAAAACTGGAAAGAGACCAGGGGAGGGCAATAAAAATGGTTAGGGGGCTAGGGCACATGGCTTCTGAGGACTAAGGGGACTAGGCTTATTTAGCCTGAAGAATAGAAGACTGAAGGGAGATTTAATAGCAGCTTTCTACCCTGAAGGATAGTTAGAGAGGATGTAACTAGACTGTTCTCAGTGGTGGCAGATGGTAGAACAAGGAGCAATGGTCTCAAGTTACAGCAAGGGAAGTTTTGGCTAGACATTAGGAAAAACTCTCACAAGGAGGGTAGTAAAGCACTGGAACATGTTACCTAGAGAGGTGATGGAGTCTCCATTCTTGGCAGTTTTTATGACTTGCTTAGACAAAACCTTAGCTGGGGCGATGTAGTTGAAGATGGTCCTGCTCAAGGTAGGACCATCTTCAACTACATCGCCCCAGCTAAGGTAGGACCATCTACAGGACCTCCTGAGGACCCTTCCAACCCTAATTTTCTATGATTCTATAAAGTAGTTGGTTGCCATTGGAATTTGGGATTAGAGATTTCCACTCAGAAAATATGTAGTGGGCACACCTACATAAGATGCTTTACTGCACAAGTAGCATATTTACTCACGATTAGAACAGGTTTTTTTCTGTGCAGTAAGTGAGCACATCTACATGTGTACATATTTACTGATCAGTAAAGTGCTCTAATCACAAGTAAATTTGCTACCTGCAAACGGAAGTAGCAAATTTACTTGTGAGTAGTTACTGAGCAGTAGTGCATGTGTAGTCAGCCCTGTCACTAGGGGCCTAGCCAGCCTCAGCACAGCCCTAAGGCCCTGGGGCTGGAAACCTCCCCAGCCCCAACCCCTTTAAAACCTACAGGCAGTCTGGAGCATTGGACACAAGCAGACAGCCTGTGGTCACACCTGGCACAGACTGCAAGACAACTCAGGCAGCCAGCCTGCACCCCAGAGCTGCTCCCTGGCATCACAGTGCCATGCCAACCAGCCCTGCAAGCTGCTGCTGGCATCTGCCAGGCCTGCCAGCAGCCAGGCTCAGCTGCAGCTGGCTCCTGGTCCCCAGGACCCACTCTGCCTGGCCACAGGCAACTGCTAGCAGCCTGCCCAGACTCTGCAGGTGCTGCCTACCATGGCTGTCAGTCCTGCACCAAGCTCCCATGCTGGGTGCTGCAGGCACTGGCTGTCACTGCCAGGGACAGGGCCTGGAGCAGCCATGATGCAGGGAGGCAGATGCGGTGGTAGGAGAGCTGCCATGTGCTGCTCCAGGGTGCTGCATGCTGCTCCCAGCCAGAAAACCACCTGGCCAGGGAGAAGGGAGAGGGGCTCCTTTTTAAAGACAACTGCCAGCTGCACGCAGCTGTGGCCAGAACCTGCAGCTCCCCCTGGTGGTGGCAGGCTACAGGAAGCAGGAGCCATTTGCTGCTAGGAGCAGCAAATCAGCTCCCACTTTCCTGTGCATATAGATGCCTGCCTAGAAGTGTTTACTTTCGAGTAGTTTACTCAAAAGTAAACTGCTTCTGGATCAAATGCATATGTAGATGTGCCCCATGTCATGGTAAAGAACAAGTCCAGGAAGCATTTCAGAAACATATTTAAGAAGTGAAATGTGACCAGAAATGAATCATTTATCCCTATAACCTGACATGCTTTGACTGAAAAAAATGTTGCTAATAACTTTTAGCAATATGCAAATTAATGAGGTACAAATATTTAAAATATAAAATGATTTATTACATGAATGCTTAGATGGGTACTTTTATTTATTAATTGGTGCTGCTCCTAAGCCTGGGTAAGTGGGGTGGGTTAGGTACCCAACTTTGTACTGATTTATAAATACATGAGATGTATAAATTGTATAAGCCACAAAACTAGTTAAACTTCCTTTAGCATTATGATGGATGCCAGTGTAACAACATGGAAGTGAATCTTTCTAATGCTGTGCAAGTGGGTGGCTTAGCCTGCACGTTCTTGGTAGCCTCACTATGCTCCCCTGAGACAGTCCTCCAAATAAAAATACAGTCGTTGTACTTCAAGTAATTCTACAAACAACTCTTGTGGTCCTGCTACAGGCACCAGGAGGGGTGCTTGGGCTCTAGCCTCAACACCATAGAGTGGCCCCTTCTTGATAATGAGTTTGTTTGGCTCACAGCTTGTCTCTTGCTTGAAAACTGTGCCTTCATACAGGTTCCCCCCACCCCTGCTCTCTCCTTTGCAAATTTATGCTTCTAGTGGCACACCCCCACACCTGGGTTTCTTCATCAGGACAGGACTGACCGCTCCCTCTTGAAGGACAAACCCACCCTATTACAAGCTGCATCCCTATTTAAGTCCTGCATTTACACTTGTGTTAATATATAGAATGTCCATTTCCGTTTGAAACAGTGCATAGCCACTTGCAAAGGAATCAGTTATTATTAGTCTCCGTTTCAAGTTTAAAAACTGTTGAAGAAATTGCATCCTATTTTTTCTTTCTAAACTGGACTGAACAACGAAGTTTAAACCTACATCGCTAGATTCCGATCAGACAATAATTGCTTACTGACACCATTTTGATCACCAATAGCAGATCAAGAGCATCACAGTCAGCTTTTAGGCAGGGTGAGAGAAAGAGCTATTGTATCGGAAATTGTAGGGCAACCCAGCCTTTTATTAGTGTTTCATTCTGTTTACCAGAACAGATGTGTAAAGAAGTTGAAGTACACAGGCCAGATATTAGGAGTAACTACCATTAGATAGAAAAAAAAAAAAAATATATCTATATATATATATATATATATATATATATTTAAAATGAGGGCCAATAAATAAATAAGAAACAATATATGGCGATAAATCTATTAGAGGAGTTAAAATAAAAGCAAAACAGTAAGAATGCCTAAAACAAGTATAAAAATAAAAAAAATAAGAGACTTAGAGGTCAGTCAATGTAGCAGCACTATGACTTCAGGTACAGTAGTAATGCCCCTAGTGGTCATGTAGCTCCTGATTTGCTGTGGTTACCTATTCCTCCCTCTGCTCTTTCCTGCCAAACCTTATTGTAACTGTTTAATTCAGAAAAGGGAAGCTGCCCGTGCTCCCAGAGTGACTTCTTCTCTGTTGCTGATCAGTGTATCAGCATACCATGAGCCTCAGCAGTCCATTCCATGGCCTCTATCCTCACCTACATCCATGCCTATGCTTTGCAGTCATTACCAGTTAACTGCCCAGATAAGCTCTGAGCCCTAGAGCAAGATCCAGCCCTTTCATGTTTCCATATCTTTAAGATTCCCAGTGGGCACCCAGCCTCAGTCCAAGGCCCCAGCTACCATCCTGCAGGTCCAATATCCTTCTCTCCAAGGTTTGGGATTCACCCCTCAAAATCTCCAAAGTTCCTGTTCTCTTAGGCATTCAAATGGGACTTTCCTCCTCCACTGCTACCACTGGTTAAACCACTGGTATAAACTGTAAGCAAGAGAATAAGCCTGCTGACTGTAACATAAACTGCCCCACACTAGATCCAAACATAAATCCCAGTTCTTGGCATTGCAACCCAAACCTGCCCCTACGCTCGTCATTTTACCCTGCAAGCCATCTATGCCTTAATTGCAGTTCCCCCTGTCAATTCAGGAGTCAACCCAGCAATCCTCTACAACCTGTCTGCTTAGGAGGTCTTTCCCCTCCAGTCTGCACGATCAGACTCCTTCCCCAGACTCAACCTTGGGCTTATATATCTACTAAGCCAGACCCCTAGGAGTTGTGTGCCTTCCTTTGGCCAGCTGCAGGTGTCCCTCATTAGGTTTGCAGACTGACCTAACTGCTGCAGCAGGATACCTCTTCTGCAGCCTAAGCTCTGTCCTTCCATACTACTGCAGCGCTACTGGCCACTCTGCCTTGTTGCCTTATTGTGAAGCCACCGATTCTGCATTGGGCACCTGCAGCCTACCAGTGCCTTACTGCCTGGTCCTTCCTGGCTCCTGACAAACAACTCCCTGCAGCTGTTTGCCACCTTTAAAGTAACAGAGAATCCCTGGTTCCCTATTACAGTCAAGTCTACATTTTTCTTTTAGATATGTATTATCAAGTGAGTCACACCAATGATGAAATCCACTGGAACTTGTGAACAACTGTGAAGCGCACCCAGCACTTAAACAAGAAAACAAAGAATTCACTGAGTAAGGAAATAATAGAAACAACACAGAACTTAAAGCAATGAGAAGACATGGGGATATTTGAAAATGCAGCGATTGACAGGTTCATCAACAATGTTTCAAATTCCAGTGAAGACAAGTTAGGAATATATAAATAATTTTAAAAGTCATTTTATAACAGAATTAGGAATAATTTAGAAAGATGTTATGATGCATCAGGATTCAAGTGAAGTTAATAAAAATATAAAAGCCTTTGACTGTGGCAGATAAAGCAAAGTAGAAATTAGGAAGATTTTGAAAGTGACAGTCTCTCTCAATAATCTTATTAAATACTGCAGCTTTCTTCTGTCTGGCTTCCAAAACATCTTCCTCATCCTTATTTATTCATTCCAAAGTACTGATTTCAAAATCATTTACATGGCCAATAGCTCTGAATATGTGCAGAATTACACAGATCACTTCACTATGTTCCATTTATGAAGCACAGCAAATTTGAAGTCTTTATCTCTTTCTTCTGTTGTGGCTCTGGCAAGTACAGGTTATATTGTTTCTGACACCAAAAATGAGGGATGATTCTATCTCCTTTTAAATAAGAAAGGGAAATACAGACTCACTATCAGACAAAGCTTCCAGACAGGGCTACACTGAGGAATAATTTCCCAGAAGAAATGGTAGAAACCTTATTACTTGTAACATTTCAAATGACACATGACAAAATATTAGTAACTATATAATTTACCCCTTCCAATGGGATTATACGATGAAATAAGGTGTTGAATTATTCTATACTTTTAATAGGCCAGAATATATGTGCTTCAAAGTCTACGCACCCCCCCCTATCCACCCACCCAGCTTTCCTTCTGATGATTTATGATTTATCTATAAAAAATTGCTATCTAAATGTGTGGCATACTCCAGGGAGACATAAAATAAAATTAATTCTGTCAAAGGACATAGTGAGGTCAATGAAGGCTATACACAGGGCTTGGTGGTGTTTCCAACATTTTTCTTGGATCTGGTGGGAAACAAGGATCATGTCAATTGTCCCACAGGATGGTCTGAAACCGCAAGCGATAGAAGATGGTTCAGGAGGATGCAAACAAGGATTTTCTCTGCTGTGGAAAGGAGGGTGATACCTTGATAGCTCCTGGACATAGACTTATCTCCTTTCTTGAAGATACTCATGATTTTGACATTCTTCAGGTCCCTAGGAATCTCCTTGTTGTTCTAAATTCAAAGAGTAACTTTGTGGAGTCTCAGAGTCTCAGTACCAGTTCAACACCACCAGCCTTGTAGATTTCAGCAGGCATGTCATCTGGTCCAGTAGCCTTGTTCTTGGTTTCCTTGATGGCATGCCAGACTTCTTCTAGGATAGGCTGGTTGGTAAGGGATCCCCTTTTGTGGTATTGGGGAACGGACTCGGTGATGGAATCCATCACAGTTGATTCACTGTCCAAGAGAGCCTCAAAGTGCTGTTTCCATCTAGTGTAGATACATTTGTTATCTAGGAGAAGCATTGCGCCATCCTGCAATTGCTGGAAAATAGGACCACAGATGTTTGTTGTTGCCTGAAATAAACTATGTATGTCATGTTTCTCAGTGTAAAGCTCAGTTTCCTTGGCTTTATCTTTATTTCATGGCTCCTCTTCTGAGTTTCACTTTGAGATGATGATAAGTCTCATTCTTCTGCTGAAATGAGGTTTCATCTTGCTAAGCAGAATGATCCATTCTCTTCCAGTTGAGGAGGGCTTTCATCCAACTAGTCTTGGTATCAAGGGTGGTAACACCAATGGATTAATCACAGGCAATGTGGACAGTAATTATGAATCTCTTCCAGAGTAGAGTTCCTCAATTTTGCTTTCAGTTGTGGACAGGGCAGAGAGCTTTTAATGTTGGAAATCCTTTCAGACCTTTGGGTCTTGGAGAAATCTGATGTTGAAAATCCTCTGCATTGCTTTTGGCTGTTTTTAGTGTGGTGTTTTGGCGTAAGCTGGATGTTCATAGTGGATCTGAGAAGACGATGATTTGTCCAGCAACCATCACTTTCTTGCATGGCTCACATGATATGGGCATCCATTTGATCATGGGCTGTAACAATAACATAGTTGAGGAGATGCCAATATTTAGAGTGATGGAGTCTCCAGGTAATCTTGTATCTGTCACTCTGTCTAAAGATAGTGTACATAATGACAAGACCATGCTCTGCATACTTGCTCAAGAGAAGGATGCCATTGGAGTTAGCTTTCTCTACTCCGCCTTTCCCAGTGGTGCCACTCTAGAATTTCAGATCATGCCTGACACTGGCATTTAAGTCACAGAGAAGAATGATCTTCTCCTTCTTGGGAGTATTAATCAGACCATGATCAAGGTTGTGGTATAATTGTTCTTTGACATCATCATTGGCATAGTGTCAGGGGGTATGCAATGATGACAGCACCGCACTGGTTGTTTTTGGGCTTAAGACACAGCATTGTAAGATATTCATTGATGTCAATGGAAAGCTATATAAGATGGACTAATAAGCTTATTCTTAATGGTGAAACCAATGCTGTAAATAGTCTGTCCTGGGCTGATTTCCCCTTCCAGAAGCCTCTACCCTATCCCCTCAGCAGACTCTTGTCTGGTTGTCTTGTCTTGCTCAGATCTGTGATGTCAGTGTCGGATGTCATTAGTTCCCATGAGATGATGGCAGTTCTTCTTTTCAGTAGTTCTTGTCTCAGTTATCCATCAAGGTGTGAACATTCCACGTTGCAGAACTCATAGTTTTCTTATGATGTTTTTGAACACAGACAATAATCCTGCTGGATGCTGTTATCCAGCTGGAAGCAGATAAGACAGCTTAGGTATAAGGCACCTTTTCTATCCCCTCCTCATATAGGGTGATGAGCAGAGGGGATCCTGAATAGAATTGCTCAGTCATGGTAGCAGCTACCAAATTGCATTCTGATCCCAACCCATGGGATCCCAACAAGATGACCATCAATTTACCACTACCTGTGTGCAAATTCATGGCTGGAAACTTCCAGATCCACTAGTCCTGTCTCTGTCACTACTAGTCCACTGCCACAGGGCTTTTGAAGGTTGGTACAGGAGAGTGCTATTTCCTGTGGTAGAAGCCTGCATGTGACTTCAGTTAATATAAGGAAGCTGGTATGTGTAAACAACAACCACACAATCTTTACAAGGTGGAGAGCTGGACTTAACAGCAAGGGAGAATCCTAGACTACAGTAGACTTCCATTTTGCTGCAACCACTGAGCTCTTAACATGTTTTTCTTCCTGGGGTTGTTCATAGATTTCATAGATTTCATAGACATTAGGGCTGGAAGGGACCTCGGGAGATCATCGAGTCCAGCCCCCTGCCCAAAGGGCAG
>NW_017728949.1:71855503-71860189 GCF_001723895.1 Crocodylus porosus
GCATTGTCGGCCCATGTTCATCTTGGAGTCAATAATGACTCTAAGATCCCTTTCTGCCTCCATGATCTCAAGAAGGGAGTTTTCCATTCTATAAGTGTGCTGCTGGTTTCTACTGCCTAAGTGCAGCACCCTGCACTTGTCAGTATTGAAATGCATCCTGTTTATGTCACCCCACTCCTGTAACCTATCCAGGTCTTGTTGCAGTCTTTCCCTCCTTGCTAGTGTGCTCACCTCACCCCAAATTTTGGTATCATCAGTGAATTTAAACAGGTTGCAATTCACCCTGTCGTCCAAATCGCTGATAAAGAAATTGAACAGCGCAGGCCCCAGGACCGAGCCCTGGGGGACTCCGCTGCCCACTTCCCCCCAGGTCGAATATTACCTGTCCATCACCACCCTCTGAGTACGACCCTTCAGCCAGTCTGCAATCCATCTGACTGTGTAGGCCACAGTCGCCTAGCTTTTTAATGAGGATGGGGTGGGAGATGGTGGCAAAGGCCTTGCTGAAGTCTAGAAAGACGACATCCATGGCAACACCTGCATCCATTGGTTTTGTGACCTGATCATAAAAGGCAATCAGGTTGGTCTGACATGACCTGCCCCTAATGAAACCGTGCTGGTTGCCCTTAAGCATCATCCCTGAAGCCGGCCCATCACAGATGTGCTCCTTGAGGATCTTCTCAAAGAGTTTCCCAAGGATTGAGGTAAGAATGACGGGCCTATAGTTGCCTGGGTCCTCTCTCTTCCCTCTTTTGAAGATGGGGACCACATTAGCCATCTTCCAGTCACCCGGCACCTGGCCGGAGCACCACGAGTGCTCGTAGAGCCATGCCAAAGACCCTGCAATAACCCCAGCTAGCTCCCTCAGCACCCTGGGGGGGAGAGCATCTGGACCCACTGACTTGAACACGTCCAGCCCCTCCAGAAGCTCTCTAACCCGGTCCTCCCCAACCTGAATTCTGGAGGCGTTTCCCTTGAGTCCATGTGGCATCCCAGCGGGGAAGTCCCGGTCCCTGCACAAGAAAACGGAGGTGAAGAATTGGTTAAAGAGTTCCGCTTTCTCCTCTGGCGCAACCACCAAATTGCCCAGTGTACTTTGCAGAGGCCCCACGTTACCCGGTGCCTTCTTGATCCTCTCTATGTATTTGAAAAAGGACTTTTTATTATCCTTGATCTTGGATGCTATTCCTAGCTCTATGTTCACCTTAGCTTTCCTGACAGCCCCCCTACAGGCCCGAGCAGAGGAGGTATACTCCTCTTTGGAGATAGTATCCCCCTTCCACCAGGTGTACGCCACCTTTTTGGCAAGCAGGCATTCCCAGATGTCCTGGGTGAGCCAGGGAGGCTTTTGAGCACTCTTGCCCCCCTTGCATCTTGTTGGGATGGACTCCCCTTGGGCCCTGAGTATCGTTTCCTTAAGGAACGACCACTCGTCCTGGACACTGAGTTCCCCTGCCCTCATGGACCCCAGCGCCTCCCCCACTAGTCTGCTCAGCTTGTTGAAGTTGGCCCTCCTAAAGTCTAGCACTACCGTCTTGCTGCAGGCCTTTGACACCCTGTGCTGTATGGTGAATTCCAGCAAGCAATGATCGCTATCGCCCAGGTGATCAAGAACCTGGAGGCCCCTTACCAGGTCCTCGCCTGTGGCCAGGACCAGGTCCAACAGGGCATTTCCTCTGGTGGGACCGCGCACCTCCTGGATTAAGTGGAGGTCCTGTATCTCAGCTAGGAACCTCCTGGAACGGTCCGTCCTGGCTGACTGTTCCTCCCAGCAGATGTCCAGGTAATTAAAATCACCCGTGACAGCTACATATCTTGCCTTAAGTGCCTCTGCAAGCTGGCCCAAAAATTCCCAGTCCAGCTCCTCCCCTTGGTTGGGGGGTCTGTAGTAGACCCCCACCGTCAAATTGCTCTCCCCATGGTCCCCTTGAATCTTAACCCATAGCACTTCAGCCTGCCCTTCCTCTGACCCCATTCTGCTGGCAGAGGATGTGTAGTGTTCCCTGACATAGAGTGCCACACCCCCACCTTTCCTTCCTTCTCTATCCTGCCTGTAAAGCCTATAGCCCCTAATGCTAATTGCCCAGCCATGGGACGAATCCCATCATGTTTCTGTTAGCCCTATGACATCTGGGTTCGAACTAGCTATTCTGAGGGTGAATTCCTTCTATTTATTCCCCATACTGCGAGCATTGGTATATAGGCATTTAAGGCCTTGCAAGACTGTGTGTGCCACCCCCGTTTAGGGAGATGGTCTGGACCCCCATTTCTTACCTTAGCACTTCTTGCCTTTGTCACCTGTCCTGCTCAGATGGCGTCTCCTCGTCTTCCTGCGGCCCCCTCCCCCTTCCTGGGGTTGTACAGTCCAACCCCAGGAAGAAAAACATGTTAAGAGCTCAGTGGTTGCAGCAAAATGGAAGTCTACTGTAGTCTACGATTCTCCCTTGCTGTTAGGTCCAGCTCTCCACCTTATTAAGACTGTTTGGTTGTTGTTTCCACATGCCAGCTTCTTTATATTAACTGAAGTCACATGCAGGCTTCTACCACAGGAAACAGCACTCTCCTGTACCAGTCAAGCTTGGCTGTATCTCTAGCTGTGATATGATAACCTGATGCAGCAGTGGGTGGTGAAGACCACCATGGTGGGGTGTGTTACTGTGTTCTCCATGGAAGAGAGGGAGGAGTGGAAAAGGGACAGGGCTGGGTCTCCATAGGGTCTTGAGGTTTTGATTCAGTGACTTCTGCTGTGAGACTTGGGGCTGCTTCACAGTCACAGGATGACTGGGGACTAGACTGATCAAATGGGACATGCAAATCTCACTGGGACCTCAGCTTTAGAACAACACTTACTTCAGCACCATCTGGTTGTGCTTGCTTTCTCTCACAGGTCTGATCCCTAATGGACTACAATGCCAGTGGTTTTTAGTCATTGCCAAGTTTTGTGGAGTTTTTTTTGGCTTTTGTTTTTTCTTTCATGTCCCTGACTTCAGCCTTGTAGTTTTCCTGCTGCACAAAAACCCTTTTTGGTCATTTTTGTGGGCTGCAGTGAGGGATGCAGGCTCTAGCACCTGCCTGCCTGATACAGTCCTCAGAACGGCCGTGTAATTAGGGTTCAGACAGGGACCAGCCAATAGCAGGGTGTACAGAAGGTCAGGGAGGATATGCAGGGGAGAAGGCTATCTATGAACCTTGATGGAGTTTTGGAGGTGGCTTGTGTTCCTGGTGGGAGGCAGGATTGAGTGGGTATTGGTGCTATTTCAGAGTTTGGAGTCAGCTCTTTTGAACAACAGAAGTTGTCGTTGAAGGAAACTCAGGCTGGGGCCTCCCCTACCATTTAATCAGTGATGGGGGCCTCCCAGGGCTGCAGCAGCAGCAATCCTGTCGCTCAGAGCCTGGCTGGCAGCGGAGTGCAACTCTGGCCAGCCAGGCTCCTGCTTTGGGCAGCACATGCTGCCACCATGTGTGCCACTCCATTTTTTTTTTCCTGCAGATTTTTTGAACCCCTGGATAGTCAGGGGTCAAAAAACCTTCTGTGCTGCTCCCTTGCAGTGTGGAGAGCAACTGAACGTGCAGTATGTGGCATTGCAGGCACGTCTGTGGTGCTACATACCATACGGCCACACTTGTTTGGACAGCCAAAAAGTGCAATTACAAACTAAAGACATTTTATAATGTAGTTAAAAATCCAAATTGATTTGAATAAGATTCTGCATCATTTCAATTACAGCATATTAAATTCAATACAATTCTACTTTTAGGAACCACAATTAAAAGAATGAACAATGCAGCTGAGTTGCTAAAATGGATTTGTAGATAAGTAAACTAATAGAAGTTTTCCAACCATCAGAAATCCAGGACTTTGTTACTCTTTCTGGAAAAAAATTGGCAAATCTCCAGATCTCTAGCCAACAACAATATATATTATTGATTCTTCTTGCCCAAAGAGAAGTTACTCCTTCTTTAGACTGTATTTAAAATGCACTGGTAGAGAAGATAAAAGATTTCTATTCTTTTCCAAGCTGATCTTCACTTGAACTACAGATCAATAAGTAGTGTCACAACACATAAGAAACCCAGGCTATTTTCTCTGCCACCACTGGTTGCAACTCTATTGCAAAAGACAAGTTTTAGAGATGTTAGGAAAAATACAACCTTTCTAGAGAAGATAGAAGAGAAAAACAGCATGGGAAGATTACAAGTTAATTTGTAATGGGTATTTGAAGAGAAGATGTCATTGTGGTAAGGTATAACTGTGCCCTCAACAGTAAATGCTGTTATGAATACTAATCTGAGACTCTCAAAAGATGTTAAGATTAGCACAGCATGAAATGGGAGGAATTTCTTTCTTTCTTTCTTTCTTTTGCTTTGGACGCACCAGACCAGGCTCGCTTGGAGCTGCATGGGGCGATCCCGAGCGTAAGACTCCCTGGCTTCCTATCTCTTTCCTTTTTTCATTCCCACCTGTCTAAAGGTCTCTAGCCTCTGTTTATCTTGCTTTCTCTCTCTTTTCTTGCTGTTTTGCAGCTTTTTTTCCCCCTTTTCTCTCCTCTTTGTCCCATCCCCCCCGTACTTCTGATCTCTTGTCTCCACAGCCTTCCTTCTTACTGTCTCTTTCTCGCTCTTTCTCTCTCTCTTTCTTTTCTGCTTGCTTGTAGCGGGGAGTTATCTTCCATTAGCTTGCCTTCT
>NW_017728949.1:71860200-71873143 GCF_001723895.1 Crocodylus porosus
CCTCCTGGTTGACTTCTTCTGGGACGGGCGCCACTGGCTCCCACGACCTGTCCTTTTCCTACCTGTGACTGAGGGGGGCCAGAGTTTGGTTGACCTGGCGAGCAGGGTGGTCTCCTTCCGCCTCCAGGCCCTCCAGCAACTCCTGTACGGTGAGGAGCGCCCACCTTGGCAACACCTGGCATGCCGGTTTCTGCAGAGGGTGGGGGCCCTCGGCTTTGACTGAGAGCTCTTCCTGCTGGACCTCACGCTTTTGAACTGGGTCGTGCTTCCAGCCTTTTACCGTAACGTGGTATGAGCCTGGCAAGCCATGTTCCACCTCCAGTCCCAGGCCCGTCACCTCCAGTTCCCGTGGTTGCTGGGGGAACCCCTGGTGCACAACCCGGCGCTGAGGCGCCCTGTGCTGAGCCTGGCCTCTGCCAGTCTCACGGCCGCTCTCATTCAGGCGCGTGTTCTCCGCCTGGGCCACCTCCTTGACCCTGCTCGGTCAGCCTGGCTCTCACCCGAGGCCTTGAGCAGCCGGCTGGGCATGCACTTCGTTCGCAGCGTGGGCCGTCTCCTGTGCGAAATCCCATTGGCATCTCCGGGCGGGCCAGGTCCCCTGCACTGAGGATGCCCCGAGCGAGGCTTTCCCTGCATTACCAGGGCGCGCTGTGCCGGGTGGAGGACGGCCATCTCAAATACGCGCTCTGATGTCATGACCGGTCTGGGCGACCGGGCTGGCTCAGTGTCGAACTGCGACTTCCAGCTCTGCCGTGTCCTGGGCCCTCACCAGGCTGCTTTTTTGCTCTCTGTTGTGTGGAAGTTGAAGGTTGTGTGACGTGTATGATGGGATGGAGCAGGGTCGGAATTGTTTAGGACTGTGTGGCTGGCACGCCGACCGCGTAGCATGTGAGACATGATGGGAAATGCAGCGAAGGAGTGTGTCACGGTGTGAGGTGTTGGTGGTTTGGTTGTTCCAGGGATTCTTTTGGCCCGGGATTTGGTGCGCGTGGGACACACTTTTGCGGACGGTCTGTGGCTCGGATCTTTTGGTTCTCTGGTATTTGGTGTGCGTTGGACGCACTTTGGTGGGCAGTAAAATGGGCGCGGGTGGCTCCCATGTGGAAAACGAACTCCCTTGCCCAAGTTGGTTTCTGGATCTGAGGACAAAGAGACTTGTCCGATCTCGTTTTTGGGTTGGTAGTAAGTTGTTTGTGCTTTCGCTTTGCAAGCGGCCACCATTGTTGTATCCCTGAACCCCTGAATAAAGTAATTAAAAAGTCAAAGTCTTTCTTTCTATCTGTCTAGCTAGCTAGCTACCCATCCACACACACATATATATAAGTTGATCTATCCATAATATGCTTAAAAGAGTATGAAAAGGTTCTAAAATCATGAAAGCTAAATCTGTGAGCCTTCACAAGAACATTGTGCTTTGAAGTCAATTTAAGAGTTACAAACTTTTTTTCTAAAACAACAGAAACACATGCTTGTCATAAACACAATGCAGGGTGCACTGCTTTTGATCAAAGAAGGAATCACTTTCTCACACTACATGCCATTTCTTTCAAAATCATTTTTAAAATGTAAAATCTTCTTTGCACTATATAAGAAATAAACCCACATTTTCCTGAGGTTTTTTTTTAATATTCTTTTTATTGAATTTAGACTCTTCAGTATAGCTATGAAAACCTGGCAAACAAAAAAAATCCAGAACTCTATTCAGCAAAGATACATTTC
Organism: Crocodylus porosus; assembly: GCF_001723895.1. Lineage (NCBI taxonomy): Eukaryota > Metazoa > Chordata > Crocodylia > Crocodylidae > Crocodylus > Crocodylus porosus. Next base: position 71,861,920 of record NW_017728949.1, read on the forward strand.
ATCTAATTTTTCATTCCTGAATAAGTTATTAACTGAATCTTTATTCATAAAAGAAAGCTCTGGATAAAAGAACTGGGGGGAAAAAAACCACATAGTGTGCCCACAGCTGTTATGAAAGCTATTTTAACTTCCTCTACCAGTAGGTGTGATGTAGCCACAAGTCTGAGGCTCTGAAGCTATTTAAATGTACTGAGCAACAAGATGCTGAATTCATTAAGGGACAAATCTAACCAAGGCTCTGCAGTCATGCAATTGCTGCCAAATTCCTGGGAGCTGCACAAGAAAATAGCAGAAGTCCTGTGGAGATTAATTCTCAGAGTTTTTGAGGAAACCTATTTGCAGGGAACCTTGAAAGTTCTTCATAGTGGGCCTTTAATTAGAAGGGCCACCCCCTACCCAGACAGTAGGAGGGCACAGTCCTGGCACCGCCCAGGTCATTTCTACCCATACTGTGTAGTAGCATTGGCATCATGGTTTCATGCCTGTCAAGCCTACATCGCTGTAGTGACTAGCTATGTCAATGCAATTAGTCACTACGGCAACGTAGCATCTCACATAGATGCACCTAAAGGAAGGACAGTGCTAGAGTGCCAATGCGGCTACTATAGACTGCTCTAGTACTTGAAGTGGATAATCTCTCATGGGAATCCTAATAGAGAGCAAGAAAGAGACTGGTTCTTCCATGCTACTATGCAGTATTTGCAATACATATTCAGCATCTTGAGTATCTTACACAAAGGAATACATCAGTGAGGTGAACAGAGGACTATGCACACTCACCGTAACCCTACAACACTGAAATTGCCAAAGGCAAAAACTGATGTGAAATAGGATGGAAAGGGGAAAAAAAGAAAGAAAAAGGTAAGGTATGATCTAAAACTATCAACTCATTTCATACAAGCCACTAAAATACTGACAAATGACTACTCTATGGAGTCATTACAGACTGGGCTACATTTCATTTTTGAACTAGAGGTCAAAGAATCTCCTCATTACCAGTCTTGGAACCAAGTCGTTTTCCTTGCTCTGGATTGTTTCGCTGCATCAGTGGCAGCACCTGTTTTTTCCTACCAAAATCATTTTTTATGAAGGGCAGTGGGACGAATAATAAGATTTTTTTTTCTATATGGAGTTGCTTGTAGCACGCATTTTCCCCCCTTTTAGGGGAAGGGGCGTTATTTCTTTAATCCAGATCAATACTATGTGGATCAATATAAAACATAAGAAACAAGTCTTACTTTTTGAGCTTATTAATATTTTAAATAGTAACTCTTAGAAGTGTTTAAACCAAAAAAAGAAAGTGCATGTTATTTCCTAGTTCAAGCCTCAAAGGTACAGCATCTTCACATTTTGTAATAGGAAAAGCCTGCCAACTGGCACAGTCAAAAACACATTTTCCTTTGGATTTCTATATCTTGACACACACAAATATACTTTTATGCTAGCCTTTGGTCATTAAGCAAGTTGAACAGATTGTATGAGAAAATAAAAATAGGTTGTTGAGTCAATGTGCTGACTAGGGAAATACTTTGTACAATTTGGCTTCATTAAACAGAATTCACTAATTCCCTTAAATGCTTAATTTATTATTTGCTAATGAAAATATGCATTAAGTAACCAATAAAGCATAACATGAATATGAATATGATTACATCAATCCCTTGGGACACTGCAAGAGGCAAGGCAGAATATCATGTCTCTAAATATCCCAAGGGCATAATTACCTCATGATAATGTCCCCTGCCACCAAGGTAGCCTTAATTCTCTTTTATAGGTAAAAAATTGTGCTCAGCTGAAAAGTTTATACTGGAGAAGTAATCTAGGTTTTACAGAGTATTATTTTACTCCCCTAGAACAGTTTTTAATTAGGCATTCTTATTAAGATTTTTATAATAACCTGTAACAACTAAAAAAAAATGTTCTGGAAGTCTAATTCTGAGCCACTGTATGGAAGCAAAGGGAAATCATTCTTAGCCATGGCCATTTTCATCTACCTCATTTATCAGGAAGAACGACAAAAGCAAAGATCTCACTTACCATGCTTGGCCTTGCAAGATTTGTTATCTGGCTGAAGTACGAAGCCCTCCACACAGCTACATGCATATGATCCATCTGTATTGATGCAGGTTTGGCTACAGGTCCCATATATATTACATTCATCTAAATCTAAAGGAAACATTGAAACTAAATGTAAGGAACAGGATAAAAAATGGTGGATGGATTCAACCCCAAATGAGAATTTCACAAGTATGGCTAACTCCTCTATGGCCTAATTATCTTCTTAGTGTGTCTTATCTAAGCTGTTGGATGAAATTATGCCAGTGAACAACAGAAAACCAGAAGCTCAAGTTTTCAAGATTAGTTGCTGTTGGGTTTGACAATAAAGCCTTTCAGAAGATCCGGTAGAAATTACTGCCTTTGATATAATTAGAAAACTTTGAGGTTTGACTTCCAACGAAGACCTTGCCCATCTATTTCGTGTATAAACACTTAAAACAACTATGCAAATAAATTCTAGTAATTTGCATAATGCTTCTTTCCAGAAAAAGGCACAATAAGGATTAAAATGGTTAGCAAAGCAATCCTGATGTTCAGCTTTCTAAATCCTGTTGGGGTTATTTTTCAGTTTAGATCACTGTTACATTGTGCAATAAATTTGAAGCAAAATTCACCTTCATTCCTTGACACATTGCTTCCTCAACTTTACTGGCTATTGGCTAATGGGGGACCTGTGGGAGACCAGGCAACTAGTTCTATCCCTGATGTCACTGTCAAGAGTCTGGCTGTCACATGTAATAATTCACCCACTGGTGATGTAGGTACTATCATCACCTGAGAAAGGGACATTTGGTTTTACTGGGACATTTCTTGTGGTCTATAATAGATTTTACATTAAAACAAGGACACAAACATGTTATTCCATTGGAAAGACAAAACTATCACAAAAGATACAAATAACTTTAGATAAACCATAGCAACAAATTTGAAACTTACCAAGATTTCAAAAGTAGTGTTGTATTGCCACAGCAAGGATTGCAGGCAATAAATGATTATCTTTCATATAATTCCTTTGTTACATTCTTATATTACATTCGTAGGGTTGAATAATCTATTTAAATCTAAAGGTCAAAGACTCTCCTTGAATCAGTCTTGGAGTGTCTAAATATATGGCCCATAAGCCAGACCCTGCTCAGAGAAGCCAGGAGCTTACGTATGGGCGAGTTTGTCCATCACCAAAACGGGTATGGAGTCTCATCGGCAGTGACAGGGTGCCAGCAGCTCACTGACATCGCTCATCCTGCTGCTGCTTGCTTCACCTCTTGGAGGCGCATCTATATTTGCCCCTGAGGAGTCCTGAAGTTGAAATCTGATCTAGTCCTAGAAGGGCTAGATTAATTTTTCAAGCCTTATTTAAGCTATCCTAAAATAAAATTCAGACCCTGATCTTGAATGAAACTATTGTTCACCTGCATCAAGTTACTTGGAGGTCTGGCTCTTTAATCTTACAGCTCCTGGAAAAAACACGTCCTAGTTACCTTTGCAGTTTCTTCCATCATTGCCTACTTCATATCCATCTTCACAGTAACATTCAGTGCTGTTCCTTGCAATGGCACACTTGTACTGGCAATTTGTCTGTTGGCATTTGGAGAGCAATTCTGTAAAGAAAAAATATTTAGAGAAAACCTTTACCAGAGGGTAGGCTTTAGTTTTGATTTTTCCTGGACCACAGGCTAGGGGTGAGAGACAGGAAAAACACCACTTGTATTTGACACTATTGTTATTAACTAACTTATGACATGCAGTATACTGTTAAAAGCTATGCATTTTCAGCAAAATAATAAAATAAGTTTAGTGATCTTTTTTTCTATAAAAGCTCTTATAAGCTTTATTATCTACATGTACTATTGCTCTGTTCAAACCTCAATTTTTAGAACATTAGTTATGTTCAGTCAAAGCAAAAATTTTAAAAAGATAGGTATATTATTAAATGATTTTCAAACACAGACAAATGCATGAGGGAGGTTTCAACATCCATATCTTTCCTATCTGTCACATCAATTGATTTTTTTTTTATTTTTGAGGGCTTGTTTTGATTAACCAATGCATGTATAACCTTCACAGTAATCAATGTGAATAAATTATTTTTAATAATTTATTTGTGATTGGTATATAATGTTGGACAAGCATCAGATGTAATAGATTTCATTACGAGTGAAGTCTTTCATAGAACTTGCTGCTAAAACTATATTAAGTATATACCATCTGTATAAAGCAAATGACAAAGTGGTGTAAGAGCCTAAAATCCAGAAGAATCAGTATAACAATAGCATTTACCTCATTAATACTTTCTTGTGAGATGCAATTTCTAAAACTAATAAATTAAATTTAACAAAACCCTCCAGAATATAGTTACATCCCAAATGTATGAAACATCTCAATAAAGTGACTGTTAAAAACAGGGCGTTTTTATCAATGGTGAATTAAGAATTCTTGGTGCCCTGGACCCAAAGATGATTGGCCTCACTACTACCCACAATATAAAATTCTCAATATTAAATATGTAACCAAACATGAAAAAGGCATGAAAAAGAATGTACTGTATTTATTATATTTCAAATGACTGGCTTCTTTTGAGCTTTAAGGGTGGAAAACTTTTACAAGGTGTCATCAAAACCGAGTTCTACTTTTACTGCCATAAGAGATAAGGCATTCAGATGTTCCTGTTACATTCCTGATCTAAGCTCTTTTTTTTTAAATCCTAGCCATCTTTGAAAATGTACATTTGTGATAGTCAGTGTCAGAAAAATCTTCAGGGCAATATCCACATTAGGGACACTGGATGAAAGGCACTGTCTTAAATCTTTCAGCAGTTTGCTTAGAGACTTAACTGGCTCATCCTGTGCAAAGAACTTGCATTATATAAGTTCATGAGGAATGCTTTCATGATCCAATGTTACTAGTGAAAATTCATCAGCAAGTTCAACTACAAACCTGTGATTGGCAGAAATGTCCAATGAGCAGAGTTCAAACATGACTCCAAAATGGACAGCCAGCATCCTGTAATTAGGGACCTACCTAATTTTCGGCAGCTGCCCACCAATTTCACAGGGCAGTCATTTCATGGGCGGAGTGCACAGGGCCCTTCCCAAGCCTGTAATTGGCCAAGGGGCCCCAGTGGTCCCGCCCCTCACTACTAATTGGCTGCAGGGGCTGTCTGTCATATGACTCTGCCCCTTGCTGCTGATTGCCAGGCAGGCGGGGAGTCAGCACTCTATTTTCCATAAGTTACCCCTCCTGCCATCTATTTTGCAGGCCCAAATTTCACAGGCAATGCCAGATTTCATGGAATCTGCAAAATCCATGAAATTGCAAATGCATGAGGTCCCTACCATTATGCGTCAATACGACCGCGAAGGCAAGTCAGCAGATAATCAAGTAAAGGATTGAATGTTTCCACACAAAATATTTGCCTTCCTTGGAGTAAGCCCTCAGGTTCTCTAGAGTCATCTTCAATTTTCTCTTTCTAGTGTGGCAAAGCTCACTTTGATATTTTTGAGAAGCAGCCTTGCATCTGTTCTTAGCAGTGTTGTCAAAATTCCCAAATTCTTTTCACAGGACAGCCATAAATGATCCCTGAGAAGGCAGTAGGTGAGCTGCTCTACTAAGATTTGCTATCATTGCCTAGTAGGGGCATTATAAATTACTGAAATGCTCAGTCCAAAACTGTGCCTTGAAATGTCTCTATTTTTTTTTCTATTTGGTTCAGAAGTGAAGCCACCTCCATTTGATTACAGGTGATTGTTTTATGTCTTCTGAAAGGTCTTCTAAGTCTTGCCAAACTCCTTCATAATTCTGCCATAAAGCTGTCATGAAGTTGTCTCGCTGCTCTGTCTTATGTCTGACAGACTTTTGAGCATCTCAGCATTTTCTAATTTTTGTATCTGGTTGTTACCAGAGCTGTTACTGCCAAAAAGCATATTTTTCATCCATAGGATGATGCACTTCAGAATCATAGAGAAGTGAGGCTGGAAGGGACCTTCAGAGGTCATCTAATCCAACCCCCCTGCCTGAGGCAGGATCATTCCTATCAAAAAAATGATACAATGACTACAGAAAGCCAGAAAAAAGTAACAGTATTCTAGCAGCTGTTGTTAATACTGTCGAACTCCACTAAATTTAGTGAATGTGCAGCACAAGAAACATAACATAAAAGATGTTATTCAAGTTAGCTGCCTGTTATACTGATACATTATTAGCACTGGCACGAGTTTATCCATGGCACCTGGGTATATCCAAATCCAAGTTCTTCATTGTGGCAAACATCAAGTTAGCAAGGCTTGCATCTGTGTGGCTCTCCATTGGCTTAATCTAATAAATCTCTAAAAAATAAAAAGTAGCCCTCTAGACCAACAACCTGCAAATTCATTACAAGGTGTAGACCAGAACAACCCAGTTCCAGTCCTATGAAGGTGAGGTAGCTTCAGCAGTGTGTCAGCAGCAAGGGGCTTTGCTTACACCTATCCCAGGGCCAGGCAGCTGGGAGCTATGCTGCCATGACTTCTCCCCACAGCTGGAGATCCAGCATACCAGGAAGCTGTCCAGCCCTGACGCAGCTGCTCACTGGCTGGGAACTGAACCCACGCTGCAGCCAGAAGGGAGGGAGAACAGGGGAAGTGGCAGTGGCATGAGCACAGCTGGAAGTTACCTGTCCCCACTGCAGCTCCTCACTGCCCAGACTCAGCAGAGGCAAAGGCACAGGCAAAAGTCCTTCAGCTCTGCAAGCTGGACCCAGCAACTCCATGGGCCAGATGTTGCTGACCCCTGCCCTAGGCTGACAAGTGTGAATATGAAAGTTTGCTGATCTACATGTGACAATTCTAGTGCTGAATAAAAATCACTGAACAATACTTTGCGTAAGTTGTTTGGGTATTGTATCATTTTTGCTGTATCTATATGGGCACAAAGGAGAAGAAGAATAGTTCTCGCATGTTTGCTGAAGCTACTTGTGCTACAAATAACCTATCAGTGGGCATGTCTACACGTCACCCTACGGTGATGTAGTGATGCACTGCATAACCGTGCAGCATGCTACAGTGAGGTAGTGATCACATGGGTCTACACGTGATTAGCAGCTACGTTGCCATAGTGGCACCCCCCCTTGTTATAGTGCACCACTACAGCAACATAGTGGCGAAATCTAACCGTGTGCCATATGCACAAGGCAGTACAGGCAGCTACTATGCCATGCTTTTAGCACTTCCATAAGAAAGTACCAAAACACAGTGCCATAGCAATGTTGCCATATGGCAATATGTAGATGCACCCAGTATCAAGCCCAATGCATTAGGCAATAGAATAACCATACTCTAGTCAGCAGGACAAACAGGATTTTCTTAAGGCAGAAGGGATTGACTGCCCACCCCATGGCCTCCCACATCAGCTTCCCTCCCTCTCCCCACCCCATTATTGTTGGCAGGATCAGTGTTGATCCCCACCAGACAAATCGATTGAGAGCCTGGTACATCTTGGCAACAGGGGGCTCTCTAATTTACATCGCCTAGTGTCTGGCCAAGCCAGTTTCCAGAGAGATGGTAGTTTGCGCACATAGATCCTATTTGCAATGGTTTTACTTATCTTACTTTACTTTGAGAGCTAGAAATTTTCTTAGGGTACTTTACTTTAACTTTGTGATTACTATCTCCTATACAAGCGTTCTAGGGTGTTGCTGACACAGGAGGTTATGACCAGAGGTGTAATGACACAGCCATGTACCCACAGCAGCTGTCATATGTGGGCTTACTGGTGACCACTGTGCTGCTCATACAAAAAAAATGCAGCTGCAGCTGCAGTGGCACTTGGCTTTTTGTTTTTTTCCCCCTGTGCTCCCACCCCTCCCCACAAGCTGCCCCAGCCTGGGCACACCATTGGTTATGACAATGAATGGGATAGCTTTTATTATTATAAAAGCAAAGATATACTTTACACAATATGAAGATGCTTCCTATAATAAATTATCCATGCAAAATTCATAGCCTGATTTGCTGCTGCTTATTGTTACAATCGAAAAACCTTCCAAAAGTCTGTTTGTGCCTTTTCTACTTTTGCAGCCAAAGCATTCCTATTTTTCTCATTCAAGTTTTATTTTATTGGTTTCATATCCCTAGCCTGTCCCTAAATTTGCCTTTTAAGGAACTCGCCTCTTTACAGCCCAAATGAAAATCCTTCCCTAAAGATCACTTTAAATGGAGCTGTTCTCTCAGGTAAGGAACTGAAGGCAAGACTAATAATATGGTATCTGTTTATTTAATATTACAATTTGAATGAAATGGACATCTACATTTCATTTCTCAAGTAAACAAGGATCAAATAACCTAACCAACATATAATTTTCTTCTCAAATATTTGTTTTATTCTACACAGCCAATAGCTTTTATTAGGTAATAACTATTAAACTTACAAACTGGATTGGGATTGCTTGGACTGTTTCCATAGAAGGTGTACAGATACCAGGCAGCACTGAGTGAATAGTGATGACCTGCTGTGCTGCCAAAGAGACTGATGGAGAAAGGCAATAATAAGTTGACAGTAGAAATCCATGGAGTGAAAGAGACTGAAAGCACAGAGTGACAGTCTATCTGTGGCTGATTTGCATAGGATGCATCAATTTCTAGGTGAGCAGATATATATCTAACATGATCACTGTAGTACATCAAAACTTTTATTGGTTAACCACCTGTGACTGCAGCACAGAGCCTCAGACTATGCAACACCTGCTGCTTGAAGGCACACATACAATGGAACAGCTCACAAAGTATAATAAATAAGCATAAGTATGAATAACAAAATGGTCAAATGTGGTGCAGAGACATGAGAAGAACAGACCAAAACTTTTAACAAGAAATCCTTACATTTTCTAGTACACATGATTCAGATGCTGATAACCCACACACCTGACAAATATTCTATTCATTTATCTCTTGCCCTCCTCATTTCTCCCACTGGTTTCACTCTGGCTTCCTTAGTCTTCAACCTATTATATTTGCACCACTCTCAAGACTGCTGCTTTTGAAGGGTCAAATGCTTTCTCGCTCATGTTTGAATTTTTTTCAGCCTACTGTGGTCTGAATCCTGTCTCGAAGGTGTTTTTGTAAGGTTCTCTTCTGCATGAGGTCTGTGATGTCGGAAAGGGAGTGACTTTTCTGTGAAAAATGTTTTCCAACCTGTATCCTAGTCTCTCTCTCCTTTATCTTTCTTCATTCATTATGGAGCATAAAAAGGTTAAGTCTCTAAATGTTTTTATTTACACTGGAGTTTTGCCCTGGCCTTTGTTCTGTTCTATGGCTCAAGTTATATCTGCTTTCTCAGGGACCTGTGAAAGGGCCCTTCATACCTGAAAGCTTGACTATATCCCTCCCAACTCTACAGTTGGTCCAATATTACCCACAAAAATCCGTGATTGACGATATTTCTGACATTTTCCTTAATGTTGCAGGAAAAGTTCTCAGAATTCTAACTTGAGCACAAAGCAAAATGTGATGCTAAATTTTAGTTGAATTTATATGTGATTACATCACATTAAACTCACATTAATACCAACAAAGACCATTGTAATGATGAGTCTGTACTAACCCAACATATGTTATAATTTGTTGCACCATAGAAAGTTACAGATTTAGTTTCCAGACATAGCTATGATCATCATTAGAACATTTTTTTACTCAAGATATTGCATCTTACCCAGTATCTCCCCATGTCATTTAATTTTCACAGATGACTTCCCAGTTATTTAATCCTTAATATAGCACTGTGAGATAGGAAAATGTAGATAATAACATTTTTCAGTTTACAGGCAGGGAGACTAAGTGTCTTGCACAAAAATACAGAGGAAATACAAGCAAGAGTTAAAATATGAACTCAGGAACATTGATCTTTACCGTGATACTTAAGATCAGTTTGCTACTTTCTTTCCGAGCCCAGTTCAAAGACCTGCTTTTGGCTGCTCAATGTCATGCCTATAACGATAAAATTCTCCCTAGCATTTTACAATATAATTCTAGTCCCTACTTATATGCTAGCTGGATAGGAAAGAGAATTTGTGTCATAATTTAAAAGAAAAAAATATTATTGTAACTTGAGCTGGTACTAGTGAGAGATGGGTCTGGAGCTATTATATATATCTATACGAGGCTCAGTGATGCCTTTGAAATCTCGTATTATCAATCCTCCTGCTTCTAAGTTGCTGTTAGCCAATTCTTGTGGCATCTGTCAGTTCAAAGTTGCCTTGGAGGGAGCTGAATAGTCAGTCAGCCATCAAGGGACCCTTCAATTAATACCAGTTCTTTCCAAACAAATGGGTCTAAGAAATATTTTTTCATATTTGCATACAACATTTTCCACACCAAAATCAGGGACGAGAACAATGTTATGACAAATAGATCATTCGCTATGTGCAAAAGATATTCCTTTGTCAGAAAATATCCTGATATGTTCTAATGATAATTATACTGAACCTGTCAGACTTCACCTGCTTTCTTTTGGTTGGCACCATAACCTATAAATGGAAAAGTGTCCCACTGCAATACTGCACTGTTCTTGTATTTTTCTCCTTTACTAGATCCTTTCATCTTCATTCCATGTCAGTGATCCTACAACACTTTAAGATAAAAGAAACAGGAACTTAACTCTGGATATTTAGCTTATAGAGCACTACTGCAGAAGCTTAAGGCTTAACTTTACTTAAAAAAAGTATATACCTATGTCGGATTTAGCACAGGAGGTAAGGAATGGACTGGGGTCAGGAAATAATACAACGATTTCTGGAGGAGGAAATATTTTGCGATTCTGAAAACAGGAACATTAAATGAACAAAGACTGAGGGACTGATTTTCTTGTGTCTGTCACCTTGCATTGTGATTTATCAGTGTTATACACTTATAATAGAATCCCTTTTTCAGTACAAGAACTAGGCCTGTGCGAAGTGGCTAGTATTTGCTTCAGATTTGGTCTATTTGGGGGACAGTGATTCAATTCGGTGATTCAAGTCACTGTCCCAGTTCGATTCAGCTGAATCAGGCAGGCCCATCCCCCCGAGCCCTGCAATGGCTGCCCCGCTCACCCCAGCCCCCGGCTCTTTGGAAAATAAAAAGCCCTGACTCAGCAGGTCCTGCCAGGTGAAAGAGTGATCCCCACTGCCCCCTGCTGCATGGGGGGGCTCTGCATGAGG
>NW_017728949.1:71873688-71910389 GCF_001723895.1 Crocodylus porosus
CGGGGGTCTGGGGGAGCAGGCAGTGGGTGGGAGCTGGCAGAGATCCCACCCCATGGTCCCCTCCTCCAGGCCCCTTCCACCACCCCTAGTACTTACCGTCCTCCACCCCTAGTACTTACTGGCTCAGAATCAGTTGCAGTTCCCTGCTGCAGCCACCGGAGACTGCCCAAATCATCAAAGTTCTCTGACTCTTTCCCAAAGATTTAGAGAACTTTGAACCTATTTGGACCTTTAAATTGGTCTAATTCAATTCAGATTCAGAGATTTGGCCACCAAATCAGACTGAATCTCCTCCAAATCGAATCAACACCTGAAACTTTGCACAGCCCAGTAAGAACTGTAAGGCAGAGAATAATCAGACCAAAAATTGCTCTGTTGAGGCAAACATATTTTTCCCCCCATTACAACTGCCACCAAATGCACAATTTTGGTAAAACCATGGCAACTTTGACTAAAACAGAGCAATGAAGAGGCTAGCTTCTCATGAGAGCTGTACAACTCCCCCAGAATTTGGTGCACAGGCCACAGAGATTAAATCCACCTCAAGGGACTGTGAAAGATTTCATGGAAGCAGAAAAATGGCAGAAATACAACAGCCATGACCTTTGAATGCATGTGTTCATGTGCATGTATCTGTGAATTACATTAGCTTCCAGAAATCTTTAGACTAAGGTTGAGATCTACAAATGTATTTATATGCAGCATTTGCAGCTGAGAGATTTTTAGGAACTTGACTTCTTATCCACAACTTGACTCGGGGTCCTAGGCTTCCTGCACAATTTGTGGGGAGAGTTAGGTATCTCAGGAGACCACTAGTCAGAGTGCTGAGTTAACTAATGGCACTTATGTTAGCTAGTGGCAAGGGAGCTTCAGAAATCATATCCCTCTCAAGGGACAAAGTACATACCGCTGGTCAGGATCATAACCTGGAATTGTCTTCTGAACTTTGGTGCTTAGAGTAGTCCTTTCTCACAAAATGCTACTGCCTTTTTTATTCCCTGTACTTTTATCCATCAACTCAGAGAACTGAGTGCTCATTCAGGATGAAGGCGCATTAAGAACCTTCTTCATGATTTCTGAATGCTTGTGCTTGTCTGTCCTTGCTAGCAATGCTTACAGAATGTGCTCCTCATGCTTATGGCAGTCTGCAGTGATAATTGACATCAAGAACTTCTAACTTCTTTTGGTTCATTTTTCAATTAATTATTACTTCAATGGTCTGACATTTCCTTCTTAGCCAGTTCCTCCTGTCTCATTTTTTGTATTCAGTTTTAAGTTAACCTCATGCTGGGTTCACAAGTCTGGATATTATGGACACATTTTTGATTAAAAAGAAAACTCAAGGTAGTTTGCTAGTTTTTGTTGCTGTAAAATCTTCATCTATCAGCAGCTGATGAACAGCAGAGTTATATTTAATCAGGTATCTCAGTTAGCTTCCCCCCACCCTCTGAGAGGATGAAAGACAAAGAAGATCATGCTTGTGAAAATCCATCTAATTGTCATAGCTTCTGAGTCACTTTGATATGAGGCCATTCTGGGTAACAAGAAGGTCTAGAGGAATTTCATGGGTATATTTATATACTTATGCTGGGGAGCGAGTGAAGCTCTTATGATAAACTTCTGTGTCTGCTGTATACTTTGTTCCTGAATGCTGACCTGGAGGAACCTTAGACTATATCTACATAGCAGACTGCTGGCAACTCCTGAAAATGTGTTGTACAATTATATAACTGAATGCCATTGCACTAAATACCAAACAAAGAAATTGGTGATATTGGCATATATAACATTTGGCCTAAATATAGGCATAGAAGGCTATTAGTAATTAGACTTGTAGCTTGACAGTGTTTATTAATTTAAAGGGGTTTACTATGACCTTTGTATAAGAATTTCATACTTCCCTTCCTCCCCCTATTTAACCATGCATACACTCAATCTGACTCTCTTGAAAAGTTTTCTTAAATTTACTAATGATACTTGAGAGACAGACTTGTGTATGAGTTAATAAATAAATAATGCATCCCCCCAAATTAGCCCTAAAGCTCTTTCCTCTTATTAGAAAAGTGAAAGTAGTGGAGTGGGGAGCATTAGAGATGACAACAATAAGAACATTAATGGGGTATGATTTTCCTAATGGGACAACATATTGCAAATGGGTCTGTGGTCACTGATTACCAGGGATTCTGGGTTTCTCTGATTAAAAAAAAAATCCTCAATTTTTGGTTTAAAAAAGTAACATCAAACCCACATTTTTCCATGTTTAAAATGAAACACCACTTTATATATAAAAATATATTTCATTTTAATCATGGAAGAATGTTGATTTTAGGTTACTTTTTTTAAAGCAGAAATTGAGGATTCTTTTTTTCAGAGAAAACCAGGATCACTGCTAATTACATTGTAGGATCAAGTTCTTAACCCTACTGCACTTGATCCAAAGACAAGTCAAGTCAAATCTATTGACCTCTGAGCTTTAGATTGGGCTACTTTTGCTTTATTTAACCTGTGAAAAATATTATATAAAATAGACTTGGATGTAACAAGTTTGCAAACTATTTTGTTTTGAAAATCTATGTTTACATTTCAATCTGAAGAAATGTTTTTCTCTCTCAAAATTTTGAATGTTATAATAATCTTTATACATTAACACTATGTACAGAGCAACTATAAATTCTATCAACTGTTGGCTACAGTTTCTTTAAAATAGTTCATGAACTCTGAGCATACTCTGAAACTTGATAACAGCAGTGGCCGATGATGCTTTACATCTGATAAAATATTACTAGAAAGCACAGCATGTTATTGAAAGGGTGTCTTAATTTAGTCTATAGTAATTGAATCAAAAGGTAAAAATACAACCTGTCATCTTATATTTGTTACCACAAGAAATAAAGTTTATTGGTATAATTTAAACATGAAATACAATTGCACAATTCACTGAAAACTTATCAGTAGCATGTCAACATTTGTGATTTTATTATTTTAGGCCAGATGTATTTCAGCATGAGGCAGATGTGAATAAAAATCTGCAAAGTTTTCAAAGCAAAAGTGTCAAACTTCTCAAGAGATATGCTCAAGGTAGCAGTGAGAATTTATTTTAAAAGAAATAATCTCAAATCAATTCAATATTCATCTCATTTACTTGCACAGAGCTGTATTTTGGATAGGTCTGCCAATACTGACAAGTCTGTGCCTATTAACTGCTAATCTTTTAATATGTTTTCAAGATTTTTTGTTTTTTAAATGGTCAAAAATTGAAGTGAAAAACCTTGACAAAAAAAGCGAAGATTGGTTGAAAATGATATTTTACAATGAAAAATGTCATTTTGACATGTTTTCAGCGAGAAATTCCTAGATGAATTAAACTTAAACTTTTTATTTTGGGGGGAGGAAGGAAGGGTTTAAAAGACCTATATTTAAAATGAAAAACCCAACCTTTTTCAGTGATAAGGTAACAACATGAAATCTCTATTCTAACTGGAAAAAAGTTTACTGTAAAAAGCAAAAATAATTTCAATAAAGATTTTGAATGAAAAAGTTTTATCTATTTTTTTCACACATAGGAAAACAGGTTTATTTACCAAATCTACTTCCTTCGAAACGATAATACTGAAAACACTCAGGTTCAAAGATTATTTTCATATCAGCATTCTGTTCAAGACTGCCTTCATCATTTAACTCCTAGACACATGCAGAGAGGCTACTCTGACATTCTGTAATTACAGTGCATCAGACCATGGCAGTTACCACTTTCCAGGAGACTTCACTGTCATGTGTATCAGCGTCCTCACACTGAAAGATGGTGGCAGGGTGCTTTAAACTAAAGCTGGTGTGATGAGCTTTAGTTCAAAGCACTCTGCTGGCATTTTTCAGTGCAGGGATGCTGATACATGTGATGTTTCATGCACTTTTAATTAGTGTGGCTCATAGAGCTGTGCTAATTAAAGTGCCCCTTCCCACCCCCTGCCTCCTGGAGCACATCTATAAACACCCATTGTTATTATGAATTAGAAAAATGCATAAATTGAAGAAATCTAGATAATCACTGTAAAATATTAAATTAAGAATTAATTTTAACTGGTTATTTGAAAAAGTAAATTTGGATTAAATCTGTAACATATTTGAGAGCAACCTTTTAAATAAATTCTTTAATACATTTTGTACATACTTAATTCTTTTCATTTTATTAACTTGAGTAGTACATTTTAATGACGTATTAGATGCAAGTTTATTAATACCTGAAAAATCACTTTTCACAAACAGAATTTAAATGAGCTAGCCTTTCTTGCTTAGGGCAACACTTCCAATATCAATTGGACATTTTCATAGTTTCAAAGTAGTTTAGGGTCAGAAGGGACCTGAACAGATCATCTAGTCTGACCCCCTGCCACTGGTAGGAGCACAAGCTGGGATCACATGACCCCAGACAGGTGTTAGTCCAATTTCTTTTTGAATTTACCCAAGATAAGAGTGAGGACCGCTTCCCTAGGAAGTTGGTTCCAGATCCTAGCCACCCTAACAGTAAAATACTTCCTCCTAATCTTTAACCTGAACCTATTCTCCAGCAGCTTCTAGCCATTGTTCCTCATCACCCCGGGTGCTGCTGAGGGGAATAGGGCCTTTCCTATTTCCTGCTGATCTCCCCTAACAAGTTTGTAGGCAGCCACCAAATTCCCCTCAGCCTCCGTTTGCTGAGGCTGAACAGGTTCAGGTCCCTCAGCCTCTCCTCATAGGGCCTGCCCTGTTGCCCTCCAACCAACTGGGTGGCCCTTCTCTGAACCCACTCAAGGCAGGCCACATCCTTCTTAAAGTGCGGTGCCCAAAACTGGACGCAGTACTCCAATTGTGGCCTGACCAGTGTTGCGTAGAGGGGGAGTATCACCTCTCTGGACTGGCTTGAGATGCATCTTTGGATGCACGACAAGGTGCAGTTGGCTTTGCTAGCTAAAGTTAGGCATTAGTGGCTCATGTTAATCTTGGAGTCAGTAATGACTCCAAGATCCCTTCCCGCTTCTGTGCTCACAAGAGGAGAACTCCCCAGCCTGTACGTATGCTGTGGATTCCTTCTCCCCAGGTGCAGCACCCTGCATTTATCTACATTGAAGCCCATCCTGTTACCATCTGCCCACTTCTGTAGGCTGTCTAAATCTAATTTCAGCCTCTCTCTCCCTTCAAGCGTCCCTACCTCTCCCCATATCTTGGTGTCATCAGCAAACTTGGACAGTGTCCTTTCCACCCCCTCATTCAAGTCGCTGATGAAGATGTTGTACAGCGTGGGCCCGAGGACCGAGCCCTGGGGGACCCCACTATTCACATCCCCCCAAGTCGAGTACAACCCGTCCACCACCACTCTCTGGGTGTGCCCCATCAGCCAATTTTTGACCCATCCAACTATGTAGGCATCAATGCCACAGTCACTCAATTTATTATGAGAGTGGGGTGAGAGACAGTGTCAAAGGCCTTCTTAATGTCCAGAAAGACTATGCCCATGGCAACACCATCATCCAGGGATTTAGTTACCTAGTCATAAAAGGCCATCAGGTTGGTCTATCAGGGCCTGCCTTTGATGAACCCATGCTGTTTCCCCTGGGCATGATCTCCCCTGCTGGCCCCTCACAGATGTGATCCTTGATAATTTTTTCAAGGATTTTCCCCAAGAACAATGGGAGGCTTATGGGCCTATAGTTTCTTGGGTCCTCCTTTCTCCCTTTCTTATAAACGGGGACCACATTAGCTAGATTCCAATCTCTGGGCACCTAGCCCATGGACCACAATCACTCATATAGCCAGACCAAGGGCACAACAATGACCCCTGCCAGCTCTCTCAACACCTATGGGTGGAGGGCATCAGGGCCCACAGATTTAAAAACATCCAGCCCTTCCATAAGATCCCTAACTACATCTGCATAGCCCTGAGGCCTGGCAGTGCTATCCCCAAAATTGCCCCTATCTCTGGTGGGAGAGCTGTCCTGGTCCCTGTCCAAGAAAACAGAGGCAAAGAACTTGTTACAAATTTTGGTTTTCTTGTCTGGTGTAACCACAAGATTACCACTTGAGTCTAGCAGGGGCCCTACATTAGCCGGTGTCCTCTTCTTACTCCCCATGTATATGAAGAAGGACTTTTTGTTGTCCTTAATCCTGGTCACTGGATTGAGCTCCACCCCTGCCTTGGCCTTCCTAATAGCCCTCCTACAGTCACAGGCCAAGGAAGAGTATTCCTTCTTGATGATAGCCCCTCCCTTCCACCAGATGTATGCCTCTCTTTGGCCCTCAGGCATTCTTGAATACCTTTGCTGAGCCATGGGAGTTTCAGAGCACTCTTACCCGCTTCTTTCTCTTGGGGACTGTCACACTCTGAGCCTGAAGGTTTGTCCCCTTAAGGTACGACCATCCCTCATAGACTCCCATATCTGCTACCTTTTGGGCCCTCAGTGCCTCCCCCACTAATCTCCTAAGTTAATTGAAGTTGGCTCTTCTGAAGTCAGAGGCTTTAGTCTTGGTATATGCCCTCAACACCCTGCACTGGATGGAGAATTCCAGCAGGCAATGATTTTATTTCTCTAACTATGATAAAACTGGGCATTGGCAACATGTAGGGGCGGCATGCAGGTCCACATGCACCCCATGAGCATAGCGGTGCACCCCCTGAGAAAAGGCATTGCTGATACTTCCAGTGGTGCCTGCAGGTGATTGCTGCTCCCCACCCCATCACCCCCAATAGCTGACACTACTGGTGGCATCTGTGGGTGGTCAGCAATCGCCACTGGCTGCTGTTGCCAGCAGCATCTGTGAGTGGTCACCCCCCCACCCCCGGCCACCGCTGACAGTGCCAGAGGCATCTGCAGGAGCTCACCACTCGCTGCTGCCATGCTCCTGCTGCTGCCAGCATTGCTGTGCCCCCCCCCAGCTGCTGGGGGCACGCGTCGTTCATGAAACTGGACCCATTATGAATGCCTATATTTTCACTGCACTATTGTACAAACCAGTACAATATACCAAAAGGGAAAGTTTTTCTTTCCTGTCTACTTCCATTTCTGCTGGTACTTGGAGAAACACAGTAGATTTGATACAAATATACAGTATAAGAATTTAGACACAGACATTCATACCTCATGGATAAATAATTCATGTAGGATGCCTATATGACTATTATATTTTTTCAGTAATTAGAGAGGAAAATGCAAGAACAGACTATTGTATAATGCCTGGTCAATTAACAAAACTTACTATAGTATATTATGGTAATATATAATTTTTAATTATATAAGTATGATTTATTCTAAGAGGTTTGTATTGTTTCTGAAAAGAACTGGAAGAAAAAAAAACAACTTCAGGAGAGTTTACTATGACAGGTATTCATTGAACTCAGGTTTTAATTATACTCTATATACTTTCTTATGCTTCCTAAATATTCCTAGTCTCTTTGGCAGTTTATTTAATGAATATATTTGATCTTATCACTTATTCATTCAGTTTTTATTTTTCAATATTCATGCACTGATGTCAAGACAATTCTTATCAAATGTATGCTACAAACTTTATTTTTCATTTTCTAGTTCATTTTCCAAGATTTAGAAATATAATTCCTTTGCAGATTTACCTTATTCTTTTAATTTACCCTAAGCATTTTCTTCTGTTTTTCCTCTTTTTATTTATTTATTTTTTGTTATATGCACAGTGTAAATTTCTATGGTTAGCTTTTCTGACAGCAAAGGGTAGTTTGATTGATAGAATTCAATTGTTGGATTGAAATATTGCAGCTGTGTAGTTATCTTACATCCATTGGTCTTTTTATTAGTTTTGCCTATTGTACCATAAAAATGTGACAAAAACATAATGATCTTTGGTCGCACACCTGGACCTATAACTCTGTCATAGTAGATATATCATGGAGAAAGAGATATGGAAATCTGAGTTGAGATTCATAATCTTACATTCCAGCCATGGGTGACCTGAGTCAGAGTTCAGCACAGAAGCAGAATGAGTCAAATTTCAAATAATGTACAATACATGAACAAGACAGATGTGTCCTATTAGGCATGGCATGAAGAAAGGAGAAGCCTGGGACAGATGAATAATTTAACGCTCTCAGAGCCAGGGCCTGCCTAAACCTCAGACAACTGCTGAGGCAGATACTTTCCTTTATCCTGCACTGCCAAAGTTAAAGCCAGGAACCCATGTTCTGACAGGGCTTCCTCTAGCTCTATTGACCTGTAGGCATATGCCACTTAAAAGAGATTTAGAAGGGGAAGAAAAAGGAATGAACTCCACTGTGTGCACTAGCCAGGTAAAGAAGATAAGCTTTCTGAAAGCAGATTTTGTAAAGGGATTGGGTACACCCATTAATTTAGTTGCTGCAAAGTAGAATCCATAATGTAGAACTGGGGGACCTAGCCTTCTTAACGAGTGCAAGGGGATCTCAGAATGATGATGCAGCAAACTGGTGGACTGAGCAACCTAAAGGTGAAGTTATATGTTATATTTTGACTCATATTAAGGGCATTTAAAATGTTATGTAAAATGCAACCAACCATACATGTAAAGCTCATTAACATAGTCTAAGTGTCCTCCTGTGCATCTCAGAGTTACACTACTTCAAGGCATGGGCAGTCCAGGCCTGTAGTTAAAAGAATGGAGAAGTTAAAGGTCAGAAGATAGCCAGGTCAAAGCCAGAGACTAGGACAGGGGAAGGCATGGTCATGCAGAGGAAAAATTCAGAAGGCAGGCCAAGTCCATACCTTAAGTTGGGATCTGAGATTGAGCAAGTCACTAGGCAGAAGTGGTCAGAGTCTGAGCCAGGTTGGCAGTTGTGCATCAAGCCGGGGTAAGGAGATAAGAACACAGGGGGAAACAGAACAGTCTGGTTGGGATAAAAGCAGTTGCTCAGGCACTTTTCTGTGCAGGTCTTAAATAAACGAAAAAGGCCAATCCCCATCCAAGAAATCCTGGCCAATAAGGGGCCAGAGGTTAGAGGCTTTTGTCCAGAAGCCTACTGTCCCACCTTCAACTATAAACATTGGCCAGGTAAATGGTTGTGCTAGTGCTTGCCTCTGCCCCCACCCCAGTTCTGGTGCTCAAGACAGGCTCCTGACAGAGGGCTAATTCTGCACCATGCTACCTAGCTGGTATTAGGGTAACTTCAACATGCTCTATAGTAATAAAGAGGAAATTTGCAGGTCTCCAGGTGCTTCCATCCACCCTAAATCCAGAGCTGGGATATAGCTCAGGTGTTCTGGCTCTCAACTATGCCAGTGGCAAGTCAGAACAGCACAGGCAAGAAATATCATTAATCCTTAATATGCAACTGCTCACAGCACCTTGTAACTTGAGCACTAACTTGAATTCCACAGATTTAGTGTGATTCACCCTGAAGCCTGTCAGTAGAAAATGGTATAGTTGAAATCCCTTCTCTCTCTAGTCAAGTTAGTGTCCTATTCCCTTGAGAACTGAGATCTTGTCCAAAGGTTACATGGATACCATACTAATTCTTTCAAAGAACTCAGCCATGTATTTGTTGTCACAGCTCAAAATGTACATATTTTGTTCAATTTGATCTAAAATACATTTAAAAAAGATTTGGTTTAAAATACATCTCCCCCAGAGAAATGCAACATCCAGTGAGAGTGTTTTAACCCCTAGGATATAGGATCATGCTCCTCTTTGTACTGTCCCTGTTTCCATTAAACTTGAATTCCTTTGTGTACAGTGGCACAGATTGATCAGGAGCAATGGCATTTAGTCAATGACACACTGCAAAGTAAGAGATTTGGCGAGATGGGAGCCCAGGAAGGGTGGCTGTGCCTTAAGGAAATGATCCTTCAGGCACAGAGGGAGATGATTTTGATACAGGGGAAAAGGGGGAAAGGGGCCAAGAGGCTTCCTTGGCTGACCAGAGAAATCCAGAGCAGCCTGAGGGCAAAAAGTGGGGCATATAAGCAGTGGAAACAGGGAGAGATTACTAAAAAGGAGTATACCTCCTCAGCTCACAGTTGTAGGGAGGCAGTTAGAAAAGCCAAAGCTACCATGAAGCTGAGGATGGCATCCCAAGTTAAGGATAACAAAAAATTGTTTTTCAGATATATAGGGAGTAAAAGGAAGGCCCAGGGCGGAGTAGGACCACTACTGAATGGGCAAAAGCAATTGGTGACAGACAGGGAGGACAAGGGTGAACTCCTCAATGAGTTATTTGCCTCAGTCTTCCTAAATGAGGGGCAAGACAAGTCTCACAATGGGACTGTAGAGGCAACAGCAGGGTGCCAGACTATGAAGCGTTGACTCTGAGATGTTGCAGAGTCACTTGGAAGGACTAGATGCGTTTAAGTCGGCAGGCCCAGATGAGCTCCACCTGAGAGTACTGAAGGCACTGGCTGATGTCATTGCACAGCCACTGGCAAAAATATTTGTGCAGTTGTGGGGCATGGGACAGGTCCTGGAGGACTGATAAAGGGCCAGTGTGGTCCCTATTTTCAAGAAGGGGAGGAAGGAGGATCCAGGCAACTATAGGCCAGTCAGTCTCACCTCCATCCTTGGCAAAGTCTTTGAAAAGATTATTAAGGCTCATATATGTGACAGCCGAGCAGGAAAAACTATGCTGAGGGGAAACCAGCATGGATTCATAGCAGGCAGATCATGCCTGACTAATTTACTCTCTTTTTATGACCAGGTTACAAAACGCCTCAACACAGGAGTAGGGGTTGATATTGTATACTTAGACTTCAGCAAGGCTTTTGATATGGTATACCACCCCATACTGGTGAACAACTTAAGAGGCTGTGACTTGGATGATTACACAGTCCGGTGGGTGGCAAATTGGCTAGAGGGTCATTCCCAGAGAGTGGTAGTGCATGGGTCAGTATTGACCTGGAAGAGCATGGGCAGTGGGGTCCCTCAGGACTCAGTCCTTGGACCAGTACTCTTCAATGTCTTCATCAGTGACCTGGATGAGGAAGTGAAGTGTACTCTGTCCAAGTTTGTGGATGATACAAAACTGTGGGGAGAAGTGGACACACTGGAGGGCAGGGAACAACTGCAGGCAGACCTGGACAGGTTGGACAAATGGGCAGAAAACAACAGAATGCAATTTAACAAGGAGAGATGCAAAGTGCTGCACCTAAGGAGGAAAAATGTCCAGCACACCTACTGCCTAGGAAATGACCTGATCGGTACCACGGAAGCGGAAAGGGATCTTGGAGTCCTAGTGGACTCCAAGATGAACATGAATCATCAGTGTGACGAAGTCATCAGAAAAGCTAACTGTACTTTATCATGAATCAGCAGAGGTATGACAAACAGAACTAAGGAGGTGATACTTCCCCTCTATCGGGCACTGGTTCAGACCACAGTTGGAATACTGCATACAGTTTTGGGTGCCACACTTCAAGAGGCATGTGGATAACCTGGAGAGGGTCCAGAGAATGGCCACTAGTATGGTTAAGGGCTTGCAGCCCAAGACCTATGAAGAAAGATTAGGGCACCTGGACCTCTTCAGCTTCCACAAGAGAAGGTAGAGAGGCGACCTTGTGGTTGCCTATAAATTCATCATGGGGGCGCAGAAGGGAATTGGTGATGTTCTACTCACCAAAGCACCCCTGGGGGTCACAACAAATAACAGCCATATGCTAGCAGAGAGCAGATTTAGACTGGACATTAGGAGGAACTTCTTCACAGTTAGAGTGGCCAAGGTCTCGAATGGGCTCCCAAGGGAGGTAGTGCTCTCCCCTACCCTGGGGGTCTTTAAGAGGAGGTTGGATGGGCATCTGGCTGGGGTCATCTGAACCCAGCACTCTTTCCTGTCTATGCAGGGGGTTGGACTCGATGATCTATTAGATCCCTTCCGACCCCAACATCTATGAATCTATGATGTCTAGCCTGAACTCACTCTCAGTCAACTTGTGGCTGTTATTCCTTGTTACTCCAGGAAGTGCTTGGGGAAACAGGGTCTCACCCATTCCCCTCTGGTCCCTCCTGGTAAGTTTATAGATGGCCACTAGATCCTCTCTCAGCCTTCTCTTGTGAAGGCTGAACAGCTTCAGGTCCTGTAGCCTCTCCTTGTAGGGTCTGCCCTGCAGCACCCTGATCATGCGAGTGGCCCTCCTCTGGACCCTCTCAATGCTGGCCACATCCCTACTGAAGTGTGGTGCCCAGAACTGGACACAGTACTCTAACTGTGGCCTGACCAGTATCTCATAGGGGAGAAGGATCACCTCCTTGGACCTGCTTATGATGCCTGTGTTGGTAAATGACAAGGCTTGTGGTTACAAACCTTGCTGACCACGTCCTCACATTGGCAGCCTATGTTCATTTTAGAATTGATCATGACTCCAAGATCTCTTTCTGCCACTGTGCTTTCAAGAAGGAAGTTCCCCAGCCTATAGGTATGCTGCTGGTTCTCCCTTTCCAAGTGCAGTACCCTCTACTTCTCAGTATTAAATCCCATCCTATTTACATTCACCCACCTCTGTAACCTGTCCAGGTCCCGTTGTATCCTGTCCCTCCCTTCTAGTGTGCCCACCTCTCCCCAAATCTTAGTGTCGTCAGTGAATTTGAACAGGGTGCTTTTTACTCCCTCATTCAAGTCACTAATAAAGAAATTAAACAGTACGGGCCCAAGGACTGAGCCCTGTGGGACTCCACTGCCTATATCCCTCCAGGTCGAATATGACCCATCCACCACCACTCTCTGGGTGTGGCCCCCTGAAGCCCATTTGTGACCCATCTGACTGTGTAGGCAGAAATAGTCAACATATGTAGCAGAATTCAGACTATACCTTCAGCTTATTTGTGAATTGTCACTTGAAATACTTTTATATATATACATGCAGTCCCACATAAACTTCTGAGCTTTACTATTTTGTTTACATAAGGCTAGCTGTAATGTTAAAATGACTTATTCTTTTTGTATATATACTTTCATTTAATGTAAATAAGTCAAATTTGGGAATTCCCAATCAGCCATTTCACTAACTCTGCTTAAATAAATGAGGCTGTCTCTGTGCATGTTGTTATAGATGTGGCAGATGGGAGCTAGATGTAGGGCAAAGGGACTGGAGCAGGCAAATAGAACTTCTGGTTTCACCTGTGAAACCAAAGGACTGTGTCTATGTTGTGAAACAATTTAGAAATTCATAGAGCATACATGGTTACTAGAGACTGCAATATAGAAAAATAATTAAAGAACAAAGGGAATCTGTACATAAAACAACAGCTTTTAGAAATGACTCAAATAGGAAGAAATGACTCAAAAAGGAAGGAAAAAGAAATCTAAAGTGCATATCAAACTCTCAATCTGTAACTTACTATCATAACCATGAAACTTCTTCCTTTTCTGATTCTATAATCAGCCCATAAAGCATATTGAGGGGCTCTGGCAGACATATTCCATAAAAGCTCTGAACAGAACTAGTGTAAGGATTCCTATTAAAAAATACATTTCTTTTTCATGCTGAATACGGTGCAAGGTACGTACATATCACTCATTATTATTGTTTCTGGCTTCTCTGACTTTTTTCTGTAATAGGCAATAACTATAAACAATAGCAACTTTCTTTTGCTATAAGTTTAGTATTTTAAACAACCCAGCACATCAATGAGTAGCAATAAACTGAACATTTTCATTGTGCACAGCATGTACTAGGTCAAAAGCACATCACTTGGTATATGAGTACAGCACAATACATTGTCTAAGTCTAAAATAAAAGATGTTTTTTAGAGATAAGGATTATATCTTGTAGATGTACTTCAAAACACTTTCACTTTTCTTAAATTTCCTGGCTTTTGGTTTGGGTGTGTATTCTCTAAAGACAAACCTGTATAGGTAGAACAAATAGCTAGCATGTGTTAATTATGTTCCAGGCATTCAGTGAATGACTTTAATTGTGACACTCCTCTACTCAAATAGCAAATAGGTACCATCAAAAGCACAACACAGGGCAAGAGATGGATAAAGCAGAATAGGAATTGTGTGAAAAATGTGCGTCTTTGTGAGTCAGGTCCACATGAGCAAATACCTTAAGGGATAACAATGAACCAAGGAGAAAGGCTTAAGGTGCATTGCAAACAAGAGGCACTGGGTCCTGTTAAGATTACCTTACCTTAAAAACATCATAAAGGCATTTAGAATGAGAGCATTCATTAGTTATGGGGTGTTAAAACCACCATAAATACCCTTCAAGTGTTTTAAAAATAAGCCACTCAAAAGGAAATTTGGAAATGTTTTACCCATGCCATTCCAGGGTAATCTTTGATTGGTCAAGGTAGGTAAAATACTTTCATTCCTCCAACATCCCAGGATGCACATCTCCCAGCTGCTATACCCCTTCCTACCCTCCAAAGCTCTAGTGGTTCCCTCCTTCCCCTCTAGGTGTCTTCCCACTGGAGGAACTTCTGAGCTTAGTTGCAAACAGGCCACGGAGCCTAGGAAGCCTGCTTCCCCCAGCTGCATGGTCTGGCTGCAGGAAAATCCATTTCAGCCCCAGGGAGGCTGTTTCTCCCAGGATCTCTGCTCTGGCCTCCACAAATGCAGAGTGGCCACATCAGATTAAGACCTAGCACAGAACCTAGAAAAGCAGCCTCCCTGGACTTTGTGCCACTGCTAAAACAGATGTAGCTGCTGGGCACTGAGAATGGCTTAACAGCTGCAGGACCCTTCAGCTGGGGAAAACATGCTTGCCCTGGTCCCACGACAAGGCCAGAACAGCTTCACCCCCCCCAGCCAGCATAACCCTCATTGCCTCTAACCCAACTCCCCTTCCCTGATCCAATCCCAATTCACTGAGATCCATGCCAGATTTTAGTCCTTTCAATTTTTTAAAATCTTGTCTTCTTCTTTCTTTTTATTTCTCCCCTCCACACAACCCCCCTGCCTCACTTCAAACAGTTTTTTATGATTTTTCCTCCTCCACCCTCCACTTGGTCTGGGCTCTTGATGGATGTTGCAGGGAGGGAACACCTCATGCTTATTTCTCTGCCTCCTCTCTCCCACCACAGAGGAGGAATAGAGTCCTGGCTCCTATCCACTCCCCTGTTCACTAGGGGTGTGAAAAGTGGGCCATATTTTATTTGGATTTGGATTCGACCCGATTCCGGGGACAGTGATTTGATTTGTTGATTTAGATCACTCTCCTGATTCCATTCAGCCAAATCTGAATCTGAAGATTCAATGCTAATTCATAGAATCAGTGATTCAGCTATAGATACATCGTTAAATGTTTTTTCTACATACTTCAATGCACCAGGCACAGCTTGTGAATGCTGAGATGGTGGGGTGGATGGAGCATCCCACAGCAGCATGCTCCCCTCACCCCCAATATGCTCAGCCGCAACCCCAGAAGTGGACCGGAAATAATTCTAGTCCACTGCCAAGCATGCAGAGGACCCCCCCCCCCCCATGCCCTTCAGCTCAGCAATTGGCCACAGGGGAACTCAAATAGGCCCCTGCAGACCCAGGAGGCACCAGTCACTGAGCCAAGTGATAGAGGGCAGGTCCTCCACATGGTCCACGGCAGACCCAGAAGTGGACTGGAAGTACTTCTGGTTCACTTCTGGGTCCACCACTGAGCTCACTGGGGACCTCCACATGCTCCCATGGGATGCTCCATCCCCCCCACTATCTCAGCATTCAAGTGCTGCCTGGTACCTTGGGGTATGTAGAAAAAACAATTAAAGCTGTGTCTATGTCCAAATCGTCAAATCTCAATCTCCCCATATTGGTTTAGAGGGTTCTGAGTTGCTTGAAACAGCTTCAGGAAGCGGTTAAAACTGGTCTAGACCAGTTTTAACTCGTTAAGTAAGTACTTGAGATTGGTTTAGAGGGTTCTGATTTGATTCAAAGAGATTAAAGGTTCTCCTGATTTGATTTACATTTGGAGATTCGACCACCAAATTGAATCAGCGACCAAAGCTTTGCACAGCCCTACTGTCTACCAGGCCTCTAGTGGCCAGTCAGTCATGAAATTCTGAAATGACATGATGCCTTCACTAAGACTGCTTTAAAAAAGTCATAAGTTTATGACATCATATGATTACACTGATTTCTAACTTTCCACATATTTAAAATTATGCAGGTAATGTGCTAAAGCCCTGAGTCTGCTAAGATCTTCAGCTATTAAAGGGAATAATTAAGGATGATTTGATAATTCTAAGAAATGCAATTTTTTTTTGCCTAAGACAGGGAATTCCTACTGTGGATATGGCCTCTTCTATCAATAAAAGTAATGTGACTTAAGAAACAGCACTGAAGTAAACTGCTAATTTAAAAAGCAGCAAACTTCTAAAGCTAGGTGTTGTATCCAAGGATTATAAAACAGTTTATATGAAGAGGTTGAACTCCTCATAAAATGTATCGTTTCTCATTAAAAACATCTACCATCCTAACAGACTAAGGAGAAAGCAAGTGTACGTATATTTAAAAGGAAGAAGAAAAAAAAAGACTTGAGGGGTTATCTTGGAGCTATAGATCACTAAATCCTATATTTTTACATACAGCACTGTTCAAAATACTAGTTAAAAATGGAACAACAAAACATTTGAAAGATCATGGCATGATAGGGTTTATCAGCAGCATAACTAGGAGTGGGCAAGTAGGAAACAGTCCCAAACACCAATTTAGGAGGCATAACATTGGCAGAGGCCACTGCTATTGTTGACCCAGTTGCCACACCCTAGAGCACACAAGCTGCATTTTGGCCTTTGTCTAGATGATTTCTACAGAGAAAAATAATTCCTTACTAATCCGATAGCATTCTTCTAACATTTCAGTAAGGACAACTTCCAAAAGGTGCATAACTAGGTTCTACACAAAAGGCTTTTAAGGCTATCTAATCATGGGTGAGAGGCAAAGTACAGCAGTGAGTCAAAACCTGGGTAGGAAATAGAAAGCAGGAGTAACATTAAATGATAAAATTAAATGGTCAAGTTTACTAATTGCTTATTATATAAGTATTTGGCAAGACAGACAGTTAAAACTTCAGCACACAAAAATTTATTCAGGTTAGTAAGAACTGGAGGAGATTGGAAAAGATGTGTAGAGAGGTGTAGGTAGCTGTGTTAGTCTGAAGTCAAGCAGAAGGCAGGGTAGATATTTACTGTATACCAAAGTGTGAGTGTGCATGTGTGTGAAACTTCAGTAAGTACAAAGTAATGCATAAGGAGGAAAATATATATTTGTAACTTTTGGGAGTTTAATTTCAAAGGTATTAACCCCAGATAGGAACCAGAGCACTGGAGAGAAAACCAATGCTCAGGCTTTTAATCAGTATATTCAGTACGGTTAAAAAACAACACAAGATGTTAGGATCATACAGAATGGAACAGTGCATAATTTAGATAATATTATAATATCTTAATATATTCACTACTGTGACCTTATCTGGAATCTTGTGCCGTTTACACCCTCTCAGAAAGGATATTAAAGAACCAGAATAGTTCAGTGAAGGGTATTGGGATGGACAGTCATAAAACCATTTATATAGAAAGAGGTTGCAAAGATTGGGATTTTTTATTTTAGAAAGGAGATTAATAAAATAGGACATGACAAAAGTTCATCAAATAATAAGTGGTATAGAAAATGTAGGTTTATTCTCCCTGCTTCATTACATATAGGCAGGAAGATATTCATTTAGTAAAGTTGAAAGGTAGGACCATTCTTAAACAACAAAAATAATATTTTTTTCATACATGTAATTAAACTGAAATTCTCAGCCACAGGAAGTGATTCAGGCCAGAAACTTAAAGGATCAAAAAGCACTGAACATTTATCCGGATATCAAAACTATTCCAAGTTATAAAATTAATGGCACTACCAATGTCATGGAAGGGATATTAAACCTCATGCTCTAAGGCTTCAACTAATATGTAAGTATTAAAGACAGAACGAAACCTGTAATGGAACAGAAAACAGATTAGTACAAAGAGGCCACCTGCCCTGTTCCTGCAGCTTCCTGTTGGCCATTAACAGACAGGACTGGATTATAAGAATCTTAGGTCCGATCCAGTATGGCAGTTCCTACGTACCGTAATTTTTGTTCTGCTGTAAGTGATAAGTCAATAGTGGTGGGTGTAGTATCTTTTGTCTTTGTTTTTGTTAAATTTCTTCAATGCTTCAAGTGATATTCTTACCATAGTGAACATGGATATGCCTACTGAGTAAAACATGGTCAAGGTTTAACTGCTTTTTTCAGCTATGGCATGTATTTCTCTCTTAGGCTAGGGACCAACATTATGATAAACCAGTTTAAGTGATCAGAAACTTGTTTAAACCTGTAACAGAACAGATGTTCAGTTCATATAAACTGGTTTGAAAATGGCTGGAACTATTTTGAGACAAACCTGGTTGAATGTAGGATCAGACTTAACTGATTTGACTCAAACTGGTTTATGCAATGTCTGTCCCAAACCTTAAAGATCTGAATAAATTAGTAATTCTATTTGCAATGCTAAGAGACCAAAATTTACTAAGGACAACAAATGAACAACAACTATTGTCATCTGCCCAGTCTCAGATGCTACAAACTCTTTTGAATTAAATAAGAACCGACTGAACCTAAATTTAAAATTAAACTGATCTAAGCATGGACCACTTGAGTTCTGTTAAATATGAGTGTGTGCATACACTTTTAGTTGGGAACGTTAGCTGATGTAGCTGTTGTTATGCACCTAATACAAATCCAATTGCAATTTCCCTCTGGTCATGAAGGGAAGTTTCTGACAGTAGTGCTCTTATAGTGCATTTCACATACCAGATATAGGGGGCAGAGGTTTTAACTTTTCCTGAGTTAGATTCAATAAGGAACCTAGGACTTGGATATAACATTCATCCCAACACTCATCCCAGTCATGCCCTGAACTACAGGATATACAGCTTCTAGGGTGTGGGCATGCCCTATGCCACAATCCCTATCTCCATCCTTCCCCAATAAAGTCTAAAACCCAATGTTAAGTAGCAAGCCTCCCTATACAGTGCATAGGGAGAATTAGGATATGCCTATACCATCTCTGTGGTACTATTGTATGTACTACTGAGAAGTATGACTTCAGGTCTCTCTCTCTGTGCATGCCAGACCTGGCAGTGAACCAACTGGTTTAAAGGAGGCTGGAGACAGAGATCTGGTTAAGTGTTGTCTCCAGCCCAGCATCACTAACTTATTTCCAAGTTTAGATTGTATAGAGCAGTAGCAAATGGGTGGGACTGTGGCTATATACATACCCAAAGGTGCTTCAGAAGGGAAATCTAAAAAACCTGCCTCCTAGAGCTTAGCTTGGGAGGTGATTAACTTGGGCCCCTTTCCAGAGCTAATTAAGCCTCTTGGTCAAGACTCTTGGTGAGCACTTCCATACACTTCTGAACCAAAACTCTTATGTCACCTGACTGGAGGTACTTGACTTTCTACTCCTGGTTGCGTGCCTTTACAACAGGTCACAGGGTCTCATAATTTCAATAGGAGAGGTGTCTGTGGGGGGGGTCCACACTCAAGCCCTGCTTACAGTTGAGTAGTTAAGCCACTCTTGCAGGAGATGTGGATTTGAATCCACATCTCAGGATGAGGAAAATCTTAACCCTGTCTCCACCTTCCTGGGCAAAAAGGCTATTGGTACACAATAAATAGAAAATGGGAAGATTTGAGAAAAGTTTTCATTTAGGTTTTCCAAACCACTTAAGGCAGAAACTAGAAGGAATAAAGGCCAAACACTCAATGCCAAACTCTCAAAAAGTAGTTCAGCGACACGAACCAAACCTTCTAACCTAATAACCACTTATGTTCTAAAAGACAGCATATCATCCTTCAAAATATTACCTATCTCTGTCTTGCTACAATGCCTATGAATTATTTTTTTCTTCAGAGAGATACTGTTGACATTTCTTGCTGTCCAAATACCAAAACAGAATTACTGACTGAGTTTCAATACAATTTATTTTATATTGTGTCATTCAATTGCAGCAGCAAAACATTTTTCAAGTGAATTGGTAGTAAAATAGTAGGTACACATAACTTTGCTCCTATATGCAAGTGTAAACTACAGTGATCAGGATGTTTTTATTAAAAATCTTGAAGTAGGTCAGTGATTACATGATTTATGGAAAGGGATGGAAGCCACTTATCTGCTTAATACTTACCTGGGTATTATTCTGAACCCTGGGCAGGAATACGGAAGAGTAGGGAATAAATGGCATTATAATTTAATAAGTTTATGTAAATTTATTATAATTCATTCTGATGTATATAAAAGCACTAGTGGCTGATGCTGTTAGTTTGTTTGTTTTTTTAAATATAAGAGAAAATCTTATCAAAAATTGATTTGATAGTTTATAATGGAGAACGATCACTATAAGGGTGAAGGTTTACTAAAATCCCATAGAGGGCAATACTAACTATTACTATTCAATGTCATCAATATTGTAGAAATAACAATAAATTAACTACTGATAACATTTGTGGATGACAGATCAGAAGGATGGTAAA
Source organism: Crocodylus porosus (assembly GCF_001723895.1). Lineage (NCBI taxonomy): Eukaryota > Metazoa > Chordata > Crocodylia > Crocodylidae > Crocodylus > Crocodylus porosus. Next base: position 71,894,145 of record NW_017728949.1, read on the forward strand.
TAATGATGATAAGACAGGCATATGGAGCAATCTGGTAGGGCTGTACAAAATTTCAAGGAACGATTCATTTTGAAGGTGTTTCGGCATGTTTTGAGCTCAAAACACTGAAACCAAAATGAAATGCAAGACTTTGAAACAGCTTCAAAATGAAATGAGAGCACTCAAAACATTTAAAATATTTTGAAGAGTTTTGAGTTTTGAAGCCAGGTTTGCAGGGAAATAAAAACTATGGAGAGGGAGGAGGAAAAGGGGGAAAGGACTGCTCTGATACTGACTGTGTAGCTGGCCAGTGACTGTGATACTTCCCTGAGGTCCCTTCCAATCCCACTGCTCTGGGGGAGGGATGGAAAAGGAGCATAAAAGCAATGTTTTAAATGAGCTTTGTCAGCTGTGCCTTTCTCAGCTTACTGAGCTGTGTCCTCCAGCACCATCAGGAGCATCAGGAAGGCTCTTATTACTCACTTACGAGTCTGTTCCTGGCAAGTGGGATCCAATCCTTTTCGAAATACCCTAATACCCTTTCCTAATCTATTCCTTTCAATTTATTCCTTCTCCAAAATCCCCCCTTTTTTTGTTATTCTATGTAAATTTTTTTCACATAAAAGAAATCTGTGTTTTTCCTGATAGTCTGCATTGACTGTTCAGGGAAGCACAATATATATTACAGAACATATATTTATATATTACATAAATATATACATTGCACTACAGAACCACACACAGATTTTCTAGCACACCAAGCATGAAGCATGCTGGAAAGGCAGGTGGCCACTCTTCTGGCCAGGGTGGAAGAGGAGGCAGAGGGAGAGCTCTAAGTTCTGCCCCCTCCCCCCCCCCAAATTTAGATGTAGCCTTTTTCCAACTATTAGCAGCCTTGCCACTTCTGCTGCTAGTGGCACCAAGGAGATGGGAATAGTGTCTGCATCCCATAACACCTGCCATAATAACAAGAACCCTGAACACCAACACCATGACAACAACAGCAGCAGCATTACAGTTTCCTCCACCCCAATTTCAATTCCCAGCCTGAGCCTTCCAGTGCCAGAGGGAGAGCTGGGGCTGGATCTGGATCTGAGTGCCCGAGCATGGGAAATTCTGGGGAAGGAGGGGGAATCATCTGAGTTTGTGCTCCATACCCATCAAGTTTCCCCTAGAGTCACATCTCCTTCCCTGGAAGGTACTTTGGAGGAGGTTAAGGTAGAAGTTGTGCCTCAGCTGTGTCTCCTGTTGTCATGGTGCTCCTCCTGTTGCTGTGCCTCTGCCTGCTGAGGAGGGGCAGCATCTGCACATGCACCCACACCTCAGAAGTGAGCAAGTAGTGTGGTCTGGGATCATTTTGAGCTGGCAGATGATCCCACATATGCCACCTACCTGCACTGCCAAGCCAAAACCAGCTCAGGCAAGGGAGCAAAATGCATGAGCACCACAAGGATGCTGATGCATAACTGCAGGCACCACCCCTTTGCCCTTGATCCTCTTCACCATGGCACCAGTGGGAGTGTGCCCAAAAAGAAATCCCCCTCTTGCTCCAAAGCCCCCATCCTCCTGAAGCAGAGGCAGGCCACTCTGGAACAGTGGGAGAAAGGGCACACAGGGAAGCACATTCCCAGGGCAAGCAAAATCACCCAAAGCATTGGGGAGATGCTTGCTGTGGATGGCCATCCCTTCTCCTTAGTTGAGTGGCCAGGGTATAGGTGGCTCATGGCCCTCGTGACCCCATCATACAAAGTACCCACACATACCACCTTCAGCAGGACAGTGGTGCCGTCCCTGTATGAGGCAGGCAGGGAGTACTTGAGGGAGAAGCTGTGCAAGTCAGGTCCACAGGTGGCCTTACACTTCACCTCAGACATCTGGAGCAGCTGGGGTGAAGATCACACCTACCTCTCCCTCACAGGGCACTGGTGTGACCAGTCAGGTTGTTGGTGGGCTCTCCTTCAAGCCAAGGTGATCGATGAGTCCCACACAGCAACAGGGATCATGGGGGCCATGAACTGCATGGTGCAGGGGTGGCTCACTGGGCAGGGCGAGCTCACCTGTGTTGGTCTAGAAGGCTTACGGTGTCCCCTTGAGGCACCTACTTAGAAGTCTGTGGCAGGGCAATGTTGGTGCCTGCCACTTTAAGGGCTGAGCCAAGCAGCCAGTAGGTGCTTGATTGCAGTGGCCATTTTAGATCTCTGGCTGCCTATATAAAGAGAGCAGTTCCCTGCTGTCAGGCCAGGCAGAAACACTGCCTGTCTGAAAGGCTGCATGCAACATCCTGGAGGTAAGGGCAGGATGTTAAGGGGGTGGCTTGGAGGCTTCTGGTCTGGGGCATGACCTAAAACTACACCAGCTGGGAGTGGGTGGTCTGGTGGGGTTCCCAGTGGTGCAGGAGCTCCCAGGAAATGCCAGGCCAGTTACCACCCTGGTAAAAGGTGGGTCAGGGTGCCTTAACACCCTGGTAAAAGGTGGGTCATTTAACATTGGAGGTAGTTGCGGGGGGCAGGCACAGCTGTGGCCACCTGAGCCTTGTGTGGTACAAGACCCTGAGGAGATGAGGGGCCCCAGTGAGGGGGCAGGCCCAGTGAGGGGGCAGATGGGGACCCCCAGTGAAGTGGGGGAAACCCAGAGGGCTGGGAGCCCAGTATGTGTGTGGGTGAGAGTATAGAATTATCCTGGAAGGGGCCACGGCAAGCTTAGACCTGGTTGGGTAACTGGTTGGCCACTACCCCAGTGAGGGTCATGGGAGAGGTCCAAAAGATGGTATGTCTGTCACCCAAGGTATGAGCTAGCTAAATCCTGTGGCCTAAGGGGCCCACTCCAAGAGGGAGCAAGGCAGTACAAGTTGTCGTGGCATGGAAGGGACCCTGTGAGAGGCCCTAGTGAGAGGAGGGCGGTATGAATGTGTATGCATCTAAGCTTGGCCTGGCTGTAAGCCAGGAGCATTGTCATCTGGATTCCATCTGTGAGGCTTGGGCTGCAGTGTAGGGGAGGAACAGAGCCCCAGATAGCGCCCCCTCGCATTGAGGCAAGAATGGGCAGCTTCCTGCTTAATTAACATGTCAATTATGTTCCATCAAGGCATGGCAGAAAAGACAGGTGGGCAGCATGCCCAGAGGCAGGTGGGAAAAGTAGCACTGTGGCTAGCCTTTTGCCACAGGGTCCCAGCAAGGGGTCCAAGAACCTAAAGGGTTCAGTGGGATTCATTAGAACCATGAGTGAGCTGAAGCTCAAGGGCAGCCTCCCTATCTTTTTCCAACAAGATGTGGTAGCAGTTGACAAGAGAAGGTGCCCGCAGGGTGGAGCTGGCACGATCACAGGGCCCTGGGGATATCATGGCCGTCTCTAAGGACCCTACTCCATGACAAAGTGCAGTTTCCCAGAAACCCTGCACCTATCTCCTTGAAATTTGACAGGCTTCATGGCCTCAGAAGGGGCTAATCTCTGCTGTTTTCATCCGAATCAGGCAAGAAATTACAAAGTTACAGGCATTTTCATGATTCTCTGTTATGGCCTATGGGTGAAACACTGAAACGTGTTGAAATAGAGAAACGGTTTTGGTGAAACGAAATGGAACATGCTTCAAAACAGCAAAACAAAATACTGTCCCTTCAAAACAGTGAATCTGAAATCGAAATGAAACATGGTCGTTTTGCACATACAATCAGGATAGGTTTGGTAAACTGGTTCTTTTGAAAATAAATACATTTGAATACAGCTAACTCCTGTAGAATGAAGGAGTTTATCCCAGAAGCAATGACTTTGAAAAGGATTTAGGGGTCATAGTAGACAAGTGCTATATTGTTGAGGCAAGCAAGAGTAAACACTGATCCTTGGATATAGGAATAGTGAGCAAGAGTAGAAGTGATTTTTCCTTCTTGGTGTAGGATGGATGAAACCAAAACTGGAATGCTGCACACACTTCTTGCAACCACCCTTTCAAAACAATGGTGGAAACTAGAAGTGGGCACAGTGAAGACTCCAGAAATGTTTTTTATAGATATCAGTGTCTTAAAGACATATCTTTAGCTACCAAACAAAATGTTAAGACCTGACTTTATTAGACCATGTAAGTACCTATATAGAAAAAAAATTCCTTTCTTCACTTAGAAATAGTGAAGAAAGTAATAACAGGAACTAGTGGCTGGAAACTGAAACCTGGTAAATTCAGATTAGAAATTAGGCTTGATTAACTCCTGGAACACACAAACAGACAAGAAAGTCCGTTACCTTTCAAAAAGAGAAATATTTTCACCAACAAGTTACTGGGCTCAATACAGAGACAACAGAATGACATTTAGCCTGAGAAATATAGAAGATCAGCTCAAATGATCTCACAACTCTTTCTGGCCTTGAACTTGATGAAACAATGAATGTTTGCAATCCACTAGAAATAAATGCTCAGCTAAAGAGCCAGTCTCTCACATTCAGCTAGATACCTTCCCAACCTCACCGAAACAATATGCTTTGTAGATTATCAGAAGGTTAACAGATAACTACTTCCTGAGTCAATCCACTTTTTCACCTATCCCAACAATGCGAAAAAGAGCTCCAACTTGAAAAACATAGACGTGAGGTACCTGTCCATGAGAAAAAAGTATCTAAGAAAATCAGTTCATATAACTGAGAAGTTTGGGTGGTGTTATCACACTTCAAATTATAAGTACTAAAGGCAGAACATTTAACATTTATTTCAATAAAATTACACATATTTCTTTATCAAAGAAGTGTTCCACTTCTTTTTTGTTTCATAGTCTATGCATTGAGCGTCTCAGTGACCTTGTTCGTTCTCTTACTCGTATACACAGTATACTTTTAAATTCTGCTAATGATAGTTTTCCCTTTAGATCTAGAGTATGTTTCTTTAGCCCATGGAATGCTCATTATTATAGTGTTTTTATATACCTATATATACACATAAATATATATACTACTAAATTACAATTTTATATATATACAGTTACTTAAAAAAATCTAGTTTGATAATAGTAATGCTACTCCTTTATAAAAAGCCATTTATCAGAGAATCAAACTGCTCTGGAAATGCTAATTAATTATTAATTAAAACCCTACAATGTGTTGTGATATAGATAAGGATTAAGTAATTTCCATAAGGTCACATAGAAACAGTGGTACAAAAACTATGAGAACAAACCCAGTCACTTTGTCCAGCCACTGGAAAACACTGCCTGATAGATGCAAATCAAGGTTAATGTGCTACTAAAATTCACAACTATTAACAACTTCTAGCTTTGTTTAATATGAAGCAAGACTGCAATATATTACTGTCACTCTTGACTGACTCTCCTAAGAAGTTGGCTAATGAACAGAAAGCTATACTTTCTGATAGTAGGCTAATGAATCTGACCTTCTTGTAGCAAACTAGTTCATTCCTAAGTGCCTTAAGTTCCACTAACACCAGCCATGAAGCAAAGTTAATATGGACTTTTGACTTACAGAATACATAGCATGATTTAATGAAAGTCTTCCTCATTAAGATAGCATCTTCCTTACCTATTGAATACATTATATTCCCCCTCTCTAAACCTGAATCTCTTTCAGGCGTCACTGAAATCCTCTCATTGATTCTAAAGGGACCTGCATGCCTAATCAGTTATTTTAAATCACCCTCCTAGGGCATGTGCCAAAAAGTCAGGCAGAACAACACATAAATCAATGTGATTACAGAAGTCTAGTCCTAAGTCTTCTTCAGGACATGCATTCTTCCCAAACTCTTGCTCAGTTAATATCGGTTGCTGTTTTAATTTTGCAAGCAAATGAGAATTTCATATTATTTTCAGAAGTCAGACTACTATAATAAATACTCTGATTTTTCTTACATGATGTTTTAATTACAAGCTAATCATGTCCTTCTGGAAAGTCCTCCACTCAACCAAATCCACCCACTATCAACCCAAAAGAGCAGCCACACAGTAGGTCCTCCATGTACCCTATGCCTAGCAGAAATGACACATTTAGCAGATCTGTAGTAATCTGACATAGAGAAAAATCATTCCATAGGCCAAAATGAATCCACTCTTGTTTGGCTCCATTAACTGAAAACTCCCCCAGCGAGGACATGGCAATATTAGCTGCTACCATGCTAGCTTGTAGAAGCAGTTACTGTGGACCTGTGCCGCAGCCTCATGCCTGTAAACAAGTTATGGGGTACAGCTTAATCTGTGCAGAGTTTCTGTCACAAAGCACTGGTATATACATTCTTGATGCTGCAATTTTTTAACTCTTTGTGTTGTGAAAACTTTGCACTCCTTTTTCTGTGTAGTTCATATTTCTCAGTATTCTGGACTTTATCTAACATCCACTAGAGACAATGGAAAGTCTCCCATTGAGTGTTACTGAAGGAGTTCAATTTGTAGGTTAAGAGAAAGTTACCCATCTAATGAGGTTACTCATCTAATATTTTCTTCTACACAAAGGCCACATTTTAGGTTATTGTGAGATCCCAGATCCTCTTAGGTGTAGCTCTGGCTTTATCTCAGCCCCCATTACTGAACCAGGATCAGTAATGGTCAGAAATGTTCTATTGATTGCCACTAACTCAGGGAAGGTTAATTGCCTGCTGTTCCTTGATATCTCTTTAGCATTTGACACCACTGATCACTAATTTCTCGTTGATCAGCTGAAGCAATGCTTGAGATTCATTGGGACAGTGGTAAATTAGTTTACAACTTATCTTACAGGGATGCAGTTTACAGAACTGGATAACTGATCCAGTTATCAGGAAGGGTTCTTCAAGACTGTACTGTACTGCTTTTTATTTATTGTTTGGGGAGGGTGTTATTTTGGACCAGAAGTGCTTGTTGCAAGTTACATTTATTTGCACAGATACTCAACTGCAGGAAGTTATCATAGTACTGCTAACTGATACATTTTATATTAGCTGAGTTCAGCCCTTTATTTAATTTAAGTTATTTATCAGTCTATAATTGCAACAGCCAACTGTTATCAGTAGAAGCTTTGGGTAAATTATGATACCATTTTTTCTCATTTGTATTATTGGCTTAATGGATCAGTTAACTGAATTCACAAACAGTAAAGAATACGAATGCTTATTCATGACAAAGCCATAATTATGCTTAGGTCTTAATATTTTTAGCAAATTTTTACTAGTGAAAAGTACCAAATTCACAACCCAGTGAACTAAAATTGTCTCTGGGGTTGGGTGAGAGAAACAGCACAGCAATGATGATGCCATTTTTCTCCTTGTATAACAATGCCAAAAGATCTCAACCCTCTTTTAGAAGAACCACAAGTAGAAATGGGAGGGAGTATAGGGAGAGGGAGGGAGGAACAGAGGAAGAGTGGGAAACAGTTCAGCCCACCCATCCATCTGCTCTTGGGTCCTTTGCTCAGTCTTCTGAAATGGGTGTATAAATGCAAGCATGGTATGGGTATGTAAGCAGGTTACATAGCCTGCTCACTTTTACAGATAGTTTCATAGTAGCTAGGGTCAGGAGGGACCTGAACAGATCATCTAGCCTGATCCCCTGCCACAGGCAGGAATGAATGCTGGGTTCACAAGACCCCAGATAAGTGATCATCCAACCTCCTCTTGAATTTGTCCAAGGTAGGGGCGAGGACCACTTCCCTGGGAAGTTGGTTCCACATTTTGGCCACCCTAACTGTAAAATATCGCCTTCTCATCTCTAACCTAAATCTATTCTCCATCAGCTTATTACCATTGTTCCGCATCACCCCAGGTGGTGCGGTGGAGAATAGGGCTTTTCCTATTGCTGATGATCTCCCCTGATGAGTTTGTCAGCAGTCACTCGGTCCCCCCTCAGCTTCCTCCTGCTGAGGCTGAACAGGTTCAGGTCCCTCAGTTTCTCTTCATAGGGCCTGTCCTGCTGCCCTCTCACCAAATGGGTGGCCCTCCTCTGAACTCTCTCCAGGCTGGCCACATCTTTTTTAAAGTGCGGCGCCCAGTACTGGATGCAGTACTCCAATGTTTGTTCCATAAGGACCTCCTCAATCAGTCCTTCAGATAACACAGTCCTTAAGGCCCCTAACAGACACTACACTTAGGACATGATTAACAAGTTAATTATGTCTCAGGTAGTAACCTAGCCACATATTTATGCAATTAATGATGTGATAAAACAGGGAATAGGGGAAAATTTTTACACAAAATGTGTAAATTTTGTGTTTGGTCACCATTGCACCTTACAGCGAACATGTGTCCAATGTGCTCCCAGCCCTGGAAGTGCCAATCCATTGATTAGCACTCCCAGAACTTGGGGTACACCAGAGCCTTGAAGGGGTCCAGCATTTTCCAGTGGCTGGGAGTACCCTGCTGATCACAGACTGGTGCAGGATTCTCAGACCAGATGCATGACCTGTAGCAGGACCACATCACAGGTGCAGCTACGATGTCCCCTGGTGGCCACATGACTCCTGCCCCAAACTCTGGCTCTTTGGGGTACTCTCCCTTTTCCTTACCTGCCACACCTTGATGGAACTTATCCCTATGTTAAGGGAGGCTGCCCCAGGATCCCAGACTGAGCCCTAGTTCACTTTGGCTGGCTGGTACCTCTTGTACCTCATTGGCCCCAGTCTTGCCCCTCAGGCATTAAGTTGTGGTCCTCCTGCCCTATCAGTGCCTCAGGGCACCAGCTGCCTTATTGGTTATATTTGTGCCCTCTGTACCCCCCTATAGACACATCCATGCCTCACAGACTTTACTCTATGTTCATTTGGCCCACAGACCTTGAACCTCCGTCTGGGCCTCAGCCCTCCCAACCTTGGCCCTTTTATTCTGGCTTTGCCCCTCAGCCCAGGTCCACTGGCCTGAACCTTGGCTCCTGGGCCCCATCCCTGTCTTGCACGTGTGGGTTCTAGACTCCCATCCTCTTGTGCTCTCATGCCATAGTCCAGCTCTCAGTTCTTCATCGCCAGGCCAGGCTGCTCTCCTTGTGGCATTGGCCCTCCCAGCCTTAGACCAACTCACTCAATCTTCTGGATCCCTGGTCATAGGCAAAGCCACTTTTTCTCCCTGTGGCTTAGCCCTTGCAGCCTTCACCTAACTCACTCAGCCCTTAGCCCCCTGGGTCCCTGACCCCAAGCTGGGCTGTCAGTCCCTGAGTGTCCTGCCAGGTACTCCTCTGTGACCTTCACATTTGCCACATAATCACAATGCTGTCCTCTGGTATCAAGATCTAAACACAACAAAATCATTCAAGCTGCTTTACTCTAGGTTAATATTGCCTACAAGCCACATCTGTCTTGGAGCCCTCTCATCCCAGCTTCCTTGTGTGGCTTGGGCACCTGTTCATCTCTCTCTCCAGCAGTCTTCTCTCTTGGGAGATTATCTCCCTCCCACATGCCTCCATGGGCTTAGACACTGGGTTTATGTGCTCCAAAGCACAATCCCTTCCAGTCACAAGGCTCCCTAGCCATACACAGGGGTTTCCAGTTGGGCTTGATGGCCAGTCCATACTCCTTTGCTGCAGCAGACAGCTGCTTTCCCTTCTTAAAGTAACAGGGGCTTTGGCCCCCTGTTACACCACCCCATGGGCTTTTAGCTGTAGGAGGATCTCAACACTTTGAATCAGTGCCTTGATGGGCTTGTTATTTTGGCCCAATCAGGGGTTCTCTGTGCTCTAACTTGGCCTCCTAAAGTTTTCAGTGAGGTCAGATAGCCTTCTTCCAATTGTCAGCCTGGTGTTGATAAACCCACCACTGAGTCCCCACCACCAATATCCACCAAAATTGTTCCAGTTCCATAATTTCAGTAGACAAGACGGGCTCTTGTTTTAACCATAAGATATATAAGTTTTTGTGCATTAGCTTTGGGGCACAAATCAGGTTTAACAGCTCTTCCTGGAACTGGAGTGAATATGCCTCTTCTGTGATGCAAAATGCCTGTTTTGAATGTGTAAACATATCATGTAGCCTCAGCCTCAAGGGTATAGAAGGCTTCCTGAGTCTCCCTTGCCAGGTAAGGGGCTACCCGAGTGGCCAAATGATCCTGGGGTCACTGTATAAACAACTGCATCAGGGCAATCTGGCATAGTGATTTTTGGCTACCAAAGGAGGGCCAGAGACAGGAGCAGAGTCCAAACCACCGGCCAAAACCTGGGTCAGGAAACAGGCACCAAATTATTAGATCCACAGGAAATCCAGAGTCCATGAACAGAGTGAGTAAGAAAACCAGGAGTACTAAATCACAGAAGTTTACTAGGGCATACCTACAGCAGAAACTGTTGGCTGGCATGGAATCTGTTGCCACAGAAGGGACTAAATGGGTAGACTGCTGTCCCAGCAGACAATAAGAAGATATAGACAGTGCCGGAGTCATTAGCTAGGTTAGGGCTGCCAGACAAAACCCCGAGTGGGTATGGCCCACTAGGCAGTTAGCCCCTGACATACTGGTATACCCCAGCCCCATTCAAAAGTCTCCAAAAAAGCCTTGCCTCATCTTTGTGAAGGTTCCTTCTCTTTGGCTTGGACTAGGGTCGTAGCAATCACCTGTGTACCACTTTTTAGCAGTCTGAGCACGAAGCCTTTGTTAGAACTACTGCTGAACCTGCAACTGTTGGAACATATGTTGCTGATGCTAGAACATCTGTTGCTGCATTCTTCCAGACATTTTAGCAAAGCCTTGGTATTCATTCCAGTGACAGATGGTTGAGGATGCCCACATTCTCCACCATTTGTAAGCAGGTTATCTAGCCTGCTGGCTTTTGCAGTGGGCTTTGCCCTCCAGGGGAACTCTTCAGCCAGTCCTTAAGTAACACATAAGCAAGTAAATAAGCAAACAAATCAAATCCCTTCTCCTTCATTCTAGGCACTCAAAAAGGAACTCTCTAGCTCTGGCTGCCAGCACAGTACCCTGGATCTTTATGGTTCTACTTCTTTCTTCCTTCCCTGCATCTAATTCTGGGAGCTTTTTATAGCTCTTAGCAGGGTACCCTATCTTTATCCAAATGCCCTGCAGCTGGGCTGCCTCCACAGTGCTGTCTGGCTCCTCTTAAAGGGACATAACGGCTACCATAAAGAAAGAGAAAACACCTTTTCTCTCTTGCTGCAGAGAGTAGGATGTAGACCAATGGTTTGAAGTTGCAACCAAGAAAATTTAGATTGGATATCACGAAAACTCTTTACTGTTAGAACAGTGAGGCAGTGGAATTGACTGCCAAGGGAAGGTGTGGTCTCTCCATCACTGGAGGTGTACAAGAAGAGGTAGACAGCTACAGGTCAGGATGATCTAGGCATAGTTATGCTATTTTCTACTATATGTATTTCCCATGCTTCTGGACTTTTCTGGTTGCTGCATGGGGCCAGGAGGGAGTTCTGCCTCCCCCTCACCACCTCAGTCACTGTTTTTTTTAAATCCTTCCTCAAAGGCACTGGGTATTGGCTGCAGCCAAGGCTGGGGATTTGTATTGGGATATGCCAGTGTTCCTGTTGGGACTTAAATCTAGAGGTTCCTGGCTAAAATGTCTTTCCTCTTCACTCAGAGTCAGACTGACCATCATATTCAGGGTCAAGAAGGAAATTACTCCATAATCAGGTTGGCATGTACTGTGGGAGTTTTTGTCTTCCTTTGTAGTGGGGGTGCACAGTCCTTTTCTTAGTATCTTTCAAGTGTATATTAACATCTTTTACAATAACAAGACATTAGCTGAAATGGTACTATTGCTTTTCCTGTGGCAGACTAGGGTATGTTATCTTGTGCTGTGTCAGTTAAATGTATAGTTTTGCTAAGCAGTTAGACAATGGATTTGTTTAGGGTAGTTTGAATGGGGATTATCAAGCTTTGGGTAGGAAGTTGAACTAGATGACCTCTTGACATGCTACTTTGTGATTCTATGTCCACTTTGCTACAGGGTCGTTTTAGACATTTTAGAGAAGTTTAAAGATTTTTATTTATACCACTTTTCATATCCTGACATCCATGAAGTTACTATCCTTATTTACCATGAGTCCAATTTTCAGTTTTCCGAGAAAAAATATAACTAATAAATTTTAGAAACCTATAAAAATAACCTATAATAACTTCTTCATACACACAAATTCATGTTCCTCCATGAAATTGATACCCTAGAAATTGCCTCCTCCTTCATGAATACCACCTCACTTGACAGTTGCAATCCTCAGGAATTACAAAGCTATTAAACTTCAAGTGTGTAAGCTCATGAGGGCAAGAAATAATGTTTTCTTAGATTCTTAGCCAAAGATCCATTACAAGAGGAAGTTCAATGACCACAAATCCTATTGACTTCACAGATAAGTAAAATTCAGAAAGCAGACTGTTAGCCACAGTTAAAAAGAACAAAGAAGAATAGAGAAAAATGAGGAAAAAAGAAGGAAGAAAGTAAAATATAATGGTAGCTTAGCTGCCTTAGGGAAGTAAATTGAAAGTTAGACCCCTTGCCTATTATAATTTTGAATATTTTCGTGTGGGAGGCATACAGCTATTATAGTTTCTTTGAGACTAGTGAATTCTTGAGATTCCTGCATTTAAAAATGACTGGGTTCTCTTCATTCTTTATGCTTTTAATTTACCCAGTCAATAAATCTCTATTCCTCAAAAGCCATTGAATCTGGTATGTAGTAATGTCAGCAGTTCTCAACCTTATTAGACACAAGCCACCCCTCACAAAACACCAGCTCTTAGCTTTCCTCATGTTTTGACTACAAAAAAAATGAAGCAACTCTTCTATTAGAAAGAATTTAGAAAAACCATAACATATCAGGATGTTTTGAAATGTATTTGAAATTCTCTAGCCTTATCTTGTGAATCGTGTGTTGGCTTAACATTGTGCAATGTCCTCTAGCACCTTAAAAAGATGTTGAAACACCCTGGTTGAGAATCACTGTCATTAAGTGATGAAGGCAAAAGGTGTGTGAGAATTGCATTCAGTTAATTGGTTCATTTAGTACCAAGCTGCACTAATTTAGCAATGGACTCAAGTTGGCAAATCCATTGTACAAAAGTATCTGTCATGGCACATAACAGAACTATTGGCACACGGACTATTGTTATATGAAGAGAAAAGGAGGAGGAACAAAATAATTCCTGTGATTTTTTTTTTTTTTTTACTTTTTATATATCCCAATGTTTGCCATTCTCACAGTGAATTCCCTGCCTTTTCTTAAATCTTAGCATACGGAAGAGGAGAAGAGGATAGGAACAATAGCCCTGCCCATAAGTCACACAACAGACAAGGGGCACATTCCACAGATGAATCAGTTTCAGCAACTTGTATTTTTTTACGGTGAGGAAACTGTCACATGTTATATATATGTGCCCCTTGTCAATTGTGTGACTTATGGGCAAGGCTATTGTTCCTACCCTCTTCTCCTCTCCCATATGCTAAGATTTAAGAAAAGGCAGGGAAGATATAGATATAGATATAGATATAGATATAGATATATATAGAGAGAGAATGAGCACAGCACTCACAGGGGGAGAGAGAGAGAGACGAAATTGCACGCAGTTTTTCAGAGGATAAGGCAGAGTGGTTTTTTAATAGTGGGTGCAATTTTAGTGAGTCCCATTGTCCTCATGCTTTGCCTACTCCTTCAACTTCACTGTCTGACTCAGAAGCTGAAAATAAAGACATATACTTTAACACGCCATATGAACTAAAAGTTAATTAACTACACTGAATATTAATTGCAACTTGCCAATGTGTGCAAAAAACTTACCAGGCACAAACTTTCACTGGACAATTTGAAAAATGAGGGAATGGGGAGGAATGGGGACAAGGAAGGAAGCAATAAACCATACAGACAAAAAAACACTTGGGAAGCCAAGCTCTTTTTCTAAAGTACTGGCAATAAGTCAGGGGCTAGAAAGTGTCTGAAAAATGTTAATTCTGATCTGTTTCAGCTTCTAGAATGACAAAAAAAGTGCTGTTTTCTCTCCCACCAGATTCCCCAGTGTCCCCTGACTTTGAAGAGAGGTTTCTCTTATTCTACCTCCACCCCAGGTACCATAAAGTATGAGGACAAAATGCTTTAACCAAGCCCATATTTTAGATATCCCATTCCAATTAATAGCTCTAATAGCTGCCTCTCCAGCCTTTCACACCTGTCCCAGCAGCAAGGTGAAACTGATAGGTTTTTATTCAATTTAATTTCTACTAACACACTCTGACTAGCAGAAGTGAAACTGATCAGATTCTTGTTACAAGATTATTCTGCTTCACCTATTTGTTTTGAAGCAATCGAGCAAGTGATGACACAAGTGCTGTTTGTCTCTAGACTAAAAACATGTATTTCTTCCATTCACATTTGTAAAGCTGCCCTTCCAACCAACAACAGGAAAACCATGTTCTTGGCAGTTTAGATTCCATAAAACAGGTAGGCCACCTCTAGAGTAAAAGATGTGCAAACATATCTTTTTTCCAGGCCCGAATTTTCAGGAATTCTTCAATTTATGTAAGAATCCCTGTAATTTATGGAGGCAGGAGGAGGGGGTGAATCTTCCCCCAAGATCATTTAAGGCCTAGTTCTTGACCATATTATACTCGTAAACAGCAGACCACATTTACTTTTTTGATAAATGCTACCTACAGCTAACTTTATTCCTGGATGCAATAAGTTTTGCATATCCTTTGACATTTTTTTAGTATGAGACTTTTTGTCTTGTGAAATATGTATAGGCTAGGGACAGAAAGTACACATAAACAGGTATAAGTGATCAGAAACTAGTCTAAACGTGTAACAAAACAAAAGTTCAGTGCACATAGACTGTTTTCAAAATCAATCCAGTTCAAGAGAGACCTGAATGGATGTAGCATCAGAATTAATCAATTTAGGTTACAATAATCTATTGAACATATGTCCTAGTTCCTTCCCGAATCAAGTTAGTTCACAGTTCACCAGTATCTCAGCATGATTTACAGCCCCCTGGTAACCCCAGCACTTGCAGGTCAGGCAAGCTAGCCTCTCCTTTACCTTGTCACTCTGGCTGAGCTGAGCTGACTCTGCCCCTGGGCTATCACAGAGTGAGGCAGCAAAGTCTCTGCTCCCCAGCCTGGCTGGAAACAGCAAGGGGCACATGAGGGGAGGAACTGAGGCCCTGCCACCCTGGCTGCCGCCAGTTGGGGCCTGAACAATGAGGTCTTTCAACATCTTGATTACTTTAGGTACATAGGGAACAGGAGGAAAAGAAATGGGAGTGTGGGACCATTGCTCAACAACTCACGAGAGCTGGTTACCAGCACCCAGGAGAAAGCTGAACTCCTGAATGACTACTTTTCCTCAGTTTTTGGCCAGGGGAAAACAGTGTAAAGTAGAGTACAGAATAAGCATGGTAGGAATAATTGCCTTCCTGCTGTTGCCATAGAATTGGTTTATGACCTATTAAAAAAATTAGATATACGAGTCAGCGAGAATGGATGATCATCTGAGAGTGCTGAAGGAGCTGGCCAAAGTCATTGTGAAACCCCTGGTGAAACTCTTCCACAACTCATGGCACTCTGGAAAAGTCCCTGAGGACTGGAAGATGGACACTGTTGTGCCCATCCACAGAAAGGACAGGAGGGAAGAACCGGGTAATGATAGGCCAATCAGTCTAAATTCCTTCCTAGGGAAAATCCTAGAAAAGTTCATCAAGGAGTCTATCTGCAATAAGCTTACAGAATGTAGGATTCTGAATAACAGCCAGCATGGCTTTGTCGCAGGCAGGTCTTGCCTTACCAACCTCAACTCCTTCTATGACCAGGTAACTAACTCATCACGTGGACATGAGAGCAGGTTGACATTGTATACCTAGACTTGCAAAAGGTCTTTGATCTATTATCCCACAATGTCCTCATGAGAAAATTGGAGGATTGTGGGATTAACTCCAAGACAATCAGGTGGGTGAGAAACTGGCTGCAGGATAGGACCCAGAGAGTCATAGTGAACAGATCCGTATCATCCTGGCGAGAAGTGGACAGCAGTGTCCCACAGGGGTCAGTGCTCAGTCCAGTACTTTTCAACATCTTTATTAATGATTTGGATGTGGCGAAGAGCTCACTAGCCAAGTCTGTGGACAGCAAGTTATGGAGAAGCGTGATCACTCTTGAAGATAGGCTATATATACAGGCAGACCTAGACAAGCTAGCAAATTGGGTGGATTGGCATCTAACGAAGTTCAATGTTGAGAAATGTAAAGTGCTGCACCTCGGGATGAGCAACCCCCAAAAGCTTGGTGGCACCAAACTGACTAGTACCATGAATGAAAGGGACCTGGGAGTAACAGCCAGCAGTGCTATGCTGTAGCCAGTAGGGCAAATAATACTCTGG